>NC_041398.2:178758022-179129272 GCF_900747795.2 Erpetoichthys calabaricus
TCCGCCTCCTCCATTAGAGTATATGGACAAAAAACAGGTTCCAGTTATGACCATTACACGCATAATTTCGAAATGAAACCTGCCTAACTTTTGTAAGTAAGCTGTAAGGAATGAGCCTGCCAAATTTCAGCCTTCTACCTACACGAGAAGTTGGAGAATTAGTGATGAGTGAGTCAGTCAGTCAGTGAGTCAGTGAGGGCTTTGCCTTTTATTAGTATAGATGATTTGAAACTGGAAAAAATCAAATTCTCACTTAGAGGATCTGTGAAGAATGTTTTCAAAACCTGGCAGGATCTAATCAATAACATCTGAGGAAGCAGATTCTCTCCCCTTTTTTCCCCTTCTCCAATTATCTTTATTCACTTATTAATTCATCTATTTACTTATTTTTACTAGCTTTAAGTTTTACTCTGCTGGCTTAGCTCTCTTTCTCAGGGGTGGGGGTTGATTTTCTTTTGATCTTATTTTTGTAAAAATTGATTTATTTGTATGGAATATTGTGTGATTTCAATAAAATCAATAAAATAATAAATAAATAAACTGGAAACTATATGTTTTTTGTCACAAGCACACCTCAGAAACATGAAGGCAGATTTTCTTAAATCAAAATTTTTGCTGCCTCACAGTAGATGTATAAAATAACTTTTAAGGCTGTTATTTGGATGCTGGGGCCTTGGTACCGTTCACCTCTATTGTAAAAGGCAAGAACATGCCAAGTATTTTATTCAGAAAGTTCAGAAAGATACCAGCATTTTAGAACAGTTGGGAAGAAGCAATTTTATTGTCTGTCTGCTGCATTCTATAAAGCATCACAGCAGCTCTGTCATGGTCTGAGAGTGCATTTCAATCAGTTGTGTAGAGGATTTAGGGGAAGAAAAAAAATATATCTTTGGGAAAATGTCTAATTGGCAAAAACAATCTTTGAGCACAATATGTACACTAAACAACTTGCAAATATGGTTAGGACCTACTCAGAGCAGGACTGAACATTAACTGTTGTAGACTGGCTACAATTATCGCTGCAACCTCAACATAACTGAAGCTTTATGGATCACTTTTATGGAGAAAAGAATAAAAAGCAGCCACAGTCAAAAGAATAGTTATAGTAAAATCTGCAAGAGGCTTGGAAGAATTTACCATTTGGACACTTAGACATTAACCAACAGTGTTCCAAAGCCAATAGGCTCCACAAAATAATGACTTGTTCCAAAAACAGAAGATGTTGTAAACCTTCATTGTAACCATATTTTTTTATATTTCAATGTTATATAGGGCTTTCTATGCAAATAGACCAGGGGTAGCACACTCTGATCCTGAAGAGCAGCAGTGGCTGAAGGTTTTTGTTCCAACACAGTTGCTTAATTAGAAGCCAACTCTCACCAATAGATCTCAATTAATTTCATGGCTTGTTAGTGTTTTAACTTTACCATGTCAGTTTGTTCTACAATCATAGACTTTTTTTTCCTTTTCTAATGATAAGTGTATCATACAAGTGATCTGAAGCCTAAAACAGATGAGTAATTTTTCACTTCTTCATTTCCTCTTCAGTTTTCTTCTGAGTACTTATACATACATACCAAATAGTGAATGATGAATATTCACAGGAGGAAACGAAAACAAGCTGGATGTAGAACTACAGGTTCCTTTGTCATTTGCATCTTATTGCTAATACCGAGCAGTTAAAACGATGAACACAGCTGTTCACGACTAAAATAAGCATGCGTTCAAAATCTTAACAAGCAAGACAACTAAAATGAAGCCGAAAAATGTCACTTGAGCAATAAGTGCTTCATCGGCAATGAATGACTTCTCACAAAGCAACTTCAACAAAAACCTGAAGCCTCTGCAGCCCTCCAGTACCGACATTGCTTAACCCTGATTTAAAGGGTGAGAGTCTAAAATAGCAAATAAATTAAATGAAGTTGATTAGTAGCAAAAACTAGTCACTAATTAAGAAAATAGTTTGAATGAAAACCTGTCGCAACTGTTTTTCTCCAGGATCAGAATTGGCCACCCCTGAAACAGACACTCAGTCCACAGAGCTTTAAAAAATAATTTACTTGGATAACCTAAGAATTAAATGTTAGAAAGTAATCGTATCAGCGGACTGTATTAAAGCAAAGCAACAATTTATACTTGTCACTTATTAAATTGTACACCTTTTAACAGCTGTCTAGTTAACAACGTCCAGGATGCAGAATAAAAAAAAGAGAGAATGAAACAAACTAGACATTGACAACTAAAAGACAGATCAGTATCTTTTTCATCTTACATGTATTTGACATTAATGAATAACATTTCAAAAACAATTATTTAGAATTTATATCAATGGATTATGCAATGAAAAGCGGTGCAGGAAATGATGGCTAGAGTGGTGGAACTGATATTAACTTAGAAAATGGCATTTCAAAAACTGCTTCGTAAGGTTAAGAACAATTGTGACAAATTCATTTTATGAAATTAAATCACCTGTGGCGCACAGGAAACAGTTTTTCTTCTTCTTCCCTGCTTTGCACACATTTACAATGCTCAGGAGTCGCTCATCGTTGGGGGTGAAGATGTCTCTTTGTAATGCGTGCTTAATTGCAGTCATTTCTCCTAAAAAAGAACAGACAGTATTTCAGAATAAATCAAGGATTAGAAAAAAAAGGTTTACAAACGGTCTTCCATGGTGGTTGCAAAAGAGTAGCGATTTCTAGTAAGTGAAAAGAAAACTACCGAATTCTCAGATGAGTAACATTTTAGGGAGAAAAATCTTGCCAATAAAACAGTTTTCAGCTTGAATTATTATAAAATTGTAAGGCAATTGTACTGATCGTTATTCTAAAACACCATGCACTGAAAAGCAAATTCAAACAGGCGTAAAAATGTTATATACATGTCAAACAAGCAACGCTTTATTATCTAAAATAAAAGAAAAACGTAACATTTATATATTTGCTGACAGCTCAGCTAAGAAACCGGCAGCTTCCCCACATAAGGAAAGCATGGACCTCCTGGGCAGTAAAATACATCAAGGTGTACTATTTTACCTCCTTAAAGTGATCCTTGTTCCTGTGAAACGTTTATATATTTTTATTTTCTTCGCCCATGAATGGCAACATCGCTAACATTCAAACAATCCTACTAAAAGGCGAACCCTCTCCTAAGGCAGGAAGTAGAGAGTGATAGGTGAGGCGTGACGCGAGCGTCCTGTGGAAGGAAGAACCAATAAAAAGGGCGCAAAACTGCTTCCTGTTGTCAAGAAGCGATTGTGTATCAAAATAAAAGCATATATCAATTCCCTGCTTCTCAATAAAGGTCCCGAGAATTCTGGTCATTATAACGAAAATAACAACAAAAACACGTGACTCCATTACACCGCCCAGACTGACCTCTGAAGTATTTTCAGTTAATGCAAAAATAGCAATATAGTGTACTGTATAAGGAACAGGATGATCCACGTCTCTCCCTCGTGTGAGTTTAACAAATGAAAGCGCTTATCTACATAAGTCAGAAATATTAACACAGATGGCATAGTTTCGCTTCCTTATAGGCATACTTTATGCTTTCAGTTACTTTTATAATAAGTAATTCTTTGAATTAAACGCATTAATAAGAAACGGATAATGACCTTTACATTTTGAGTAAAATGTTTCTCTCGCAGTGGTTGCCAAGTTCAGTCCTCTTTTATCCCTGTTTCTGCGGGTTTTCATTGCGACTAATTGTTTAGTCTTACTTGTAAATGGTCTACTGTAATTGTTTAATTGTTCATTTTGTTTTCTTATTCTGCATTCAGAAATATGTGATAGACTGTTTGCATGTTAACAAAATTCAGAAATTTGCATTTTTGTCATATCTTTAAATATAAACTTTTTTTAACCTTTTTTAAAATTCACCTTTTCCTGCACATTTTAGTCCCATTATTGTATCCAACTAATAATTAGTGAAGAAGTGTGGACACGGGTGCAAAAAATACACATTTCTGATTTTTCTAAATATGTTAACACATATTTTTGATTGCAGAATAACAGGAGAAAAAGACTAATTGAACAATTAGATAATTCAGAAGTAAGGTTGAACTATTAATTCTTTTTTACCCTGCTCTACCAAATATTAATTTCATTAGTTACTCCCTTCTAACAAGTTGCAAGTCAGCCCAAGCCTACAGGGAACCTCCACTGTGCTTCACGTTTGCCTGCAGACATTTATCCATCTACCATTCTACAGTCCTTTAGTGGACAAACTGCATTCTGTTAGAGCCAAAAATTAAAAATTTAGACTCATCAGTTTAGACCACCTGTTGAGATTTTTCCACACTGCATTTCTTTTCTTGGCTTTATTTCCACTATAGATTAATTGCTTTTTGGTTGCATCTCTTCCATAAAGACCACTTCTGATAAGACTAATAAGAATTGCTTACACTGTAGATCGGTATTTCAGGATATCAGTAGTTACTTCCTATTCTGAGCTGATAGTGGTACTGGACAAATTCTGATTTCAAGGGGAAGAAAGGCTGATGTAATTCTTGTTTGCTGCACTGAGTTTCCATGGTTAAACACCACATTTCTAGTCCTCAACCTTGTCCATTTGTTTGTGCATCTGTCGAAAATTTTGGCAAGACATGTCTGGAAATACTGGTCTGCCACAAAATTTCTACTCAGGAGAGATCTTTATGATGCAGATTTACCACCTTGTGTCTTGTTGAAGAGCTTGGGAAGCATCTCTGGAAACATCAGACTGCCATGAAGTTTCTTCCTAGGAGAGACCTTGATGATGCTGGATGGCTACCTTGTGTCTTGTTAAAGAGCTTGGACAGCATATCCGGAAACACCAGACTGCCATGAAATTTCTGCTTAGGGAAGGTCCTGATGATGCAGAATGACCACCTTGCGTTTTGTTGAAGAGCTTGGACAGAATATCTAGAAACACCAGCCTACCATGAAATTTCTACTTAGGAGAGACCTTGATGATGCAGGATGGCCACCTTGCGTCCTGTTGAAGAGCTTAGACAGCATATCCGGAAACATCATTCTGCCATGCAATTTCTACTTATGAGGGACATTGATGATGCAGGATTACCACCTTGTGTCTCATTGATTTGCTAATTTGTACCAAGGTGTAATATTTGTAGGTTAAAACACCACGTCTACTGCAACCTCACCTTCTTTGTATGCTGTTGTATGTTTTGTATGCAGCAGATTCTGTTTCAGTTAATCACTCTGTTTCAACCTACATTTTATGTCATTGATCATTAGCACTCTTTTGTAATATTTTCTTAATCAAGCACTGAGCTATATGCCTGCAGAGATTTTGATTTTTAATTGAAGAGTGGTCTCTTATTGTGCTTGTTTCTTTCTTTAACATTTTGACATATCTTATTGTATTACTGCACATTTTGGAAATGGAATATCTGGAACTCTAAAATGATCTCTTTTCTGTTGATATACTAATCCAGAAGATATAAAATAACCATCTAAAATAAATATTTTTGTGAGCTTTCTAAAGTGTCTAAGACCTCAGAATAGTACTATGTAGCATCTTTCACTTTGTGTACACTTATAGCACTATTGCAGATTTACACATATAATAAAGCAACACACTAAAATGCATAACTATATACAATGTTTACACATATAAACACGCAAAGCTAGTTAAATGAAAAAATACAGAGCCTTAGTTTAAAGTTTAGTTGAACGTTTTCTAACAGATTTTAATGGAATTAATAAATGTTTTAAGGGGTTCTCTGTGAGAACACAGGAGATTAGAGGAAGGAAAACCTCACTGTCTGTAACAGTGCAGTCTCAAAGAAGTGATGATGTCACTTCTGCTGCTACTGCCCAACTCCACTTCTTCTGGATTTAACAGTATATAACCATGGCATCAATCAGAAGAGATTATCATTTGATTGACCGCCTTAATAGAGAAACAACCATCTAGGCAAATCACCAGTTAAAAGTGGTGCAGTGGAAATTTAAACATGCATCTTTACTTTTAGTCCTGTGGCAAATAAATGGGGTCTCTACATGAAAGTCCAGCTCTTTAATGTTGTTGTTTATATTTTTTTACAATGGACAGTTAGCAACAAAAGAAAAGAGAGCAAAACTGCACTTGGCTCATTCTTGGAGAAAATAAAGCCCTGGGTTTTTTTAGAATAAGCAAAGTCATAATTGTGCCAATGTAGACATTAATATTGGCGTAAATTGATGACCTGTAGTTGTGTCAGTAGCCATTAATGCCTAATACCTCCAGTCATTCTTATGAATCTCATTTCACATCCAAAAATAGTAACTTGATCCAAGTATTTCACAGGACAGCTGGAATTAAAATAGAATAAAAAAGATCATTAAACTTTTTTTTTATATATATTTTAGAATAAACAACAAGCATGAGCAGTGTGTGCTAGACCAGTGTTTCCCAACTCAGCCCGTGAGTCACAATCCAAATATGGGTTGCTGGACATCCTGGATGGATCCCAGATTTTGCAGCTGAGGAACTGTCCCAGCTGTATAAAAGCAGTAGCTCCAGACTGAACTGGATTTTTAGCATTGTGTCTTTGTGTTGACTCCTTTGTTTGATTTTTGTTTCTGTTTGTTATTTACTGGCTTTGACCCAGGATTTAGATTTGAGTTTCTTGGAGGTGTTTGCATTAGCCTTTACCTTTTAGGCAAAACCCATTCTTTGTTAATTTTTCCTGCCTTGCTATTTTGTGCTTCCTTTTTGAATCTCCCTTAATACATTTTTTAATATGAAATTAATTTTGAGTAGTGTTCTTGGGCCAGAGGTTTTTAACAGTTTCTCACTTTTTAAGTTTCAGACGTAAAAGACTTTGTCCCATTTTTGGGCTTAAGTTTGGTGTTAAGCTGCATGGAAGTGGTGAAGCAAACTATTTTGGTGCAGATGTGTGGAGAAGCAATCTAATAAACTCAGTAACCAATCGTTTTAAGGTACAACAAACATGAATTTTAAAATTAACTAAAATCAGTATTTTATCAGACTTAGTCATCATCAATGAGACAAAAATGAGACATAATTTAAAAGGTCTATATACAAGAGTGACGAATAGTGGGCTTCTGAATTTGATTTTTAACAATTGTATCTCAAAAGTAGAATATATTTAAATAGTGTGATGGACGACCGGCTACAGACTCCGGTCGCCACTCCCAGGCCGCTAGGAGGAGCCCTCCGGACAGCATGATGGTGCCCTGAGTTCCAGCAGGGCCTCATGGACTTTATAGTTTATATACACAGCCCTGCTGGATACCTTGGGGACCACCGGGAGTCGCTGTAGGGGGGCTAGTGGGCTCTTACATGCCCTATAACCCGGGAGTGTGTCACAGTCACGTGACCGGAAGAAACGACGTACTCCCGGGGTGAAGAAGAGGACTGTTTACCCTGACCCGGAAGGAAACGGACTTGTGGGTTTTGCCAGGAACCATTTCTGGGTCAGGGGATATAAAAGGACTATGGGAAAGCCCAGACACTGAGCTGAGCTGGGTGGAAGGGTGGCAACGCGTCTGGGAGTGGAGGATTGATTATTGATTATTGTGGTTTGTTATATTGAGTATTGTGGAGTGGAGGGTGCTTGGTGCACATTATTATTATAAAATAAATAATATATGGACTTTTACCTGATATCTGACGTCTAGTCTGAGGGTTCAAGGGGTCACGGAGCCCTCAATCTATCACAATAGGAAGTGCACAACATTTAAAACCACTTTACAAACAATGGCTAGTTAACCCTCCCACTCTGTAATCCTTGACATGCTAACAAAGCTAATAGCAGCAGGAGAAAGTTCTAAAAGTGGACTTGACTCACCAACTTCCAACCAGATCTCTGTTAAAAATAAAAAGTCCAATCCACAAGACATACTTAAAATTAAAGGTCACTTAAAAATAATATAATAATAATAATAACATTTATTTGTATAGCACATTTTCATACAAAAAAGTAGCTCAAAGTGCTTTACATAATGAAGAACAGTAAATAAAAAATATATAACAACATAAGGTATTAAAATTAGACAATATTAGTTAACATAAAAAAAAGAGTAAGGTCTGATGGCCAGGGTGGACAGAAAAAACAAAAAAAAACTCCAGACGGCTGGAGAAAAAAATAAAATCTGCAGGGGTTCCAGGCCACGAGACCGCCCAATCCCCTCTGGGCATTCTACCTAACATAAATGAAATAGTCCTCTTGTGTCTAGGGTTCTCATGGAAGGACTTGATGATGATGGACATGCAGACTTGTGGCTTTTAATTCTTCACTGTTGGAACATCATGGTGCTTTGAGTAGATGGTGGTGGCGAAAACCACCACCAAAAGGACACCGGAAAAAGAAACAGAAGAGAGAATAGGGGTTAGTACAGATTTTAGAGCTACCATGGATAGTTATTATAATGAATTGGATATACAGAGTATCAGGATTAAATGACAGTGAAATTATGAGAAGGCCATGTTAAAATACTGTGTTTTCAGCAGTTTTTTTGAAGTGCTCCACTGTATTAGCCTGGCGAATTCCTATTGGTAGGCTATTCCAGATTTTAGGTGCATAACAACAGAAGGCCGCCTCACCACTTCTTTTAAGTTTTGCTCTCGGAATTCTAAGGAGACACTTATTTGAGGATCTGAGATTTCGATTTGGAATATAAGATGTCAGACATTCCGATATATAAGATGGGGCAAGATTATTTAAGGCTTTATAAACCATAAACAGAATTTTAAAGTCAATCCTGAATGACACAGGTAACCAGTATAGTGACATCAAAACTGGAGAAATGTGCTCGGATTTTCTTTTCCTTGTTAGGATTCTAGCAGCTGCATTCTGCACTTATAAAAGCCTTGTTAAATAAAGCAATGAATGGATGGCACCCCAGCCAGTATGATTGCTTGTTCCATTTCCCGGTTGAGAAGCTGGTATAATGGAATAACAGAAGAAGAATGCATCCTGGCGTCCTGTATTCCAGCATCCCTAAAGAAGCTCTTGTTTGGACACCAACAGGACTACGTGGGAGTTGAAGTACTGGAGGGAAGCCCTTTTGGAGTGCTGGGGGGCTGCTAGGGGGAGCTTCCGAGAGAAAGTTTCCACCTGTCCAAAAGGAGCTTCCAGTCTATGGCACTGAAACGAACCCTCTGACACACCCAGGAGACGAGAGAAGGCAGATGAAGCATGCCAGGAAAAGGAGGAGATAAAAATGAAAGAAATAAATGTATATTGATGTTGGCTGTATTAACAGCAATGTGCTGGACTATAGGGACTTATGTAAAGGTACTATACTGAATAAAAGGAGTCCAAGTTTTTATGAAGGACTTGTGTTTGAGCAGCACCATGTGGAGTTTGGGAGTGTGAGATGCCCCCTTGTAGCCATACCCTATATACTTATTTCAGCTTAATATGTATGAATGAGATCATACAAGATCCATACTCAAGAGTCCTATATAGTTTCCAGGTCTGTGTAATAGGGTATTGTAGTCTCTTAAAGTTTACAACATTGTAATTGCAACATTTCCCCAATTAGTAAGTATCAGAATTATTTTGTCAACCAGAGATAAGGTTGTGCTGTGTCTAAAATTTTTTAAATAGCTTGCTGCAGTCAAGATTAGATTGAAGTTACCATTCTATTATTTTTAAGTACTGTACTTTAAAAAGTATATTTGAAATTTGTCTCTAAATAAAAATCTCATTTTTGGACTAAATATGATTTTTTCATTAATAGTCTGATGTGGACCACTTTCATTACAAGAGGGACTTAAGGATCTATTAACAATATTAAGAATGGACGCTGAAATAACAGCTATTATATTTTTCACTCTTTAGGAACAGGCAATCAAGTTCATTTTGTAGAGTAAAGGTTACATTTTTGTGTTCTTTTATTAACGTAAAGTTACTGAAACAGTTCAACCAAGAATGGTATAGTTTGACACAAATCGTATAACTAATTTTCAGTCTTTAATCTTATGACATCACAAAATTAAAAATATTAATAAACGTAATGCTATTAATTTAGAAAAGAACTTTAATTGGTATTTCTTATTTCCCATTTATCAAGTTATCCAACATTTTGAATAATTTACACTTGCTTTTATTTTTATCTTTTAAATTTGTAACTCAAAATGGGAAATATATTCCCTTCTTATATATATTTTTTTAAATTTACAGTCAATTTTGTTTGGTAAACCTACAATGTAGTTATTCTCAATCTGTGCTCTAACTTTTGACATTCTGATTCGTCTCTAGTTTTGTGTTTTGCTAGTGTCCTTGTCCGTACTGGTATCATGAGATGGTAACTGCAGATGGTTCAGGTTGCACAGCTACTCCAGCTCCCCCAGGATGACACCCCCATGTATGCCTTCGTAAGAAGGTTTGCTATGTCTCCCAGCACAGTTCCAGGAACATGGAGGAGACACCAGGTGACGGGCCTTTACACAAGAGGAGCTGGACAGAGCCTTAGAAGGGCATCAGTCCAGCAGCAGGACTGGTATCTGTCCCTTTGTGCAAGGAGCAACAGGGGGAACACTGCCAGAGTCATACAAAATGACAACCAGCTGGCTACTGGTGTGCATGTTTCTGACCAAACTTTCAGAAACAGACTCCATGAGGGTGGCATTAAGGCCCAACATCCTCTAGTGGGACCTGTGCTCACAGCCCATCACTGTGCAGTTCAAATGACATTCGCCAGAGAATACCACAATTGACAGCTGTGCCATTGGTGCCCCATTCTCTTCACAGATGAGAGCAGGATCACACTGAGCACATGTGACAGATATGAAAGAGTCAGGAGACAACATGGTGAATGTTATGCATCCTGCAACATCATCTAGCATAACCGATTTGATAGTGGGTTAGTGATGGTCTGGGGAGGCATACCTTGGAGGGTCACACAGACCTCCACATAATAGGCAATTGTACCCTGACTGTTGTTAAGTACTGGGATGAAATCCTCAGAGCCATTGTCAGACCTTACACTGATGCAGTGGGCCCTGGGTTCTTCCTGGTGCAGGACAATAAGTATCCATAGCATACATATCCATTATTGAAAACTCAGAAGTTTTGTATCGTCGTGTGTATCCAAATTTCAACATCAAAAGTTGCAAGACTCAAAATCAACTTTACAAAAAAAATCTGAAATATAGAAAGTGCTAAACATAGTAAATGGAATGTGGTATCATTTGTAAGATGAAACACCTATTAGCAGATAATAGTCTATCCATGTAATTGTATGCAATTGAATTGGCACATTCAAAAAAATCTATGGTGTTGTGAGGGTGGGTGTGAGGAGGTGTTTTTGTGATGTCCTGTCCTGTCCTGACGTAGCAGTTTGGTCATCATTCAGAGAAGAAAGAGAAACATTGCTACATGGTATTGGGGTATGCAATGCATCATTTTAATTCCAAGCAATGTACTTTAATCATAGTAGTGATTACATTAATAATTTTATGCAGATTTTTAAAATTTGTCATTATTATTTGTCAATAAATAATAATAATACATTTTATTTATATAGTGCCTTTCCCATGTTCAAGGCACTTCACAGAGTTTAAGAAAGAATGGCAGGGTATACAGTACATAGTATTGTACTAAACCAGATAAATAAATAAAGAAGAGTAAGATAGTAAATTCAGAGAAAAGCCTAACAGACAACATAATTGATGGTCTAGCACACACACACACACACAGGTTAAATGAGCATCTTGACATAGAAGTAAACTGAGAGAAGGGTAATAAAGTCAGGTAGAGCTAAAATCCTTCCTGAACAGATGAATTTTGAGTTGTCTTTTAAAAGAATTCATGGAGTCAGCTGACCTGATTAATTTCGGTAGGTCATTCCAGAGTCTGGGCGCTATACAGCTGAAGGCCCTGTCACCCATGGAGTGTAGATTAGTGTGGGGCACAACAAGATTACCAGAATTAGAGGACCTTAGTGGGCAGACAGGCACATAGTGATGGAGAAGGTCACTGATGTAATTTGGCTCAAGGTCGTTTAAGGTTTTGTAGGTTATTAGTAAAATTTTATATTCAATTCTGTAGGACACAGGGAGCCAGTGAAAATGAAGCAGGATGGGTGTGATGTGCTTGCTGCTGCTGGTCCGTGTAAGGACTCTTGCAGCCAAGTTTTGAATAAGCTGGAGCTGTGATAAAAGATTAGAATGGGCACCTGCCAGTGGGGAATTACAATAATCGATGCGGGATGTGATAAAAGCACAGACAAGTTTCTCAGCATTAGAAAAGAAGAGGAAGGAGCGAACACGTCATATGTTATGGAGATGAAAGTAAGAATATTTCTTAATGTGATTTATGTAGGCGGAATAAGAAAGGCAGGAATCAAAAATGACACCAAGATTCTTTGCAGTAGAGGCAGGTCTGATGAGATCACCGCCAAGATGGACTGGAAAGGAGCTCATTTTATTAAGTTGCACTTTTGTCCCAATTTGCAGGAGTTCAGTTTTGTTGCAATTTAATTTTAAAGAGTTCTGTTCCATCCAGGTTTTAATTTCAATGAGGCAAGTGGTGAGCTGAGAGAGTTCTGATGAAGTTCCACTTTTAACATTGGAATAGAGTTGAGTATCGTCTGCACAAAAATTATAACCCATTCCAAAGCTACGAATAATATGGCCAAGGGGAAGCATAGAAATACAGAAAAGCAGAGGACACAGGACAGAGCCCTGTGGAACTCCTTGTATGACTGGCGCTGTGCTGGACCTTCTGTTGCCAAGACTAACAAACTCTTGTCTATCAGTCAGATAGGACTTGAACCACTGGACGGCAGTGCCAGAGATACCCAGCATGTTTTCCATTCTGGACAGTAGAATGTCATGTCTGACAGTGTCAAATGCTGCACTGAGGTCTAACAGAATTAATATGCTGGTTTGTCCAGAGTCTGCTGCCACAAGCAAATCATTGGTTACCCGTAGCAGAACAGTTTCACAGCTGTGCTATGCTCTGAAACCAGACTGAAAGGGTTCCATCAAATTATTAGCAGTTAAGTAGTTGGTGAGTTGGGAAGCTACAACACACTCAAGAACTTTTGACAGACAAGATAAGTGGGAAATAGGCCGATTGTCAGCATCAAGACCAGACTTTTTTAACATTGGGGCTACAGAAGCGATTTTACAAGTGCGCGGCACAAAGCCTGTGTCAAGGGATGATTTATTATTGTTATAATAGTCGGGATTATGGCATGAAGGCAGGATTTAAGTAGTGTGGTGGGGATGGGGTCCAGTATACAAGTAGTCGGCCTCATCTTACAAAGCAGGTCATTAACAAAAGCAGATGTGACTGGTGAGAACTTATAGAAGGAGCTGGATGGAGTGGGAAAACAGGGAGAGACATAAACAGATGATGTATTTATGTTAATTGAATTATTTAGATCTTTAATTTTGTTACTGAAAAAGTGGAGGAATTTCTCACAGACTTCAGTAGAAGAGGTAGTTGGGACAGATGCGGGCTGGAGTAGTTTATTAATTACAGAGAACAAAACCCTTGGGTTATCGTGGCCACTTTCTATTATTCTGCCATAATGGGTGTTCTTGGCAGCAGTTAGTGCTTCTCTGTAAGCTCTTTGGTGGTCAGAGAAAGCCTGGATGTACACGGTGAGGCCAGACTTACGTGACATTCTCTCAAGGCGTCGGCCAGCTGCTTTCATAGATCGCAATTCTGAATTATACCAAGGAGCTGAATGCTTAAAGGAAACCTCCTTATGTTTTAAAGGAGCTGTTTTATCTAATGTTGAATGAAGGACTGTGTTATAATGATCAACAAGACTATCTAGTGTTGATGGAATAGGTGAAGACAGTAAAAGATCAGAAATGGATCTGGAAAGGATAGAGGGACAGATATTTTTAAGGTTTCTGTAAGAAATTTGTCGTTTACAGGTAAGATGAGAGAGAGATAATGAGACAGTGAAAAGCAGTGCTTTATGGTCAGAGAGTCCCATATCACTGCTATAAGTGTTGCTGACAGATAATTCAGATGTGCAGATCAGGTCCAATATATGACCACCAGAGTGGGTGGGAAAATCAACATGTTGTGTCAAGTCAAAACAGTCTAGTAAGGATAGGAATTCATTTCTCAGTTTAGATGTGGGAATGTCAATAAGGATGTTGAAATCACCAAAAAGAATGACTCTCTGGGAAAAGGAACTTAAGTGGGTTAATAGTTCAGTCAGATCAGATAAGAAGGATGCATTGTATTTTGGAGGACAATAAAGAACAAAGAGTAAGACAGGACCTGATTCCATTATTAGTTTAAGAGCCAGACATTCGAAAGACAATGGACAGTCAATTGGGATTCTTTTGATGTTTAAATCCACTCTGACAATTACTGCAAGTCCTCTGCCTTGTCTTGAGCTACAAGGCTCTGTGAGGAAAGTGTAACCAGGTGGTGTCGCCTCTGTGAGAGACGTAAATTCATTTGGTTTTTGCCAAGTCTCCGTTAAGCTCAGCATATCAAGTTTGGTGTCTGTAATGAATTCTGACGGCACCAATGCTTTGCCATTAAGAAATCTTGAATTAAACAATGCAGTATTAGTTGATGAGACTTCTTTTTGCACAGAGCCGTGACCGGAGTTTATTTTCACATAATGTAAATTTGGCACACTGACTTCTATTTCCAGGGCCATGAGTAGGACGACATATTCCTGAGCAAATGCTACTGGTGATCTTTTCATTCGTAGCCTGGCAGTGGCGGTGACCTGACCCGCGATGTACATATTTCAGGCGCCACAAAATACTGGTGTCTTTTAGGATGTTCCAGTCAGACCATTTGCTCTGGACAAACTGTTTAATATGAAGGAGTTTGTCACGAGAGTATTTTAGCATGACACTGAGCAATATTTATCTTATAGCAGTGGAGAAGCAGCACAGCACAGCAGAGCCGGTGAGATGGGCTGTGTGCAGTGGCTCGGATGAGCGGTGATAGCAATGCAGCAGAAAGCATAGCAGGAGGAGGCAGCAGGGTTTGGAGGTTCCAACATACAGTTACAAACAACTAACGCTGGGTATTACAGGTGTGATCACCCCAGAGCCACAAGCCAGGTGGGTGAGAACATCAGATCAGTTCTTAGTCATAAAGCACAATAAAATGAATCGAGAGCAGATCAGCATAGCAACTATAATGAAGGAGACAGCTCATCCCAGGCTCCCAGATCGCCAAGGTACAAAGAAATGTTTGTAGGTCTCGTACCGTGATCCACAGATTCAGTTGTTCCCAGTCAAGGTAAAGTCCATAAAGTCTGTAAAAATTAATCCAAATCCATACAATTCGAGTCGGCTGCATCCATGCACTATACGTACAATAAAGAAAATAAAACGCATAAAAAAGTGCAGGATTGAAAAAAAAATTTCATTTTTTTTTTGTTATAAATTGATCTATTTGTATGGAATGATTACAATAAAATTAATAAATAAAATTTTTTAAAAAAAGTGCAGGATTAAGGCAAATTTTACGAAAACCGATGTTAACAGGGAGGAGCGGCAGACCCTTCTGTGGGTCTGAAACAAAGGGGCTGAGTTTAAGGGGTTAAGAACAAAGACCTTTTTTAGCCTTGGCTTTATTTTCACCTGTTCAGGCCAGGTTCTCAAATTTGGGGCCAGACAGATTTTAGTTTTAGGCCTGGGAAATCAAAGAAGGAAGCGAGCATGTCCTGTGCAGGAATGGTACCCACCTATTAAAGATTACTTCATACTTTCAGCTCTGATGAGGTGGACTCTAACCTTGGCTGACACAGTAATAGAATAAGTGGCCTAGAGAAATGAATTAATTTTTAGTATTGCTGTTACCAAATACTTGAACAACCAGATCTGTGTATATACAAAAAGTATACAGTGGGGCAAAAAAGTATTTAGTCAGCCACCAATTGTGCAAGTTCTCCCACTTAAAAAGATGAGAGAGGCCTGTAATTTTCATCATAGGTATACCTCAACTATGAGAGACAAAATGAGAAAAAAAAAATCCAGAAAATCACATTGTCTGATTTTTGAAGAATTTATTTGCAAATTATGGTGGAAAAAAAGTATTTGGTCAATAACAAAAGTTCATCTCAATACTTTGTTATATACCCTTTGTTGGCAATGACAGAGGTCAAATGTTTTCTGTAAGTCTTTATAAGGTTTTCACACACTGTTGCTGGTATTTTGGCCCATTCCTCCATGCAGATCTCCTCTAGAGCAGTGATGTTTTGGGGCTGTCGCTGGGCAACACGGACTTTCAACTCCCTCCAAAGATTTTCTATGGGGTTGAGATCTGGAGACTGGCTAGGCCACTCTAGGACCTTGAAATGCTTCTTATGAAGCCTTTCAGCCATTGTCATGCTGAAAGACCCAGCCACGTTTCATCTTCAATGCCCTTGCTAATGGAAGGAGGTTTTCACTCAAAATCTGACGATACATGGCCCCATTCATTCTTTCCTTTATACGGATCAGTCGTCCTGGTCCCTTTGCAGAAAAACAGCGCCAAAGCATGATGTTTCCACCCCCATGCTTTACAGTAGGTAATTTGTTCTTTGGATGCAACTCAGCATTCTTTCTCCTCCAAACACGACGAGTAGAGTTTTTACCAAAAAGTTCTATTTTGGTTTCATTCCTTTTCTGGATCATCCAAATGCTCTCTAGCAAACTTCAGACGGGCCTGCACATGTACTGGCTTAAGCAGGGGGACACGTCTGGCACTGCAGGATTTGAGTCCCTGGCAGCATAGTGTGTTACTGATGGTAGCCTTTGTTACTTTGGTCCCAGCTCTCTGCAGGTCATTCACTAGGTCCCCCGTGTGGTTCTGGGATTTTTGCTCACCATTCTTGTGATCATTTTGACCCCACGGGGTGAGATCTTGCGTGGACCCCCAGATCGAGGGAGATTATCAGTGGTCTTGTATGTCTTCCATTTTCTAATAATTGCTCCCACAGTTGATTTCTTCACACCAAGCTGCTTACCTATTGCAGATTCAGTCTTCCCAGCCTGGTGCAGGTCTACAATTTTGTTTCTGGTGTCCTTTGACAGCTCTTTGGTCTTGGCCATAGTGGAGTTTGGAGTGTGACTGTTTGAGGTTGTGGACAGGTGTCTTTTATATTGATAACGAGTTCAAAAAGGTGCCATTAATACAGGAAACGAGTGGAGGACAGAGGAGCCTCTTACAGAAGAAGTTACAGGTCTGTGAGAGCCAGAAATCTTGCTTGTTTGTAGGTGACCAAATACTTATTTTCCACCATAATTTGCAAATAAATTCTTTAAAAATCAGACAATGTGATTTTCTGGATTATTTTTTCTCATTTTGTCTCTCATAGTTGAGGTATACCTATGATGAAAATTACAGGCCTCTCTCATCTTTTTAAGTGGGAGAACTTGCACAATTGGTGGCTGACTAAATACTTTTTTCCCCACTGTATTTATATTGTGTATAAAGACATATGGAATCACAATAGTAAGTTGTGTGTTGTTAAAGGCTGTAGTGACTAACTACGGCTTTTAAGAGAGAATGTTTGTTTTGTCATACTACACTCATCCATATGAAAACAACAATGATCAGCAGCCAAAGAAAATTATCTTGAATTTCTTTATTGTCCTGGAGGTCAAAAAAGCAGTCAATAAAAAGTGTTGTGTCATGCTAAAATTAGTGTCCACTTAGAGAGAAACTCAAAATACATCAGGCATTTCCCAGTCTGTGTGGAGCTGTATATTTCTGAGTATCCTAAGTGGCATTTCAGAATTAATGCCTGAATAATTATATGGCAGATAAACGGACAGAAATCAAGCAAGGTATCAGTGATAACGCTGAGGTCCCAAACAGCAATAGGTGCTACTGATTACAAACAAGTTTGATTCAAAATCACTTCATTTACTGTGTTTGCATGCAATTTTCAACTTCTGAATGCTGTTTCCCTTATCCGGTTTATACACATAATTTGCTTAATATTAAATAGAAGTTTATTTGTCCATCAGTTACAGACATCTGACTATATTATACAGTAAACTATTTCATTAACATAAGAAAATATTTTTTCTTTCCTCAGAGCGGTCAGAATTCAAGAAATAGATCATCAGATAGTGTAGTTGAAAGCAACTAATTTTATGGAAACTTAAAAAAGGAAATGACAAGCTATGTTCAGTCTCTTATTATTAAAACTGTTCATTCTGGTTGAAGTGTTTCCCCTTGTAACCACAAGGGGGTCTCACCGAGCACCATACCACAGGCACAATATTTATTAATCAATACAACTCTGGGTTCAAATAAAAGACTTTTATTTACCACTAACAGTTTTCTAATTAAATGAAAGCTAAATACACAAGTATACACAGATTCTCTTCCTCCTTCTGAGCCCACTACCTCCTGACTGACTCCCCATGGTGAGGCTGTGGGCTTCTTTTAAACTGGATACAGGACTGCTTCCAGTATCTCGGGATTAGTCATCCAGCACACTTCAGTTAGTTCCCCTCCGTCTCCCACCGGCAGCACCTTCTGGCAGCACCCAAAGATCCTGTAAGGGTTGTACTTCATGTCAGCTGCGGGTGTCTCAACTAGGTTCAGCCTGGAGGAACATTGACACATGCCATGTCGGGTAATGAACTGCGCCTAGTACTCCCTCATTTATTGTCCTTGAGCCAGGATGAACAATTTAAGGTGTTTCCATATGGGCAAAAAAATCATCCTCCATCCCAGCTGGGATGTCTGTCCTTCCTCTCTGGCACTTACACCATATGATTTATTTTCTTCTTTGCATGCAATTTTAAATCATATGACTTATCCATGGCAGCATAATACACAGCCATTGACATTTTATTACAGGCAGAGTTGTGTTCTCTGTGAAGTTTCCATGTTCGCCCCATGCTATTACAATGATCAGCAAATCTAATTTTCACCTGCTACGAGTCAGGGTGTCTATTTGAGTATCCCTAACTCACTGTATGAATGTGCTAGTGCATTATCCTTTTCTCAAATTAAATTTTATTGAAGCCTGACACATGGTGGCTAACATGCCTGAAAAGAACATGCCTATTTTTCCTACTACTTTTATTAGTGCTTCAGATTCAGTGTCTGAGATATATTTTTCTTTTCTGTTTATTTTTCCTATGGTTATTTTTGAACATGTACAATTATTTTCTTTAGTGTCACCTACAAAATATGTCTGAATTTCAATTACCCATGACATTACATAACCCTAGGTGAGTTGTTTTTGGATGGGTCTTTACACGTATGACCATTTAATAAATAAGGGCCAGTGTGCTTTTAACATTAGAACTGGCATTGTATTTTTACATTTTTTAATATTTCCTCTCTGTGCATGTCATGTGCCTGTTCCTCATTGATGTTTCCTAATTTGCGCACTGCAAAGACCCATGTTATTGTAACTCTGAAATTCTGTTCAGAAAATGTGATTGATTCACATTTTTTCTTTGTTTTTTTACATGAAAGACCCCCTGTTATTGCCACAGGTGACACCATTGTATGCTGGCACCCTGGTATGAATTGCTGGCTGTCTCCGACATGCGCTTGACAGCATTTGGATATTCCTTTCACTTTGAAAAATCCTATCAAGCTGCCTTTATTGAGGTTATTGTATGTTGTACCCAAATGTGACTATACAATAATGACTCAAAATGACTATACAGTAATTACAGAAACAATATCACTTATAATCATTCATATTTTGTAGTACATGTAATATAAAAAGATTAGGCTAATCTGAAAACTGCCAGTACTCTAGTTATTTCAGTTATCTAAAAAAAGTATATTCACTCACCTGAAACTGCACAGCAATGCTTTCACAGAACTTGAAATACAAAGCACAGTACATCACCAGCATCAATGTGACACGTGGAAAGGAGAACACATGAGATAGCACATTGTGGACCTGCAGTCAGTAAGTGAATATTTCTAACTCACAATGTTTTCAAATACATGGCAAACCTGACAATGTGTGCAAATGCAAAAATGAACATCTTTGTGAAAACGAATGAGGTGTCTTGTAGAAAAAAAATTATAATTTGAGCACAGTTACTGAAATACTGGTGCATGTACTGAATCACATACTAACTGAGTTTTATGGCACATATGTACAAAAGCAAAGAAATCCAACTGTTTATTCCTTCCATTTGCATACATTGTTGGATATTCAGTGTCTGTAGCAACATAACAATGTCACTTTCTGGAGCTGTGCTTCTTATATGCCATTGTGCCATCCACAATGTACCACCTCACATGTAATGTTTTTACATGACTTGAACTACAAAGGATTTAGGCACTATCATAGTGTGCCAAGAGTCTGAGAGCAGCAAAGCTGTCAGGATACAAAGTAAATACTGTAGCCACCACCAATGTGATATGGGGAAAGGAGAACATGCGAAATGGCATATTGTGGACAGAGCACGTTGCATGCAAGATGCACGGTACATATCAAATTGATGCTGGCTGTGTAATTTTTATTCCAAGGTGTGTGAAAGCATTACAATGCATACAGTACAGTAGATACTAAAGACATTGCCAAGAATGCAGTGTCTGTGAAAACATTTTGAGTGAGCTGCATTAACCCCTTAACCGCCCTCTGCCGGATATATCCGGCATCGTTGTTTTATTGCTAACGCCATACTGCCGGAATTATCCGGCACATTTGCCTATGGTTATATGAATGCCTGCAGCGTAGTATAACTGACGGTTTGGCGTGGGTATTATTACTACATTGTATTTCGACAACTCTGTGGTTGTTTTGGCCGGTTATGTGACGTGATTTGGAAGTGACAGCTGTGAATATGGCGAAACGTAAACTGACTTCAATTGAGGCTTTGCAGGTGATTTTGGACAATTCTGATCATGATTGTAGCAGTTCTGAAGAAGATTTTTAGCGATTTTAGCAATGATGAGCAGCAACGTGTGCTGCATGATACTGTGAATGAAGACGCATAGGATGACGGCGATGAGTGGGTGTATCCCCAGCATCTCAACTGGACTGCTGCCCGTGGTGAACTACCTTTTCTGCATCCGTTTGAGGCAACGTGTGGCTTTACTGTTGATGTAAACAATTACACTGCTGAGTAGTTTTATGAGCTGTTTGTGTCACCTGATTTGATCAGACATTTTGTTCATCAGACAAATCTGTATGCAGCACAGTTTATTGAGAAAAATCCCAATTTACCTCCACATTCCCGTGTTCGTGCTTGGGTAGACACTGATGAAAACGAAATGAAAAAATTCATTGGGATTTTGATGTTGATGGGAATAATCAGAAAACCAGATATTGAGATGTACTGGTCTACAGATCCTATGTATGCAACACCTATTTTTGCAGTTATCATGAAACGTAACCGATTCTCTTTGCTGCTGAAATTCTTTCATTTGAATGACAACAGAAATGAGCCAGATAAGAAAGATCCAAACCGTGACTGCTTGTTCAAGCTACGTCCTTTGATTGACCATTTATTTGAAACATTTCAGTTGCCCTACATGCCAGGACCGTCAGTTGCAGTTGATGAAAGTTTATTGTTGTGGAAGGGCCGGTTACAGTTTCGACAGTATCTACCATTGAAAAGGGCACGGTTTGGTATCAAGATGTTTTGCTTAGCTGAGAATTCAGGTTACATTTATAGATTCCGTGTATACACTGGCAAAGAGGATCCTATGAGTAGTATTTCAGCAGTGTTGCCAGATGAATGTAAGGACTTTGGACTTTCAGAGAAAATTGTTGTGTACCTTGCCCTACCACTATTGGACAATGGGTACACCATTTAGATGGATAACTGGTACTCCAGTTGTATGTGTTTGCCCATTTCTAGAACTTGCACAACATTTAGTGATCAATACTGCTTGAATAAATGTAAAAAAGTAAAAAAATGAAAATTGTTCAGATTTCGCCTGGCGTGGGGAATATTTAGGGAGTTGGCGGTTAAAGGGTTAACACACGGATCACTCCATCCACAATGTGCCACCTCACACATCAGATTGATGCTCGCTATGTACTTTAAAATTCCACGTTCTGTAAAAGGATTACAACTGTTTTTTAGCTAAATTAAATAAATAGAGTTTTCAGATTAGCATATGATCTTTTTTATTACATGTACTGAAATAATATGATGTGTTATAAGCAGTATTTTTTTTTGTGATTATTGTATGATTGCCTGGAGGAGATTAAGACAGCAATTCACATTTGTTGTGTTTAAGACAGCAATTCACATTTGCACAATATGTGTTTGTGTGTTTATGTGACTCAGTATATGCACCAGCATTTCAGTACAGCTGTATTAGGGTTTTGGCTTCTGTATTTATATATATATGTTTTTTCGTATAGATTTCTAAAATTATACATTCATTTTAGGGGTTTTGATGCTCCTTATTATGAATATGTTGTTTTGTTCGTTATTTTGTATTTCTTATAATTACCACTATGTTTTGTTCCTGTCAGCAAGACCATTTTACACATTGCTAGGGTGTGCCCTTTGAGGTTTTGACCTTAATGTCATGATGCAATGGGATAAAAGGTCATCTTGGCATTTAATTCCTTATCTGAGTTGTGAATACAAAACCCTTTTTCATATTACTTTTTATAAAAACTTTTCTGTATTCTTTTTCCTAGTTCTGACTTTTTTGCCCTATATTTTTCTTTTGATTTGGCTTTGGCACTTATGTCCTCGATCTCCCTGTTCTGACCCTTTTCTGTTACTCAGTAATTCTCCCAGTCATTTCTCAGATCTAGTCAGTTCATCAGCATAACAGTAACTAAGATCTTAAAATGAGTGAAACCCCGAGAAGAGATACGTTTATAGAGAGTTAAGGAAATTGTAGGGGCAAGTAAATGAATTACAAGAACAAAAAACTTTTTAATTTTAATTGTGTCTGGGTAAGCTTTTTTAGCTAATTGAAATAGCTGGAACATTAGCTAGATAACCGACAGACTGTGGACAGTGTTATAATCAGTTGTTCATGACGCTTGCCCTTTACCTACATATTTCATTAAATATGTATGTATGGCTGTAATTTTCATAATCTATTTATATAAGTTTGATTGTGTTTTTAATAACAACTGAGAAGGTAAGCATTGAATTACCTGAATTAAAACATCAGTTTAATCTCCAATATTCCAGCACCAATAATCACTTTATTCTTAATGTGAAATGAAAACGGCACCAAAGAATATGCAGGTAAGTATAAAAACACTGAATAATAAAACACATGAAATTCTGAAATGAACTGATTTATTGCGTTTGCACTAGACCCTTCATTATAAATTTGAAATTCCTTTTTGCCTTAAGTTTATAACACTTGGCATGTAACACTCAGTTAACTTATGTTTAAGGGTAATTAATGGTACCTTTTGTATTGATGCCCTTAGGCTTGTCTTTGTGTTTTCTATTCCCTCAGGCATTTCCATGCAGATCCAGTAAGTAATTTCCTTGTAAGAAATACTTTTTGCTTCTCTTTTATGTGACGAAATGAAACACCAATGCTTATATGTTTCGTGTGTTCTTCATAATCACAACGAAATAATTGAGATATGCAGATTAATCACTAATTAGGAGCTCTAAAGCATTGGTTTTCAAGTTGTGCTTTGCGACACCAAAGGCTGTGCAAGGGATGGTGAGGCAGTCCAGGCAAGGCTGACATTCATTAAAAAAAATCAAGTTAAATAACCTAACATAATTTTGAAATAAACATAAAGGTAATTCAAAATGTTCAATTGTTGCATAGAAGTAGTTCTATATCAATGTAGTTCTGTACTAGAGCAGTGGTCCTTAACTCATGCAGTATGCAGTAAAGGGCCATTAGTTACACAGTGGCCAGTCCCATGTCCCCTTGTGTCTCAGGCAAGTGCTCACTTTCTCATCCCCTCCACTCTACGCACTGCACTAGGTGTCTCATTCCCCCTTAGGTCTGGTTAACTAAAGTTACAAGATTTTTAGTTTTAGTGAACTTGTTTTGTTTACCATTGTATTAAAAACAGTTTTAGAATTTGGCAGACTAAGGCAGAATGATATACAATGAGGAATAGTTTTAATGTTGAAATTTTCATTTAAGTGTTAGTATTATTAATCAGCAGTGGAAAGTAGAGTTCCAATGTTCATTAAAATCCGTCCTTCCATAAAAAAAATAAATAAAGGAAACGTCTGAAAGTAAAAGAAGAACTGTGCTTATAGTTATCAAAACTGGAACCCTACATCGAAAATAATTACCCTATTAAGCATAAGGCACTTGAAGCCATGAAGGAGGCTCAGCCTCCACCATTTACCTTGAACTATTTTCCTCTCTTTTTTGACCTGAAGTCATATGGAACTTGAATGATACTTCCGAAAAGTCGACAAAACACAAATGTGTATTGTCTGTGTTTCCACTGAGTGATTTTATGTCGAAAAAAGTTTGTTTTATCACCTGAAATGAAAAATGACAACTGATATGATGGATATTGGTTCTGTTATTTCAATTTTGTTCTCAATCGCCATATTCCTTTTTAATCGTTGGCGACGAGAGCGAGTGAATACAAAAAAGGGAAGGCGAACTCCCTATACTTGGCAAGGCCAATCCCGTATTAAGGATTTCTTTGAAATTATCTCCAGTGATTTTACTGAGGAGCTATGGGTACAAAATTTTAGGATGAGCAACTCAACATTCATGGAATTATGCCAAGACATGAAATTATGTTTCTTGCCGTAGCATACATGAGGGAGCCAGTCCCGACTGAGAAGCGCATAGCCATCGCGCTTTATAAACTGGCTATTTATGTGGTGTACAGCATTGTTGCTGAGATTTTTGGTGTGAGCAAAACCATCGTTCATAGGTGTGTATATGGGGTGTGTCAGGCCATATGTTCCGAACTAATGAGGCAATACATAACTTTACCTGATGTGGAAGAAGCACAGCATTTTTCGCAGCTCAATTCTGATGCACACAAAATATTTCAGGTGTATGATACAATCGATGGCTCACATATTATTACTCATTCACCAAGTGATGGGTATTGGGATTATGTTAACAGTAAAGGATGGACATCATCTATTGTTCTGCAGGCGGTCGTTGATAACAGATTAATAATCAAGGACATTTGTGTTGGGTCACCTGGTAATACTCTGTTCAATGCTTGCATGGACTGGGCGTTGGACAAGGTTGTAGGGTCAAGTGGCTGTGGGGCATCTGTTGGTGAAGAGAGATTCACTAATCTTAACTTTGCTGACGATGCTGTGATATTCGCAAAGTCAGTGGAGGCTCTGACTGGGACACTTGAGAGACTGAGAGAGGAGTCTGAGTGTCTGGGCTAGTGAGTGTCCTGGATAAAAAACAAGATCCAGGCCTTTAATGACCTCTTAGGCACAACCACCAGCAGTGTGTCTGTCTACGGAGAGAGTGTCGACCTTGTTGAGAGGTTTACTTACCTCGGCAGCGACATGTATGTCTCTGGTGACTCTTCCAATGAAGTCAGTAGATGGATTGGTAGAGCATGGGGAGTCATGAAGTCACTGGAAACGGGTGTTTGGAGCTCCCGATATCTATGCAAAAGGACTAAAGTCCAAGTTTTTAGAGTCCTGGTGCTTCCTGTCTTGCTAAGTAGTTGTGAGACATGGACCCTATCCAGTGACCTGAGATGAAGACTGGACTCCTTCAGTAATGTGTCTCTTTGGAGAATCCTTGGTTTGACTTCGTGTTGAAAGAGTGGTTGCTCACAGAGTCCCAAATGAGGCACATTACCCACATTGTGAAGGAGCATCAGTTACGGCACTACGGCCATGTGGCATGATTCCCTGAAGGTCATCCAGCTCGCAGGATCCTCATTTTTGAGGACCCGAGTGGCTGGACCAGAGCCAAGGGGAGGCTCATGTAACACCTGGCTGCGGCAGATAGAGGGTCATTTCCAGAAGGCAGGACTGGACCGTGTGTCTGCCTGCGTGGTTGCCAACCAGGATCCTGAGCTGTTTCGTCATGTGGTGGGTGCAGCAACGCATTATACCAGTGCATGCTCCCCAACCTCACCTGACCTGGTAGTGCTCATTTTGCAGTTATTTGAAAATTTATGTCACGTCATGTGTCCTGAAAAAAGGGTTTCCATTGTAGTTTTGCACATTATTGTAAATTATTACCTGAAAAATCGCATAAACGTTTATGTGAATTTTGATTTTATTTTGAAAATTCATGTGTTTCCATTATTGTTTTTTGGTTTCACAATTTCAAAATGCTCATTAAGGAGGTTAATGGAAATGTGGCAACTGATAAGATGCTACAGGGAAAGAAAAATTTCTCAAATGAAGATATTTGTTAACATCAATTTGACATGAAATTACTATATAAAATATATGTTAGTAACATTTAACCATAAACTTTGTTGACAAAGGCATACTCTATGATTTATACATTACATGAGCAACAGGGTCAGATTTAGACAGGGTGATTATGGTGCTGGACTATAAAATAAAATCAGTGCTGCTCAGTCTTGTGGGGTGGGGTGTTCAATGGCAAAACACTTGTTAGCCTGCAGGCACAATCATCTTGGCTTATTGACACTCCACGGGTCATTAAGCAAAGAACCAGCACCCACAAAAGTATAAAAGGAGCTTGAGTAGAGAGACAGGATGATTGCAAATGAAAAAGATAGAAAGAAGGGAGTAAAAATCAAGAGAACGGTTGGGAAAAGAGCAGAGAGTTGATAGGGGATGCAAGCCAGTGTAGTGGATTGAAGGCAAGTCAGTTGGTGGCATGGAGAACAGCGTTCCAGGGGTGGGTCACTCCTGCTCAGCAATCCGTAGGAGCAGGAGTAATCGATTGCTCCAGGGGCTCTGCTGGAGCAAAGGCATGAGGCACGCTTGCTAGTGCTTCCTCCCAACTGTAAAGATCTGATGGGTGAGCGGAGAGAGAGAGAGCGAGAGAGACGTACTGGGACTCAGAACAGAAGAAGAGAAACTGATTTTAATTTCTGGCATTTTTAAACTTGATTTTAACCCTTGTTTGTATTATTTATTTATTTATTTATGGATAAAGCAGTGTTTGTTTTGTGCTGACAGCACTTATATTTGTCATGGATTTTTTTTCTTGGTTAGTTGTACTGCACTTTCTTTATTTGGACACTACATAAATAAAATGCACAAAGCACTTTGATGCACCAACCTTGCTTGTTTCTGTGTCCTCATTGCCATAGTTTATCCCAGCCATGGCTACTGATGACCCGGGTTCAAGAAGGTGTCAAGGCTGTGGGCAACCTAGGCATCACAGTGACCTTAAATGATAAGTATGGTATTTTTAAAGTTGAAGTTATATCTTTACAATCATGGTATATATTAAGTTGCCAATAAATTGCATTCTACAGTGAAGCATTTTTATAAATCAAAAAAAAAACTTGTCTATTCTTGTAGCTTATAATAGGGCTAAAGTGAACGAACACAGGTCCATAGGTAAAGGCAAATACCTTAAAACTTGGTATATATGTTCACTTTGAAACAGCAAAGTTTTCAGTTTAAGAAAACATGTCTTTTGTGTTTATGAAGCATCCATGTAGTAATGAAAAGGAAACTAGAAAAAATTATTTTAAAGCTTTGAGGAAACAGCATTTCAGTTTCTAAGCGCAGCAGTGCCCACTTTGTTGATTGAATATGCAAAGTTCTCTTCATTTTTCTGTTTAAAGAAATATAAAACATTATACTTTATTGTTATGAATTGTTGCACAAGTAGTTCATCGTCTAGTGCCTATGAGAGTCTACTGTCTTCATTCTGTTGTCAAGTATGCACATCAAAGGTAAGCACTAC
This sequence comes from Erpetoichthys calabaricus, assembly GCF_900747795.2. Classification (NCBI taxonomy): domain Eukaryota; kingdom Metazoa; phylum Chordata; class Cladistia; order Polypteriformes; family Polypteridae; genus Erpetoichthys; species Erpetoichthys calabaricus. The sequence goes on from NC_041398.2 coordinate 178,785,702, forward strand.
CACCCTGGGACACCACAGTGTGTGATCACTGACACTGACACTCCAGTCTCTTGGAGAAGACATCCATTGTGGACAACTGACTCCGTCCCTTCTGATTCAGATGCTATAAAAGCAAGGTGCTCCCAAAAGAAGCAAGGCGCTCCCCGAAGTCTGACTGCTCCGTAGAGGCTTTAGAACCACAACCAACAGCAACATTTGGATTTTGTCTCTTTATCACACCATTGAGTGCCTGTTATTTTCAGATACTTTATTATTTGAGTAAACGGGGTGGGCTGGTTGGCATTCCTCTTGACTCCTGTCATACACTTGACCAACAACTCTATGTAAATAATTATTTAAATTGTAGAACCTAATATATTTTTTGTTTTTAATAAAAACATTTACTAGTTGAGCTGATATCCTTGTTATTTACCATATATTGTTTTATTTAGTGTCAGATTTTACCCTGTCCCATTTCTATAATACAGATTACCGATAGTACACAAAATAACAAAATATGTTTTATATAAATATATTCAAATTTAGTTTGGGAATTTAGCCATTTAATTAAGAAAAACAGATAAATCATGAAGAATAGGGACACATGCAGTTGGTGATAAGTTAACTTCTCCAGTATGGTTCCACTGATAGCTACCCTATGTATTTCTATTAAAGGCTAATTTTTTATACAAAATTAATAGCTTCATTTTGGCAAACACTTTGGAGAAACTCAGCATTGTCATTGATGCTAAACTGAATGACATCTCCACAACACATCATTGAAATCCCAAGCACTTGGAGATCTTCAGAGAGGAGGGCAGAGAAAAGGCATCAAGCAGCATATTTCAATTAAATTAGAAAAGCCTTCATCTTTCTTTAAAACCTGGGCTGGAAAAAAAGATCATTATTTGCAGATCCATCTTCTGTGAACACAAATCCAAACTTGTTAGAATTAGTAAAACAGGAGTGAAAAACTGTGAAATGTTTTCAAGTGTTTGTAAAGGTGCAACATTGTAATGCTTTCTAGGGCACAGGGCAGAGAGACAAACACACAAGATTGAAAGCATAGAAGCAAATCTGCATCAAGAACATACAGTCACCTCTGTTTGAGGAGATGGATGTGGGTTTAATGTACGTAATGTCAAAGTTTGCAATTTTAAGGTCCTTCTTCTGAACCTTTCCACTCAGTTGTACCAAACACCGAGCAAAGGCATACTTTGAAGCACAGCTCATGGCCTCCAGTGTATACACTTTCTCAAAATGCATGTCAAAGAATGAGTTATCCTGCAAGAACAGAAAAAGAGACATGGTTAGGAAAAAAACATCTTAATATATACTCTGTTTTAACCTGCTAAGAAGATTTAAGTGGTCAAATGCATTAGACTGCAATTATAAAAGAAGAGATTACAAGAAGCAGACATGGCAGACTTTCTGATTTCTTAGGAAATGCAGGACATCTTCTCCATCCATAAAGGGTGCTATTACTCAACTCTGACCACAAAAAGGCTTTCTTCTTCATAAATTCTGCATTAGAAGTAAATGGATAAGCATTCCTTCATGTCTTTAAAGTTGGTTACTTTCTTACTTCTTCACAAGGCACTGTTTAAAAATATATACAGGGCATGCTGAAATAGAGACAGAGAAGAAGGGTGTAGTAGCAAAGTATTTTTTTATTGATAAAGAATCTTATAAATGTAAGTGAAATAAAGTACCATCCATGATGCATGATTTGATAATGCGGCACTGACTACTTGTCTTGTCTGGGAAAAAGGGAGAGACTCTGGAGCACTACTGAACTCTGACCTACATCCAACTTGTACATGCTTATTTTTAAAAGACGGAAAGCCATAGTCGGCTAATGTGAAGGTAACATTCATCAAGGACCTGCAATCTCTAGTCCTCCTCTGCTTCAGAGAAACAGATGAAAACCACAGCATAGTGTCTACAGCATTTTCAGCCAATTGAGTCATAACTACTCACATAAAGTATTCAAGTTTTTCTACAGGTATGGGTTAATCAAGCTTCAATCTGGAACAAAGATGGCAGCAATTTGACAAACAAGAAGGATAAGCAGGGAAGTTTAAATAGTTGAAGGTGAAAGTGAAAGTAAATTATGCAGTATTTTGGAATTCAGGGTAAATGGCCAGCTACTTGTAATCGTGCAGTGCCTTTTTGGTAAGGTCCATACATGGCAGTTATAATGTATTGTTTTTGTATTGATGATTGTGTTGAAGTCTTCTTTCATCCTCTTGTGACTCAATAAATCCGAATGGCAAAAGAGATTTGCACACCATCCCGAGGGAGGTGGGGGACATTGAGTCCGAATGGGCCATGATCCGTGCCTCTATTGTTGAGGCAGCTGACCGGAGCTGTGGCCGTAAGGTGGTCGGTGCCTGTCGTGGCGGCAATCCCCGAACCCGTTGGTGGACACCGGCAGTGAATGATGCCGTCAAGCTGAAGAAGGAGTCCTACAGGACCCTTTTGTCCTGTGGGACCCTGGAGGCAGCTGATAGGTACCAGCAGGCCAAGCGGAATGCGGCTTTGGTGGTTGCTGAGGCAAAAACTCGGGCGTGGGAGGAGTGTGGGGAGGCCATGGAAAACGACTTTCGGACGGCTTCGAGGAGATTCTGGTCCACCATCCGGCGTCTCAGGAAGGGGAAGCAGTGCAGTGTCAACACTGTATATGGTGGGGATGGTGCGCTGCTGACCTCGACTCGGGACGTTGTGGGTCGGTGGGGGGAGTACTTCGAAGACCTCCTCAATCCCATTAACATGCCTTCCAATGAGGAAGCAGAGCCTGGGGACTCAGAGGTGGGCTCCCCCATTTCTGGGACTGAGGTCACCGAGATGGTCAAAAAACTCCTTGGTGGCAGGGCCCCGGGGGTGGATGAGATACACCCGGAGTTCCACAAGGCTCTGGATGTTGTAGGACTGTCTTGGTTGACACGCCTCTGCAACATTGCATGGACATCAGGGACAGTGCCTCTGGATTGGCAGACCGGGGTGGTCGTCCCCCTCTTTAAGAAGGGGGATCGGAGGGTGTGTTCCAACTACAGAGGGATCAAACTCCTCAGCCTCCCTGGAAAAGTCTATTCGGGGGTCCTGGAGAGGAGGGTCCGTCGGATAGTCGAGCCTCGGATTCAGGAGGAACTGTGTGGTTTTCGTCCTGGTCGCGGAACAGTGGACCAGCTCTATACCCTTAGCAGGGTCCTGGAGGGTGCATGGGAGTTTGCCCAACCAGTCTACATGTGTTTTGTGGACTTGGAAAAGGCATTAGACCGTGTCCCTCCGGGGAATCCTGGGGGGGTACTCCGAGAGTATGGGGTACCGGCCCCCCTAATAAGGGCTGTTCGGTCCCTGTACGATCGGTGCCAGAGCCTGGTCCGCATTGCCGGCAGTAAGTCGAACCTGTTTCCAGTGAGAGTTGGACTCCACCAGGGCTGCCCTTTGTCACCGATTCTGTTCATAACTTTTATGGACAGAATTTCTAGGCGCAGCCAGGGCATTGAGGGGGGTCCGGTTTGGTGGGCTCAGGATTGGGTCACTGCTTTTTGCAGATGATGTTGTCCTGTTTGCTTCATCAGGCACATCAGTGTGAAGTGGCTGGGATGAGAATCAGCACCTCCAAATCCGAGACCATGGTCCTCAGCCGGAAAAGGGTGGAGTGGCCCTCTCAGGGTTGGTAGCGAGATCCTGCCCCAAGTGGAGGAGTTCAAGTATCTCTGGGTCTTGTTCACGAGTGAGGGAAGAATGGAGTGTGAGATCGACAGGCGGATCGGTGCGGCATCCGCAGTAATGCGGGCGCTGCATCGGTCTGTCGTGGTGAAAAAGGAGCTGAGCCGCAAGGCGAAGCTCTCAATTTACCAGTCGATCTATGTTCCTACCCTCACCTATGGTCATGAGCTATGGGTAGTGACTGAAAGAACGAGATCGCGAATACAAGCGGCTGAAATGAGTTTCCTCCGCAGGGTGTCTGGACTTTCCCTTAAAGATAGGGTGAGAAGCTCAGTCATCCGGGAGGGGCTCAGAGTAGAGCCGCTGCTCCTCCGTATCGAGAGGAGTCAGATGAGGTGGCTCGGGCATTTGATCAGGATGCCTCCTGGACGCCTCCCTGGTGAGGTGTTCCGGGCACGTCTAACCGGGAGGAGGCCCCGGGGAAGACCCAGGACACGTTGGAGGGACTATGTCTCTTGACTGGCCTGGGAATGCCTTGGGATTCTCCCGGAAGAGCTAGAAGAAGTGGCCGGGGAGAGGGAAGTCTGGGCATCTCTGCTCAAGCTGCTGCCCCCGCGACCCGACCTCGGATAAGCGGGAGACAATGGATGGATGGATGGATAAATGTAAAGTATTACACATAAGAAGTAAAAATGTTAGATTTGAATACACAATGGGCGGTCGGAAAATGGAGAGTACACCTTATGAGAAGGATTTAGAAGTCATAGTGGACTCTAAGCTATCGACTTCCAGACAGTGTTTAGAAGCCATTAAGAAGGCTAACAGAATGTTAACTTATATAACACGATGTATGGAGTACAAGTCCAAGGAGGTTCTGCTCAACCTTTATACTGTAATGCACTGCTGAGGCCTCATCTTGTGTACTGTGTGCAGTTTTGTTCTTCAGGCTACAAAAAGGACATAGCAGTGCTAGGAAAGGTCCAGAGAAGAGCGACAAGGCTGATTTCAGGGCTACAGGGGTTGAATTATGAGGAAAGATTAAAAGAACTGAGCCTTTACAGTTTAAGCAAAAGAAGATTAAGAGGTGACATGATTGAAGTGTTTAAAATTATGAAGGGAATCAGAACAGTGGATCGAGACTGTTATTTTAAAATGAGTTCATCAAGAACACAGAGACACAGTTGGAAACTTGTTAAGGGTAAATTTTGCACAAACATTAGTAAGTTTTTCTTTACACAAAGAACAATAGACACTTGGAATAAGCTACCAAGTAAGTGTGGTAGACAGTAAGACATTGGGGACTTTCAAAACTCGACTTGATGTTTTTTTGGAAGAAATAAGTGGATAGGACTGGCGAGCTTTGTTGGGAGGAATGACCTGTTCTCGTCTAGAGTGTTCTAATGTTCTAAAGACATTTCATACGTTGTGTGAGATGCAGCCCGGACACAGACAGACGGACACCTTTTTAAAGTCCACCACACGTTTATTTTCCATATTTACAATGTCCATAAGTGCACAACCCCAGTGCCTCCAGCACCAATCTCCCCAAAGTCCTGGCCTCTCTTCCAGTGCCTGCTTCCTTCAGGCCACCTCCACTCTCCTTCACTCAGAACCTTGTCCACTCCTCGCCTGACTCCAGTCATCGTTTGTAGGGAGGCGGCCCCTTTTATACATGCCCGGATGGGTTCCAGGTGCTTTCCCGACACCTCTCTGCGGACACTCCCCTGTGTGGCGGAAGTGCTGGCTGTGCTCCCGGAAGCCCTCCGGGTGTCCCCAGTCTTCTTCCCCTCAGCACTTCCTAGTGTGGCAAAAGTGCTGGGGGCCCGGGTCCTTCAGGCAGGGGGACGCCCCCTGGCGGTGGCCACGGGTCCCTACAGGGTTGGGCTTCCAAGCCCTGTACCCGTGGCCCGCAATACAACCAGGGCGGACGCCCCCTTGTGGTCTGGAGGAGGAATGAGCCCTCCTCCTGTCTTCTTGGGTGTCCCGGCTGGGTGCCACCCCCAGCCGCGTGCCACAGTTGCAGCAAAGCTTTATGAAAAAGTATATTCTGAAAATAAACAAAGTAACAGTAAAGTAAGTTTTTCAGATTCATTCAATGTTCATCTTTCTGTTTTTCTCTTTGTCTTTCATTTCAGTTTAGCAGTTAGCCTTTGGTTCAAATGTTTTGTCTTCTAGGTTTGCGACTTGTTTCTGTTTTTGACTATGTTTCATTCCTGGTCTTCTTCTAGCTTTTGGCCAGAATACTATTTTCCACCCCTGTTCTCATATGAAGGGTAAAAAAATTGACCTTTTACTACTTTATGTTTAGAATATTAGAAAAGCAGACAGGGAACCGCAGTAATAAAAAAACTGCACATCATACGAGTCCATTGCAGAAAGCAAGCATGGTGTCACCTGTTAACCTACGATTCTGGTCTTTGGTCTGAAAACTGGAGTAAAAGCGTACATAAGCATATAAAAATTTTGGACTCTCCTCATAGTTTTAAATTTAAGGTCAATCTCTTGAAGTTGTGCAACATCAGAACTAGCAACTGGACCACTCTGTCACTGACTGGGTGTCACTGACATAAAGGAAATAAAGAAAGAGGAAATACCATTATTTATTATTAGAATTAGGGCGGCACGGTGGTGCAGTGGGTAGCTCTGCTGCCTCGCAGTTGGGAGACCTGGGGACCTGGATTCACTTCCCGGGTCCTCCCTGCGTGGAGTTTGCATGTTCTCTCCGTGTCTGCGTGGGTTTCCTCCGGGCACGCCGGTTTCCTCCCACAGTCCAAAGACATGCAGGTTAGTTAGATTGGCGATTCTAAATTGTCCCTAGTGTGTGCTTGGTGTGTTTGTGTGTGTCCTGTGGTGGGTTGGCACCCTGCCCGGGATTGGTTCCTGCCTTGTGCCCTGTGTTGGCTGGGATTGGCTCCAGCAAACCCCCATGACCCTGTGTTCGGATTCAGTGGGTTGGAAGATGGATGGATTATTAGAATTAAGTTACTTTAATTTTAGGTAATGGCAGACTGTTGTGGACTAGGAGTCACAGGCATTATAAACAGTTCCAAAAAGCACTTACAAAAGTTCCCACTAGAGGGGAGTATACCTCCAAAAGCCAGCTAGAATAAGGGAAATAATAGAATCTTCATAAATAAAAAAAAAAGATTCAGGTGACAAAATCCTCAGCTCTGAAGACCCCAAAAGGGGCCTGAAGCAATTCTGAGCGAAGCAAAGTCACAATACACTATCCAAAGACATAATCAAAAGAAAGAGAGCCTAGAGTCAAATAATCTATAGATCACAAAAAACACAAGTAAACTAACCACACCCGGACACATTTGAAATAAACCCTCAGGAACTGTGTGAGACCCTCCAGATTTATAGAGTGAAGGGTAGTCACTGGTGGTGATTGGCAGGGTGGCCACCCACATAAACACATGGAACATAACACAGGCAGCTTACATGTTTAAACAAAATCAAAAACAAAGAATAATGTACATAAACAGTATAATTCAAATAATAAAAAATGTACAAAAGATACTTAAAACATGAATCTGAATCCCAACTAGCCGAGGAACCCTGGCTGAGACATGACACAGACTTTCAAAATTACATATGCAAAAATAAAATAGTAAATGAAGCCATGAAATTCTATTCTCCGACTATTTTCTTAGCTGCTTTACCCAATTTTGGAACACAGTAAGTTAGAGCTTAGCCCAGCAGCACCAGCATAGAAAAGAGCCAAGCAAGAACTGGCTGCCAATCTATTACCGAGCTCACTCAGGTTGAATATCCTGATTCATTTTACATTGGAGATGTGCATAGTACTGCAAATTGCCTTACCACAATGCACATCACAAGAACAAATCCACACAAATGCAGGACGAATGTGTAAAGCCATCCCAAAGTGATACAATGGTATTTAATTTCAAACCCTGCATAATAGTACTAGGGTGTTGTACCATGTTAGCCATTATGAATGTAGAGAAAAGCCAAGCAAAATGACACCTTTTATTGGCTAACTAAAAAGATTACCATATGCAAGCTTTCGAGGCCTGAAGAAGGCCTGAAGAAGGGGCCTGAGTTGCCTCAAAAGCTTGCATATTGTAATCTTTTTAGTTAGACAATAAAAGGTGTCATTTTGCTTGGCTTTTCTCTAAACCCTGCGTAACAAATAAATAGCATTCACCTCTAATGTGAAAATTTGTTGGAAAAAAAAGGTACTTGTCAATCTTTTCTTATAGTCTTTCCTTAGCATATCCAGAAGGGGGCATATGCTCCCTGGAAATATGTTCATTAGAGACTGCTGCTTTACTAAACCAATCTTGTTCTCTCTCTCTCTCTCTCTCTCTTTCTCTACACACACACACACACACACACACACACGCACGCACACACACACACACACACACACATATATATATATATATATAGGAGGCAGCAGAAGGGCTTGGAGAATAATGGTAACACATCTGCCCAGGGGGTGGCGGGGTACACTAATGCTCTTTCTAAGTTCCCTGCAGACCTTTCCCGGGAAATCCGACCAGGAGCCACTTCCTCGACTCGGGACACGCCACTTCCGGTCCCAGTCCCAAGGACGACATCATTTCCCCCAGACTTCCTATAAAGCCTCAATCCCTTCCTCTGGAATTCCGTTCTGTTTTGGACTCTGTCTTGTAAACTTCACTTGCTACCAAACCTTTGACTTTTACAGCCAGGAACACATTACATGGGTGGCTGCTCCAAACCTTTACAATGTCTCGGGTCTCTTCTTGTCACTATATATATATATATATATATATATATATATATATATATATATATATATATATACTAGCAAAATACCCGCGCTTCGCAGCGGAGAAGTAGTGTGTTAAAGAGGTTATGAAAAAGTAAAGGAAACATTTTAAAAATAACGTAACATGATTGTCAATGTAATTGTGTTGTCATTGTTATGAGTGTTGCTGTCATATATATATACATATACACATATACACACACATATACACACATATACAGATATATTATATATACATATACACATATATTTTTTATATATATATTTTATATATATATATATATATATATATATATATATATATATATATATATATATATATATATATATATATACACATACATACATACATACATATACACACATAGATGCACTTACAATAACATAGAAATCAATATAAACAACATTAACATCATTATCATATGAGAATATGAAGTAATATATAAGTAGCACATTTCATATAAATATAAATAATTAAACAGTAAAATCTTCTTGTATAATTTGCTACCGTGGCTTTTCGTTGGTCTGTCCAGGATATTTAAATCACCTGTAGCTTGCAAACTGTTTCACCTATTGACTTGAAATGTGGTACACATATAATACGTCACGTCTGCTATCCGCTTTATGGGTGATGATTGTATTACTCTTTTTATGTTTATTTTATTTTAGAATCAACTCCTATCTGCGCACACCAGGGCGGCCGTGGGCAGATGCGTATGGTGTATTCACTCCATGTTATCGTGCATTGCGCTGTCACTGGTATTTTGATAAAAGAATTTGAACAATATATAAGAAGCGTATAAATTATTAAACAGTAAAACATTAACATTTAAGAAGTAAAGTTACATTGAGTACTACTGCAGTGCCTTCGGGTATACCTCATTTTTTCTTTGCCCATTACATGCTTAAATGTATACATTTTTTGGTGTACCTACCCGAGAACACGCGACATATAACCGACCGTGTGAGAAGCATGTATTTTAAAGAAGCGTTGAGTTCATCTGCTGGTCTCCCTCGTGGAATAACTGGTAATGTTTCAGTAAAATCTACAGCGAGTAAAACGACATTACCTCCTTTTTTTTTTGTACGATCTCTGAGATGTTGCTTTTTTCGGTTCAAGGCTTCATAAGCTCTTTTATGTTCCATGGTGTACTTAATAAGTACTAATTATCCCAAAACCATCATCTTTGAATGTTGCAAGACTTTCGCCTTGTATGTAGATCGGGGGTAATTACATTCATTGCATTCCTAGTCTGAATCACAATCTGATTGTATGGGTGGTTACCTGGCACTGTAGGGTTGCCACCCGTCCTTTAAAATACGGAATCGTGCCGCGTTTGACAATGAAATTGCGCGTCCCGTTTTGAATCAATACCGGACGGGATTTATCCTGTATTTTTGTAATCATTTTTTTTTTAAAGCAGCGTCTCATGCAAATCATCCCACACGCATTTTATGAAGATGCCTCCTTTCCTACTTTTGATTGGGTAATACTTGATGTCATCGTTAGTTTGATTGGTGTTTTTAACTGTCCAGTGAGGAGGGCGTGTCTTTTAAGTACAGTCTGCAAAGTGTTGGCACTGAGATGTGGCGTCAGCGCCATACTTGAAGCCCCTAACGTTGCGGTCAGCAAGTCGGCTAACATCCGCCATGTGCCGTCTTTCAGTTGCGAGAAGCAGATCATAGAATGGTTGAAACTGTTGCCCCTAACGTTGCGCCACGGCGTGTGGTTCGTTTATACCTCGTGTCTTCTCATTAAACTTTTATCTCGCGAATATGTTATTGCAATCCGCAGCGGGAGCGTTTCTATAAACTTTATTTAAACTTACGTTTTACACCGTGGTTTGTTTCCCTTATGAACATGCTTGTATGCTTAACTCGCTCCGTTCTCAATTGTTTAATTAATTTTTTGCTCTTCGCTGTTTGCGGCTGTTCCTCCATTTCCCCCTACTTCGTTCTTTTATCTCGCGAATATGTTATTGCAATCCTTAACGGGAGCGTTTCAATAAACTGATTGAAAATAGTTTTGCATTTACCCTTTTTAGTAAAAGGCGAGCTTTTAAGCCTGAGAAATCACCCCGTAAATGCACACGTTTAATTGGACATGTGTTAATATGTATGGTTACACAGTATTAAAAGACAGTGAACAACGTCAGTTACCTTTGTTCCCCGCGTTTGATAAAAGGTGAGCTTTTAAGCCTGAGAAATCACCCCGTAAATGCACACGTTTAATTGCACATGTGTTAATATGTATGCTTACACAGTATTAAAAGACAGTCAAAAATTAACGTCATTTACCTTCGTTCCCGCGTGCGACTCGTGCTGTAAATCTCTTCCTTGTTTTTAGTTCACGTGATTACGTAGGAGGCGTGATGACGCGATACGTGACTCCGCCTCCTCCATTACAGTGTATGGACAAAAAATATGTTCCAGTTATGACCATTACGCTTTGAATTTCGAAATGAAACCTGCCTAACTTTTGTAAGTAAGCTGTAAGGAATGAGCCTGCCAAATTTCAGCCTTCTACCTACACGGGAAGTTGGAGAATTAGTGATGAGTGAGTCAGTGAGTGAGTGAGTCAGTCAGTGAGGGCTTTGCCTTTTATTAATATAGATATATATACTGTATATATATATATATATATATATATATATATATTGTATAGATATATTTGGTATGGATTTCTTCATGTGATTTGCATTGTGGGAAGAAACTGCATTTGCATTGATTTGCACTGTGAGCAGTACAATGCACAATGTCACTGTAAACTCTGTAATTTATATTATAAACACTGTAATATATATTTTAAAACACTGTAATATACATATTATATGAAATTAAATATTATATCCTTCCATAGTGGTATAGTAGTAATTATAGGATGAAGAAAGAAAAATAACACTAAATAAAGGATACACCTACTGTAGGTTCTTTTAATTTTAGCTGATGCCTTAATAAATAATTTGTTAAAGGAAGCTACTGGCAAAGCACGATGGAGTTCCTGGAAGTTGGCTATGTCCACTTCGAGAGAGTGGGTGTCACATTTTAGCCAGCGTTTCTCCCCAGGATGGGGGTTCAAAGTTGTTTTTCTTGTTTGTTTTGTCCATTTTTTTGCCATTTATTTATGTTAATGATTCTTTATTTAATTATGTGCATTAATCAATTGTTATTGTCTGTGGCTATAAAATGTCTTGAGCATGTCCCATGTGTTTTGTGAATGGTCCCCCAAAAGGCAAGGCCACCTGCCAATTACCACTAGGAACTGCCCTCCACCCTGTAAATCTGGAGGGTCTCCCATAGTTCCTGGCGGTTCATTTCAAATGTGCTAGGGAGTGGAGTGTTTACTTGTGTTTCTTTTGTGTTTAATGTGATTTTCTGGATTTTTGATACTGTGCCCTGTTTTTGGCTTCTCCTTGATTTTTTGTTTTGAGAACTATGCTTGCCGTGCATTGCCTTGTCTTAACAGACAATTACTTGTATGCTCTAAGGTGCTTCATGTGCTACAGAATATACATCCATCCATCCATCCATTTTCCAACCCGCTGAATCCGAACACAGGGTCACGGGGGTCTGCTGGAGCCAATCCCAGCCAACACAGGGCACAAGGCAGGAACCAATCCCGGGCAGGGTGCCAACCCACCGCAGTGCTACAGAATATTTTTGTTATAAATAAATCTTTTATTTTATAAAGATTCTTTAAGGCTCTTTTTGTTTCTGGGTTTTCCTGGTAATCCCTCTCATTGGGCAACTTTGGAAGTATTTTTGGGACTCCCTGTTCACGACAGTGTGTGGCACGGTCCTAGACATGGGCAGGAGTGATGTCTTCCATCTGTCAGTGGGTGAGTTTGAGCTTTCAGGGCAGTTGCCAGAATTTTTATACTTTTCTCACATTTACACTTTTCCAACATAAGAACACGCAATTACCAGATATGGGATTTCATCTTTGCTAACACAGTTCAATTTTAAGTAAAACAAAGTTACTGCTGACCATGAGCTGATCATCACCTAACAAGGAGCACATCAGCACTCTTTTAACAGCCTTCTTGTGCTGCTCAATTTGCCTGTCCTTATCTCTGTTTCACTCTTTTCCTGTCAGCTCGCTTACATCGCTTAAATGCTTCAGCTTTGTCTATTCATGGTCTCATTTACCAATCTTAATGTAAAATAATGTTATGCGGAATTAAACTCGCAGATCACAGTGGCACACTTAAGACCTTCGGCTACACTTAGAACCACAATCGGGAAGCACTGCTGGACAATGTTATATTAAATACATAAAACATTAGTTCATAAAAACACTTAAAACATTATTTCTTCATAATGGTACATGAAGGCAAGATGACTCACCTTCAGTATCATTAAAATGCAGGAGCACATCTTGAACATTTCAAATGATGAAGAATGTTACATTTGTTATCTTGCTTATTATGAGCCTGTAAAAAGTTTTCAGAATCATACCAATGTGTCTCTGGATGGACAGAGTGGCATTTAAATGTGTCAAATACTGTAGAGATTGCACTAATGACTTGTCTACAAAAGGAACAGAGCAAAAACACATAATAAACTGCAGAATAGAAGAACAAAACATTGGTGAACTTGGTAAGTGCATTTAATAGGCTTTGGGAAAGGACCATAAATTATTAACCATTGAAAAATGCATGAGAGCGATGCATTGTAGGTTAAGTACATAATGGATAAATGCTACATGAGAAAAGTGGAAAAGGTAACAGAAAATTAACAACTTTGAACATGAAAGTAGGAGTAATTACTGTACATCATCACCGTGCACTAAATTTACTGCACAGAAATGCAATCAGACCCCATTAGAGGTGTTTAAAAGAAGAAAAAAATATGAGTCAATAAAGGGATATATTGGAAAATGACATATTTTTCAGAGCGTAAGGAAGGCTAAACATGATGACAAAACCATGGCTACCCCCTCCTCGATTTTGAGTTTTTGGCCAACTTGATTAAAATCAGACAAACTGTCAAAATGAATAAAAATGGTCCCAGGCCTAGAAGCTACAAAGTCAAACAGAGAAGACTCTCTCCGCAGGCCTTCCAAATGTACCATCTTTCGCAGAGTTTCCTTTAAAGCTCCATATAACTGATATGAGGTGAAGTGTGATGAGTTGGAAGAGTTATCTCTGTATCTGAATGGAGTTTTAACATAGTATTTTCCTTTCTTTATTTTCCTTTTCTGATTCTCACTTGTTCAGATATGTCCTTGCTCCATTTTGATGGCCTATTCTGCTGACTTCTCTTCTTTATCTTTATTTACTGCTTTCTACATACTTTTGCTGATAGTATGTACTAGTGGTTAGGACTTTGGGCTGCAGTTCATAAGGATGTCTGCTCCACCACCGCCACTGGTGCACTGTTACTGTTTGTGTTCCACTTGTATTATCATTGTCACTTATGGAAATTGGCAGTGTGGCTTGATAGTATTATGTACTTTGTTAAATTTCCTGTGAAATTCCCTGTGAAAGTACATTGTGTGTACCTGCTGGTCGTTTCTTACTGGTGCAAACCGTGTCTTTGTTACTTCTCTGTTGTTTTTAAATTCTCCATTCAATATACCCCTGGGTTATTGTTGTAACTTTGTTTGGACACTTGGACATCTTGGTGCTACTCCACCACACCACTCCATTCTACACTTGCCTTCCGTGAGCTCTATCTCATTGTGTCTTGCACCTTTGGTGTGGTCAGAGAGTGAGGCTCCACTTTCGTACTTATCTATGTCTGAATGTTCTTTGTCTGGTGGGCTTGCCACTGTCCTCTCAATGGACTGGTAGGTGTAATGCTTGTTGGAACCTGGCAAATGTAGTGTTGATAGTGCTTTAGTGCTGTAGCAAGGTGGTTGTTTCTTCAGGGAAACTTTTCACTGACAAATGTCCCTTGGGATTGCTTGTAAGGGAACAACTGGGTATTTTATGATGGAATAAATCTCTGGTCCTGTGTTTTTTCAGTGTATTTGCTCTTGGAATATTTGACAGTCATATCATTGCCATGGTGAAGAGATATTAACCATTACAATTGTGAGGTTTGAACTATCTCCCTCAGTTAAACTTTGCAACACATGACCTCTTTATGGCACATAGAATTATTTGTCCCTCTCATTATGTTCATCGATGTGCCAGATATTACTGGAATGCATATTGTTCTTCTGCTACTGTGATTCCCTCTACTTGGTCTTACAGGTGTTATGAGATATAAGGTGTCTGAGGATTTCTGTTTGATGAAAATGAAACGACTAGGAAATGAGCCAAAATTTGCAGTTAGGAAAGTCAAGGTCAAAGCACCAAAACAGAAGGTACACAAACCTTGAGAGCAAAATGGTTTTAAAATTAACCAGAAACAAAAACCACTTCTAGGACCTAATTGGAATAGAAGTGAAGATTTTGATTTCGAGGCATGAATCCACTGAGAGATAAAATAAACAAGAAACACATTCGTTTTTATACTGTCACTTCCTATGATGTCAAAGATGCGACAAATGTAGTCACATGATGCATCCTACTGCATCGCATAAACAAAGGATAAAATGGGACAAGAATAAAATTGAACTTAATTACAATAAACCCCAAAATTATAATCTACATAATAAATGAAACACCAAATACATTTATAAAACATGTTAATGTTGCATCAGTTATATACAGGTGATATGTGTTGTCTATTTTCATGATTTATTGATGACCACAATTTTTAATGGACTCAGATAAGATCAGCACTCCTCCTATCACTCTTTTTTATTTGTATTTTTTCTATTTCAATTTTCCTTCATTCGATTATAGTGTCAGCCTGTCTGTCGCCTCAGTTACAGCATTTGGTACACGATTGTCAACAGTAGTGTTAACATTTGTCTGTTGGATGGGATTCAGAACCCGTAGGGTTCTGTTAAAATGGCATGACAATGAAGTAGGCATTCAAGGCTGTACATTGAAATGGTCTGAGTGCTACCTTAAAGGTAGATCTATGTCTGTTAACATAGATGGGAACTTCTCTCAGCCAGCTCCTTTCACACAAGGCATCCCACATGGTCCTATCCTGGCTCCTCTTCTGTTTTCCCTTCATCTGCTCCCCTAGAGCCATCTTTTACAAACATGATGTCGTGTATCACTGTTATGCTGATGTTATGCAGCTGTACCTCAAAGTTAGTTGTGACATCACTTCTTCTGTAAAATTGCTGTTGAAATGTTTTGAGGATACTAAATATTAGATGTCACAACATTTCTTACAGTTAAACGAAAATAAAACAGAGGTCATTATTTTTGGTCCTACCACATCTGCAATTGAAATCGGCACTCAGTTGTGCTCCTTGGCAGCAATGACTCATAATGATGTCAGAAACCTAGGTATCATCTTTGAGTCATCAGTACGTTTTAAAAACCAAATTTCCACAGTAGAAGAGTCCAGTTTTCACCAACTGAGGCAAATTTCT
This sequence comes from Erpetoichthys calabaricus, assembly GCF_900747795.2. Taxonomy (NCBI): domain Eukaryota; kingdom Metazoa; phylum Chordata; class Cladistia; order Polypteriformes; family Polypteridae; genus Erpetoichthys; species Erpetoichthys calabaricus. Next base: position 178,801,580 of record NC_041398.2, read on the forward strand.
GTTCTTTCTATCACAGAAGGATTTGGAAACAGTCATTCATGCCTTTATTACATCTCAGGTAGATTATTATAATTCCTTATATGTGGGACTGCCAAAACCTGCTCTGTCGCACCTTCAGCTGGTTCAAAACACTGAAGCTAAATTTTTTAAAAAAGGATAACATCTCCCCTACTTCAGCCTCTCTCCACTGGCTACTGGTGAGGTGTTGCATTGATTTTAAAATCTTGCTGTTTAATTATAAAGCCTTGCATCATCTTACTCCAAAATACATCTGTATGTGGCACAGAGAACATTGAGGTCATCTGGACAACTGCTCCTTGTACAGTAGTTCCAAGATCTTGGCATGAAGTCTAGGGAAGATGGAGCTTTCTCAGTTGTTGCTCTTAGTCTTTGGAATGACCTGCTTTTCTACATCAGGTCTTCATCTTCGATGAAGGTTTTCAAAAGGAGGCTTAAGACCTACTTGTTTTCTTCTGCCTTTCACTGTGTATAATAAGATTGTGGGGGATGTTTCAATTGGTTGTTTTATTAATTTGTTTCTGTATGATGGTTTGTATTGTGTTTATTTTAATGCTTCTTTGAATAGCACTTTGGTGCAACTTCTGTTGTTTTAAATGTGCTTTTATAAATAAATAATCTAAAAAAATAAGCTGTTGTAATGAAAAATAACAGACGTTTTATAACTACATGTATTACAAAATACATTTCAATAGATGACGTATCACAATGCTGAATATGCCCAACATAATGTAACTGATAGGTGGCTTATATGATATACATACTGGAGTGTTTTTCAGTTTTTTTCTTTTTTTTACAAAGATAAGGAATTGGGAGCATAAAGGGGAACATCAGGTAAGCTGTTGTGTGCTTTCTAATAAATAGCAGGCATTACGGCATAGTGGTTAAGACATTCGGACTTCAAACCCTGAGGCAGTTGGTTCAGATCCTCCTACTGACACTGTGACCATGCACACGTGACCTCACCTCGTTGTACTTCAATTGAAAAAGAAATGTAGCCAGTTGTATCTCCAATGTTGTAAGTCAGCTTTGATAACAGCTTCAAACAAATAAAAAAATGTAAATGAAGTTATGTATTTTAACACATTCTTTTATATTATGCCACTAGTGAGTGTTTGTTTTACATGCAAGCAGTGCTTGAAGTGGATTATTTCTCACCGGTACTTTGCACCAGCACTTCAATATTTTCCTCTTTGGAGTACCAGGAACTATTCAATGTGTACCAGGAGCATTTAAAATCAGCCAGTATTCGCCAGTATGTAGTACCAGAACTTTTCAAAACCTCTCTGTACTATAATGTCACACACCTTAACCAGCTGCTATGTATGAGGGGAACATCTATTCATTTTTAACTTTTTATATTTACAGTGGGAAGTTAGCTAAGGAAGCTGAAAAACCTGGAGTACCACTGGTTCTTTTTTCCACCTAAACCACTATATGCAATAAAGAGTTTAATTATACTCTGTTCAATGCTACTACTACTACTACTACTACTACTACTACTACTACTACTACTACTACTACTATTATACAGTACCTGTATGTAGGCCTATTTATAAAGTGTCTAAGTGTGACTCATTTCATTTGTTCATTTTTGGGTCTCACCTAACATAGTCAGAGCTTTAGGAGCTAGAAACCAGTAATATAGAGGGCATCACAGGACACATGCCAATACTTGTAGTAACAGGGATAATTTAGAATTGCCCATTAACCTGGCACATATATATTTTGATTTGAAAATAAAATGAGATTTCTTTAAGCTATTGTTTCATTTTACATTAATTTAGTTACTTTTAAATTCAGTATAAAGTGTTTAGCAATGGGTCTGACACTAAAACATACTGTATAACATTAATTGACATGTTTCAGGATGGTTGCTGTATGCATACATGCAGGAACTGACAAGAAGTGAAATAGGAGAGCAAGTGAATATAGAGCATGTCTGCCTCCCATCTTCAGATTAGTGCTCAGTGGAACAGCCATATAACAACAAATGAGGTAAACATTTGGCATCACTTTAGATTAAGTAACATTATTACATTGTAGTTACTCTGTAATCACTCAGTAACTACCTGCCAAACCAGAGTGTAATTAGAAATTATTAACCTCGGAATTCTATGTAAAATTGTTGATTCTAATTAGGGGTTAACTGATTTTAATAATAATAATAATAATAAGTTTTATTTATGTAGTGCCTTTCATACACACAAGGACACTTTACAATTCAATTAAAACACATTAACAAGTGTGGCAGATGACCAGGGATCTTGCCCCACCAGGACGCCTGGAAGAAGGACGGACCGGGAGAGGGGCACTATCTTTCCCTGGGCGCAAGAGAGCAGCCCTCCTGGGCAGTATCGTGGACACAATCGTGGAACACCGGAGCTCATGCCTTTTGGGCTCCGCGGCCACTCCCAGGGCGAGTGGAATGATTTAACGAACCCGTTTGGGCTGTGATGCAGCCACACCCGGAAGTACAGCCTAATTAGGCTAATTACCACCTGGAGCACTTCCGGTTGGGCTATAAGAGGAGCCGGAGCAGTAGTCAGGTGGAAGAGGATGGAGCTTACGGTGGCGGCAGCAGCAGCAGCAGCAGCAGCAGCAGCAGCAGCAGCAGCGGCGGCGGCGGCAGCGGTGGTGGTTTGTGCATGATATTGTGTATGGTGTATAATAAACAGTGTGTGTTTTTGTACATCGGGAGTCTGTGTCTGTATGTGCCGAGGCTGATCTCTTACACAAGACAATAGAAGTTACATACAAGAAAACGAATAATACTCATTGAAAAAATGTGTTTTTAACAGGAGTTTGAAATGAATAATAGATTTTTCCTTACGAAGACTGAGAGGAAGAGCAATCCAAATTTTAGGGGCCATCACACTGAAAGTTTTGCCACCCACAGTTACTAACCTGTATTTAGGTACAGTGAGTAAGTTAGCATCTGATGATCTTAATGCATGGGTAGGAGTGTAAAGAAGCAGTAGCTCAGACAGATAATGAGGGGTTAAACCATGAAGGGCTTTAAAGGTGATGAGAATAATTTTATATTTGATTCTTGAAGAAACAGGTAACCAATGCAAATCATAGAGGACAGGAGTGATGTGAGCAGATTTTTTAGTGTGTGTAAGTAAACAAGCAGCAGAATTCTGAACATACTGTAATCTATTGATATATTTAGATGGGAGGCCACAAAACAATACATTGCAATAGTTAAGACGGGTAGTGATGAAACCATGAATGAGTGTTTCAGTATCTTTCACACTGAGGAAAGAATGCAGATGAGCAATGTTGCAAAGATGGAAAAAAGCTGTCTGTACCATTGACCTAATGTGTGGTTGGAAAGTAAGGATCTGATCGAAGATGGCACCCAAATTACAGACTGATGCTGAGTGTTCAAACAAGATCCCATCAATATCAATTTTTAGCCCACGAAGGGTAGAGAAGACAGATTTGGTACCAACCAATAGGATTTCTACTTTATCAGGAATAAGTCGTAAAAATTAGCTGTCATCCATAGATTGATTTCCCGAATGCAGTCAGTTAGTGCAATTGGTGAAGATGGTGCAGTTGCATCAACACTTATATAAAGTTGTGTGTCATTGGCATAGCGGTGGAAGCTTAGACCATACCGATGTATAATCTCACCTAATGGGAACATATACTGTAGATGTTAAAGATATTTTGATGAGAAATGGAGCATTAAGCCCAAACAACATTCAAGACAGTATTCTGCTGCCATCTTGTGAATGAAATAACATCATACTGCAAAATAAAATCATGTTTTTTGACACTCTATGGTAACACATTCAACAAAAACAATGTATGTAAACGAGAAGCTGTAAAGCCAATTTTTAAGAACAAACTGAAACTGAATCATTAGTTGAATGAAGCAATAGTGATGACAATGTGAATTGGTAATCAGATGTTGACATGGATAGTGAAACTGATGCATAAAGTACTGCACAACCAAACTGCTCTAATATTCCTGGTGAATTCGGTCACCGTAGTGCAAGAAGGTTCATAGTAAAAAAATCGGGAGTGGTCTCCCCTGGACTTTGTCTTATACTCAGATATAGGGATGGATATTTGAGGAGTAAACTGCAAGACAATTATTATATTTTTATATTATGTACATTAAAGAACTGTCAACAACAAACCAAATCAAATTAATAATATATTGAACAATTATTATAAAAGTAAAGCTGAATACATCGGACTCTGCCACTTCATGAATTAAAAAGTACGACTTCTGTTTAGCAGAAATAGCTCAAAAGTTGATAGAAATCTACGTTTTGTACCTAATACTTGTATGCAAAATTTGGTTGACCTAAGTGAAAATGTACTCAAGTTATCGTGTTTACATACACACACACACAGAGACAGACACACAGACATAATTCCAAAAATGGGATTTTCGGATTCAAGGAGGTCTAAAATGTTGAGATTCATCAAAATCTCGAAATCTAATTTTTGGATGATTCCAATACATTCCCTATACTTTGTATACGAGAAAGTAAAAAGACAGGTAACACTTTAATTCAGGTATTGCAAACATGAACCTATTACTCATTTGCTCTTACGTAACAAGACCTTAACAACAGCTTCTTTTCTTTTTAATGATACTTACAATGCATTAGTTACATCAGCATTTCTCAACCTTTAATTATTTGCGACCCGTGTTTTCATAACAGTTTTAAACGCGCCCCCTAATGTTTTTTTGAAAGGAGCCCACTAATATCAATTTGTTCTTTTTTAATTAATGATATATCATAGATGCATATTTTATTATACCTACTTAACTTTTATCGACATTTATCTAACTCTATATTTTTTTTCTAGTATCAGAATGTAGTTTAAGTTAATTTGTTTTGGTTTCAATAGATGTATTTTTCATATTTTCGATTCTTGTTTACTTTTTTTCACATCTTCGCGCCCCCCTTTTTGTTACTTCGCGCCCCCCTAGGGGGGCCCGCCCCACAGGTTGAGAACCACTGAGTTACGTGGTTGTTCAGCAAAGGATCGGTGCAAAATTGATCAGTGCTTTTGTTAAATTCTAAAAGTGTTCAAAAAGTGCAGTGTTAAAACTGATCTTCAATAAATAAATAATCCAATAAATAGATCCCATAAAACAAGGTTAAAATCAAAGGCAGGTTCTTCCTTTAGAAACAAACATGAGCGTCTCACTCTATAAATCTGGCATCTCCTCAATTTATCCTATCAGGACTTTGCAGCATGAGGAGTTGCCCGTCGACAGGTGCAGTTTTCCATTAAACACGGGTATGGAGCACACCGCCAGTCCGTTGGCATTTGAATTACACTCCTCTGAAACCCAAGCACGTCTCCTGTTGCCAATCTGTAGGCATCTATCTGTAAAACGCCACACAGTGTGTCCACTCCTACTCCTCTGAATTGCTCTAAGGAACGTCCCTCTCCAACTCTGCACTCGAGTGCAGGCCTGCTGCTTGCTCCATTGAGACATACTCCCAACCACCTGCTTCATTTCCGGATGACACAGGCTCCTCACCATCTTGCCTTTCATCGTAACCTCAGTTCTCTCTTGTTGATCTGAACTTTTTCTTCTTTTCCTGTCTTTTATTTTTTTTTCTCTTTGTCTTTTCTTTTATCTGATCCTTATTTGTTCTGGTTGCTCTTTGTTATAATTGTCCATGTCCTCCTCTGCCATGTAGGCTCCTTTATATCCTGCCCAACTGGGTGTAGCTGTGGTCCTCTACCTACTCAGGGGTGTGAATGTGGCACCTGATTGATCCAATCACATTTGCATGTGAATGAGTGATCTACTAAGCACACACCCACACCTGTCTGGAGCCTGTAAAAGACTGATATAAAATTTTAGGAAGCATTTAACTTATTGAAGGTGCTGCATCCAAGTATGGGGACAATTGCTTTTTCACTTGGGTGAGAAGGGTGTTGGATAACTTTGTTCCTTGAATTAAGAAAGTAATGATTTAAAAACTGTAATGCGTGTTCACTCAGGTTCCACTTCTGTAATATTGCATTTTCTTGAATGATCTTTTTGGTCTATATGTACAACACAAGATGGAAGATTTCAAAAATGTATACTCAGATCAAAGAGCATGATTTTTGGACTGGCGTTTTTTTAAATGTGTTTGCAGTCTTGCTTTTGCATCTGCCTTATGGGTATTAAGCATCATTATCAATTAATACTAAATAACATGAAGGTAAAAGGCACAGAACTGTTTTCTCCCTAATTTTAATGGAATTCATGTAAATGTTTTATACTAGTGCATATGGGGGAACAGCTCAAAGGTTCTGGTGCTGTTAATATTCCACCACTCCAGGGGTTGGTGCTGTGTGCTAATATCCTTTGTCTTCCTCCCTCTGCAGACTGAAAGATTGATGGCTATACCACAAATGATGGCACTTCCGGTTTCCACCCACCTGAACTCGCCCCTTCCTGCCAGAAGTGTTCAAAACAGGAAGATCCACCATCCTAAGGTAGTTATTGTTGGACTTGCATCTGAGAAGAAGTTCTCACAACTGTATTACCTCGTGTTTTATTGTAGACATATTGTAGTCAATTCAAAGTAACAGCACTACCGTTAATTGAAGAAATGAACACAAAAAATAGTGAAAGGGAGTTTTAATGACAATATTTCGGAATACTTGACAACCAACACTGACACAAACGTTTATGTCAAGTACCAAAACAAAATTAGTCAAATTTTATGGTTCACATTGAAGTTGCTTATAATTTTTCTAGCTTTTGAAGGTGTTTTCACTGTAGCAGCCAGGGAACAAAATTTTAATGGTGAACTATTAGAATTTTAGGTTAGATATTTACTTTTTACATCTCTAGTTTAACATAAATAAGAATAATCTTATTTCATCGTATAATATTAAAACCCTGTAAGCAGTAAACTGTCACAACACAACAGACAACTTCCTTTCACCTCCTGGTTATAAAATACTAATTCTAATAGATTCAGCATTTCAAATACCTTTACACTAACATTTAACTCATTCATTTTCCATGACAATAATTTCAATTTCGTAATTTCACCTCATATGAAAATCCATTGCTTGACATTAATGTAAGAGAATCCTTACATGTACTGTAGCTTCTGCAAGACATCAAAGATAGATGCCTCAAGCATCCCAGTTCATTTTTTACTGTTTAAACTGTTAAAATGATCCCCTTGACGTACATTAAACACATTTTCTTTTACTATAGAATGACAAATTGTTTCTGGACACATTCATCCAATCATTGTAATGTATATATATATTGTGAAAATACAGTACCACTTCAGTCCCCACCAGCACAGTTTTGGTAACATATTCTCAGCAGACACATTACAGTAATCCCTCCTCCATCGCGGGGGTTGCGTTCCAGAGCCACCCGCGAAATAAGAAAATCCGCGAAGTAGAAACCATATGTTTATATGGTTATTTTTATATTGTCATGCTTGGGTCACAGATTTGCGCAGAAACACAGGAAGTTGTAGAGAGACAGGAACGTTATTCAAACACTGCAAACAAACATTTGTCTCTTTTTCAAAAGTTTAAACTGTGCTCCATGACAAGACAGAGATGACAGTTCTGTCTCACAATTAAAAGAATGCAAACATATCTTCCTCTTCAACGGAAACAGAGAGGAAAGCAAACAAATCAATAGGGCTGTTTGGCTTAAGTATGCGAAGCACCGCCGGTACAAAGCTGTTGAAGGCGGCAGCTCACACCCCCCTCCGTCAGGAGCAGAGAGAGAGAGAGAGAGAGAAAAACAAAGTCAAAAATCAATACGTGCCCTTTGAGCTTTTAAGTATGTGAAGCACCGTGCAGCATACTTAAAAGCTGCACACAGAAGGTAGCAACGTGAAGATAATCTTTCAGCATTTTTAGACGAGCGTCTGTATCGTCTAGGTGTGCGAACAGCCCCCCTGCTCACACCCCCTACGTCAGGATCACAGATAGTCAGCGCAAGAGAGAGAGAAAGAAAAGTAAGTTGGGTAGCTTCTCAGCCATCTGCCAATAGTGTCCCTTGTATGAAATCAACTGGGCAAACCAACTGAGGAAGCATGTACCAGAAATTAAAAGACCCATTGTCCTCAGAAATCCGCGAACCAGCAAAAAATCCACGATATATATTTAAATATGCTTACATATAAAATCTGCGATAGAGTGAAGCCGCGAAAGGCGAAGCGCGATATAGCGAGGGATCACTGTACTGTGATTGCCATAGTAGTGGGTAACAGTCAAAATATTTCACTGCACCACTTGATCCTCGTTTTAAACAACCATCCATTCGTCTTTTTCTATTTTGCGGCATGGTAACACATCACATGTACCGTCTCATAAAAGTGATCTTTAAGGCAAATGCTCTGATCATGCCCTGCACACTTGTATTTTTCTTTTAAAATCTTATGGTTTTATTAGATAGGCTTATAATTGTGAGGATCGCAGAGGGGCTGGGGTCTGTGTGCTAGGTAACAAATTGCTGTGAGTGCTGTATTGCAGACTTTTCCTGTTATTAAACATATTTTTCTCACATATGCTAAGGCCTTTTTGTGAGCAGGGCCTCAGGTGCGCACCCAAGTCACCCTGATGGTACATCTGGACATGTTGCCAGCCCTTTCTGGACTTATGTTTGAAAAAGCAAATTTGCACTAGCTGCCTTAGCTAAAGTAAGAGCCCTGTGCTACCACCAACCAGAGAGAGAAGGTCTAGTGACCTTTTATCGGTTCCTCCTGTTTATACTGTGTGGTCTAGATGTTACAGCTCCGGCTGAATCACCTGCCCTTTAGTGCTGGGGTGGGGGGTAATTAAATAATTCTCTCCAAGTCATAGTTCTTGCCCAATGTACCTGTGTCTCTTCCTGTTACCTTTCTTGGTCACACTGCAAACATACAATACAAAATATCCTATAGTGGCACCTGCAATCCCATACTGCCCTATACAGGACCTCTACTACCATGATACCATTTATGGAGTCGGTGGTAACACAGTACTAAGCAACATGATAACGTAATCTAATTACAGTTCCCAGTTGTAAATTACTTTATTGTGTTAAAGTTTAAATATTCTTAACCACATTGCAGTTACTTACTTAACTAGAATTTTGTTATTTGTATTGCAAATGTTTCTAAGAAAATAATAAGAAAATATCATAAATGTCTTGAAAGGCTGGCATAAGGTTTGAGGAGGCAAGTATGGTTTCTCTTTTTGAGTCCTTTGCACTGCACATGTGCACAATTTTCATGCAGTCTTGCAGTACATTGATTTTATGATGCTGTCACATTTGTTTGTGAGATATGTTTTTTATTTAATTATATGATAGCTGCTTTTACTTATGGATTGTATTGAGGTTAACTGTGTCTTTATCAATAAATAAATACCACATCTCCACTCGAGGTACCCTGTCATATGCTTTCTCCAAGTCCACAAAAACGCAATGCAACTCCTTCTGGCCTTCTCTATACTTCTCCATCAAAACCCTCAGAGCAGACATCACATCTGTGGTGCTCTTTCTTGGCATGAAACCACACTGCTGCTCACTAATCATCACCTCACTTCTTAACCTAGCTTCCACTACTCTTTCCCATAACTTCATGCTGTGGCTTATCAATTTTATCCCCCTGTAGTTACTACAGTCTTGCACATCCCCCTTATTCTTAAATATCGGCACCAGTACACTTCTTCTCCACTCCTCAGGCATCCTCTCACTTTCCAAGATTCCATTAAACAATCTGGTTAAAACCTCCACTGCCATCACTCCTAAACACCTCCATGCTTCCACAGGTATGTCACCTGGACCAACGGCTTTTCCATTCTTCGTCCTCTTCATAGCAGTCCTTACTTCCTCCTTGCTAATCCGTTGCACTTCCTGATTCACTATCTCCACATCATCCAACCTCTTCTCTCTCTCGTTCTCTTCATTCATCAGCCTCTCAAAGGACTTTTTCCATCTGCTCAACACACTCTCCTCGCTGTTGAGTACATTTCCATCTTTATCCTTTATCACCCTAACCTGCTGCACAACTTTCCCAGCTTGGTCCCTCTGTCTAGCCAATCGGTACAGGTCCTTTTCTCCCTTCTTAGTATCCAACCTCTCATACAACTCATCATACGTCTTTTCTTTAACCTTCGCCACCTCTCTCTTCACCTTGTGCCTTATCTCCTTGTACTCTTGTCTACTTTCTGTATCTCTCTGACTATCCCACTTCTTCTTTGCCATCCTTTTCCTCTGTATACTTTCCTGTACTTCCCCATTCCACCACCAGGTTTCCTTTTCCTACTTCTTCTGTCCAGATGTCACACCAAGCACCCTTCTTGCTGTCACCCTTACTGCATCTGCTGTAGTTTCCCAACTGTCTGGTAATTCTTTACTACCACCCAGTGCCTGTCTCACCTTCTCCCCAAACTCAACCTTGCAGTCTTCCTTTTTCAACTTCCACCATTTGATCCTTGGCTCTACCCTCACTCTCTTGATCTCCAGCATCATCCTACAGACCACCATCCTATGCTGCTTAACTACACTTTCCACTGCCACTACTTTGCAGTCTTCAATTTCCTTCAGATTGACTCTTCTGCATAGGATGTAATGTACATGTGTGCATCTTCCTCCACTCTTGTACATAACCCTATGTTCCTCCCTCTTCTTAAACTATGTATTCACCACAGCCATGTCCATCCTTTTGGCAAAATCCACTATCCTCTGACTTTCTTCATTCCTCTCCTTGACACCATACCTACCTATCACCTCCTTGTCTCCTCTGTTCCCTTCACCAAACATGTCCATTGAAACCCGCTCCAATCACCGCTTTCTGTCCCTTGGGTACACTGTTCATCACTTCATCCAACTCACTCCAAAAATCTTCTTTCTCATCCATTGCACACCCAACTTGCGGGGCATATGCACTAACAACATTCATCATCACAACTCCAATTTCCAGCTTCATAATCCTTACTCTGTCTGACACTCTTTTCACCTCCAAAACACCCTTGACATATTGCTCCTTTAGAATAACCCCTACCCCATTTCTCCTCCCATCCACACCATGATAGAATAATTTGAATCAACCTCCGATCACCTGGCCTTACTCCCCTTCCATTTAGTCTTTTGCACACACAATATATCAACCTTCCTTCTCTCCATCATATTTGCTAACTCTCTCCCCTTACCAGTCATACTGCCAACATTCAAAGTTCCTACCCTCAGTTCCACTCTCTTTACTTTCCTTCTCTCCTCTTGCCTCTGGACACGTCTCCACCCTCTTCTTTTCCTTCTTCTTCGGCCAACAGTAGTCCAATTTCCGCCAGCACCCTGTTGACTAACAGTACTGGTGGCGGTCGTTGTTAACCTGGGGCTCAACCGATCCGATATGGAAATTTGTATTGTTGTCCGCATATTCATTTGGCAAAATTTTACACCTGGATGCCCTTCCTGACGTAACCCTCACCATTTATCTGGGCTTGGGACCGGCACGAAGAACCACACTGGTTTGTGCATCCCCTGCGGCTGGGTTTCTCGTTACATAAGAGTAAATAGTAATAAATGCATATTTGCAGTAACTAAAGTATTCTTTTTGAGAACTAAAGGCATCTGCTGGATGGTTTATATATTTGAAACGACACAATGCTAATGCTAGTAATGTAGATTACTTGTTTAAATGCTGAATTTAATTTCACTGTTATTGGTTATTCCCTCCTTATTGAATATTGAAAGGATGTCATCATTGAACTTTTCAAATAGTGCATAATTACCTGGGTTTACAGAGCAATGTATGTAAAAGTAAACTAGTTAACAATGTAATCCTGTTACAATTTGACAGCATTAAGCAGTATTTTGTAATGAATTACTTTTTTGAGTAACTACTGCAAGTCTGTTCTTTGCAAAATAGGGAAGCCATCACATTATCCTTGCTAGAGCATTTTTGGCAAATTTAGGTTATGTACTGTATGATTATTATTCAAATCTGATTTGCTTTATTGTACTTCTAAACATGTTAGTGGAGCAAAGTTGTTTTAATAAGAATACCATTTAAACAGAATGATGATCAGACATTGAAGTAATTGTATTAACAGAGAGAATAATAAATATAATTATGAAGAATTGATTAGATCTTCAGGTATAAAGATAATTCATATTACTGGGAGAAGGTTATTGATAAGAAACCTTCAAAGTCCACTGAAGAAAGAAGAAAAATAATAGAGGATTAATAATAAATAAGTCCAGTGTTTTGCAATGGCTATTTAATAGAAAGATTTACTTACAGTACTTTTATCAGAATGATGCGAATGCACTCTGCTTTTCATCATTTTATGATCTCATCTTGTTTTATATCTTACCAGTAACGGCACACGATAACGTGAAGTGAATACACTTGACTTGAGCATTCATAGTTTTCATACTCTTTCTCTGTAGTTTAGCATTCGTTTGCTCAGTGGTTGATGCGCTTCTTTTCTCTACCCTAGCGGCCCGCTTCTTCTTTTCTTTCGTTGGCATCTGTTTGCATTAAAACTGATTAAATTAGTGTTTGTGTTGCAATTAGTTAGTACGCTTTTTAAAATTTTTTCACTTAAGCTGGCACTGAAGTCTTCAATCTGCCTCAAGAATGATTTAAGATATGAAGAGGTAGGGGAAGTGATGGCGAAGGTCGCAGGGATGAGAACGACACCCGTACGCATGCCCCACACAGCTGCTCTGCTGGCTGCTGCCGAGAGTTGATTCTACAATATAATAAAAATAAAAAGAGGAATAACCTTAGAGGTCAATCATCACCCCGAAAGGGGATAGTAGACGTCACATAGTATATGTGTGCCAAATTTCAGGTCAATAGGTCAAATGGTTTGCAAGATACAGGTGATTTAAAATTCCAGACAGACAAACAAACAGCCACGGTAGAGTATTATATATAAAGATTCTCATTGTGAGAGTCACTCTGGAAAAAGGCTTAGTTGGCCAGGTGACTTCATCTTTTTTGGTAGAATGTTCAGGTATTCCTTTGACAACTGGGAGATGCAATTCCGCCAATTTCACCAGAGTGTCTTGGGTTGGCTATAATTGAGCTGTGGAAGCAACCAGGATACCTTCTCATTAAATCTGCAGCTTACCCTAACTGAACGGGGTGGTGGCTCTGAGGCTAGGGATCTGTGCTGGAAAGGTTGCCGGTTTGAATCCCATAAACGCCAGAAGTGACTCTACTCCATTGGGTCCTTAACCTGCAATTGCTTTGTCCTGGGTATGAGATTAATCTGCATCCAACCCTGCAAGTAGGTCCTCCAACTTACAGGAAAAGCTTGGAGATTGGTGGCATGATTGGCACTCCAGCCACTGTAAAGAACCACACTGGAAGGTTATGTCTGGGGTTTAGTGTGCTACAATGCCCCCCAGGTGGTCAAAACCTATATGAGCCATTGTTTTCTGGGATAGGAACATCACCTCAAATTTAGATAGGTAAGACATTTTCATTTTTAAATGACAAAGTTGCAACCTTCGTTTGCATTCTGGCTGTATTTTGCTACATGTAGAGTTCTGGCTAGTCTGTACATGCCAATTTTAACTGCATTAAATATGATGCCAACGAAGCAAACATAGCGTTTGCTATGCATTTTCAGAATATAAATGGCATACAACAGTGCTCCTTACACTCCATAATCTTGTCATTCCTTCAACAAGATGCCATGACCACATGTCCTGGACCTGAGGTTTATTAAGTTGGTGGAAGGTCCAGAAGCTTGGCAACTACTTTATTATGGCAGATGAGAATTAGTTAACAGGTAACTAGATCAAACTAATGTCTTCCTTTTTAAAAAGTGGACAGACACCCTATTCTGTTACTTTCAGAGCACTCATTCCTCTTATATACTAAAGAAGAAAAGTCACCAAAACTTACAGTAACGACAACTTTCAAAGATTTCAGGATTTTTATCCTAGACTTCACTCACCACTATGGCCTCTTATATATATGCATTGTATCCAGTTCTACAGGATGCTTTTAGGCTTGCTTTACCTGAGGAGCACAGCTCCATGAGGTTTAGGACCTCTACAATGCAATGCAAGTAGACATGTCTCCTCCTTAGCTGAAAATGGCCACACATTGTCTCACTTCTCCTTCATAAATCATCAACTATTTTGTCAGAAACTCTTTGATATTGCCTAAAAGTAATTCTCTTTGACCTCACTAAATTTCATCCACTCATAGTTTTATGCTCCCTCCAGTGCCACAGGTATATACTCTTAGCTTTTGGGAAGTAGTCAGGTAAATCTTGAGGGGAAATTTTAAATGCGCTTCTATGACAGGTATTGAACATCTTTCTGCCATGTCTCCTTTCTGCATTTGAACAACTCATCATCAAATTAAGATCAGAACCTTTCTGTACCTAAATGTCTAATATGTACACACTGTTAATATAACATAACTACAATGTCATTTGCTAAGATGGTCCAAGGCATTTCTTTATTTGGTATTCTTTTAAGTAACCTTATACAGGCAGTTCTGGAGTTCTGGAGATATGCTCTAGAGAGGAGAGGAATGAAGGTCAGTAGGAACAAGACAGAATACATGTGTGTAAATGAGAGGGAGGTCAGTGGAATGGTGAGGATGCAGGGAGTAGAGCTGGCGAAGGTGGATGAGTTTCAATACTTGGGATCAACAGTACAGAGTAATGGGGATTGTGGAAGAGAGGTGAAAAAGAGAGTGCAGGCAGGGTGGAATGGGTGGAGAAGAGTGTCAGGAGTAATTTATGACAGATGGGTATCAGCAAGAGTGAAAGGGAAGGTCGACAGGACGGTAGTGGGACCAGCTATGTTATATGGGTTGGAGACGGTGGCACTGACCAGAAAGCAGGAGACAGAGCTGGAGGTAGCAGAGTTAAAGATGCTAAGATTTGCATTAGGTGTGACGAGGATAGATAGGATTAGAAATTAGTACATTAGAGGGTCAGCTCAAGTTGGACGGTTGGGAGACAAAGTCAGAGAGGCGAGATTGCGTTGGTTTGGACATGTGCAGAGGAGAGATGCTCAGTATATTGGGAGAAGGATGCTAAGGATAAAGCTGCCAGGAAAGAGGAAAAGAGGAAGGCCTAAGAGAAGGTTTATGGATGTGGTGAGAGAGGACATGCAGGTGATGGGTGTAACAGAACAAGATGCAGAGGACAGAAAAATTCGGAAGAAGATAATCCGCTGTGGCAACCCCTAATGGGAGCAGCCAAAAAAAGATGATACAGGCAGTTCTCATGTTACAGTTGTCTCAGATTATGTCAGTTCCGCAGGTAAGAATGAGCACATAAAGACCTCAAATTTTTCTTTTCATCTAAGTTTCTATTAATTTGCATTTAGTGACTTCAGTTTTACTTGCAAACAAAAAAAAAACTAGTTTTGACATGGATGAATATGTAGCAGCCAGTTTGTAACCTTTTCAATTATGTTGTTCTTTTGTGCAGAGGTGTTTCTGGTGGTCACTCAGGAGGCACCAGGCAAAAAAAAACTCCATGGGTCCCTCCAACTCTTCCTCCCCTAAATCTCGATGTGGTAAAATTTATGAGCACTATTTTAGCACAAAGTCCAAAGTAATAAGATCAACACTGATCAGTTATTAAACACAAATCCTTTATTTTCATTTTGTGATAAGAATATTATATAAATAAAATACTGCAATAAATGTAATCTTTGTGTAGAAACTAGAAAAACAACAGTAACAGAATAAAGTCAATTTTAAAAATCTAAATAAATAAAAAAGTAAATAAATGTAAGGTGCACATGGTAATAAAAAATAAACAAAAATTGCACATCATAATATTTAAAAAATAAATTAAAAGTGCACATAATAGAAATTTTATGCACAAGCAAGACTGCATCTGGAGTGTTCGGTTCTGGTCAAAATGGCACAAGAAAGACATAGCAGCACGAAGCTGTGCAGGGGAGAGCAACCAAGTGCCTCAACGGACTTAAGGACATGTCCTACTCTGACAGACTCAAAAAATTAAACCTGTTTAGTCTCGAACTAATCCAGGTTTTTAAAATCCTCAAAGGCATTGATAAAGTAGATCCAGCAACACTCTTTCATCTTAAGGTTAAATCATGTACTCAAGGACATCAGTGAAAATTAAGGAGTAGTGCGTGTAAAACTGAAGCCAGAAAGCACTTACTTCTTTTACACAAAGAATTGTGAGACTGCTGGAAAAAAGACATATAGTTGAAGCCGAATCCCTGACAATCTTAAAGAAGAATCTGGATGAGATATTGAGACAGCTTAGCTGTTAGCTAAACAAACAGACTTGATGGACTGAATGGTCTCCTCTCGTTTGTCAAATTTCTTATATTCTTAAAAACTGACAAATTAGAAAGTGGGAAAATTGCCTAAACCAGTGTTTTCTAAACTTTTATATCACAATCCAATCTTCCCTTTGAGTGTCTGTGTTGAATGCCTGGATGATCGTTAGTGTGTTCTCCCATGGAGAATGATACACAATTGGCCGTGGAGGGGAACTCAAGGACAATCTTTGAAGCAATGTCAATTGCTTAATCAATCCGGAGCAACCCACCATTACCCATTTACATTATCTACAATAGTAACTACTGAACCAAAGGTGGCAACCTGTGACCATAGTTTAAGAAACCCTGGGCTAAACAAACCCAGTCAATCCAGTTTTTGCTTCCAGACATGTAAATTCACATCCTGATTTATGAAATTGGCACTGATTACATTTAACATTACTAAGAAAGTAACATTCATCACAGACACTTCTGCAGCAGACACTGGGTTCCCCCTTAGGGGGACTTCCAACTATGATGCACTAGTGTGTCAATACTTTTCTTCAAGGGGGGTCCTCACATATTTGTCATTGCAATGAGTACTTATGTAAACAGATGCCCTTGGGGCCCCTCTCCCAGTTGCCTGTCTCATTGTCCTGTCACTATGCCTCTGCTTTTGTGTATACAGTATGTCCCATCAAATGTGCATCCTTGCAATAACCTCTGTCAAAGGTAAGCAACTTAGTCGGCAGCTGGCTGCTTAACTGAGTGGTAGAAATCACTGCTGGTGATTCCCAGAATCCTAAGTACGAATCATAGCTGTGTTGTCTGAGAGATTATAGCTGCTGGGAAGGGAAGCTGACACTAAGTAGTCCCTCAGCAAAGATATTACATCTCTCCTAAGAGATCAATCTTCAGGTAATGGTGGGTTTTTATGCTATCGTTATGCTCCTTCTGACTCTGTGAGGTACTGTGTCATTATTAGTGATCAGCAAAACAATTTGGGCTAAAACGAATTCACAACAAAACTCAAATTTTACTCTGCAAAAAAAATATGCAAAATAATTACATTTTGCTTCCAGCGAAATGTGTGTTGTTCACGCCAGATGAAAGATATTTACTTCCTATCTGGAAGCATTTTCATACATTAATTCCACTTTTGTTTACTTTTTATTTGCTATTCAAATGAAGATCTATAGTGAAAAAAAATTCCTGGAAGTGTGTAAATTCCCAACTAGGATAAGGTGCTAGCTAGATAATGGTTTGAGTGGGTGGGAGCGTTCTGTTATAGAACACTTTCCATGTAGTTAGTGTTTCTGTTCAGAAAACAGAGTAATGTGAATGATGATGTGTTTATTCTTCCTGTGGAAAATATGCAACATGTCACATTTTTTTTAAAAAGTACTAAACTCCTCTGGAATGATATAAATGGGAGACACTGAATAAAATTGATTTTACCGGCGTGTTATGTATTATGGCTGGGACTGGCTCCAGCAGACCCCTGTGACCCTGTGTTCGGATTCAGCGGGTTGGAAAATGAATGGCTGGATGGATGGTTATGTATTACATGCTTTATAAATTTGCGGAAAAGAACATAGATAAATGTGAAAGTATAGACAAGGTTTTAGGAAATAATATTACTTGATTTCTACCACTACCAAAAAAAAAAAACTTTATTAGTGATTTTCACGTTTCGCAAATTTGAATTCTCCTTCGGAAAAGATCTTACTGTCTGTTTTGTGAAACATATGTGAATTGATACTTTCCTATTTCTTCATAAGGTACGTACTAAAGCATTATGTGATTTGCAGATAGTTAAATTGATGGCCCTTTTTCAGTGCAGATTCTGAGGAGACACATCGACACCCAATATCAGTTCTCCACTTAGATTTTGACTATGCAGGTTGTTATCCCCAGTTATATCTCCTGACTTATTTCCCTATGTGAATGTTTAAGTCTTTTAGTACGGCTAAATACTTACTAGACAAACAATGAAATTCTCCGAATAGTTCTTAGGTGTAAACAAGGAATAACGTTTTTCTTTCTACAACTTTGTTCATTATGGGAAATCTTTAGTTCACTTTAGAGGCAACTTTTTAGTCCTGTATGTTAGCTCCTGTTCCTTCCTTACCAGTAAATCGATGTTCTCCACTTTTTTAAAATTAAGGTGCCTGAGTGGTTTTTCAGAGCGATGCCATAGTGGATCTATTTTTGGATGCCAAAAGATCCATCCCTATGAACGTTTCAGAAAGAACCTTTATTGTTTTAGTTTCATAACAGGCTCCATACAGTTAATATCCATGAATAGATGGTGTAACAGATTTGTGAAATACCAATAAATCATAATTTTAAAAGAACTCTTAGTGCATACAATAACACAAGTCCAGGCTTTCATAATCTGTTAGTGTTCTGTAGCCTACCATTTTTTTTTACATATTAGGAAGTTTTTCAAAGCAAAAGAACCAACTTCATATGCCAAGATCCCTTCCCAGAATGAAATGGTGCTTTCTCAAGAAATAGTTCTATTAGGAACCATACAACCCAGTAAAAAAAACATAAAATGCCATTAAAGAATCATTATTTTTAAGAGTGGCCTTGTAGTCTAGTATATCCACATCTCTGCCACACATGCTTGGCCAGTATTTCACTTGATCCCCACCCTTAAACGGCTGGTGAACACAAATCATGGTTCAATACAGCTTTGTAACCAGTCTCATGCCTAGTAAGTATAAATCTCGGGTCATGCATATGTGTTTGTTGGGGTGGTTGGGGAGGATGCAGGGTTTGACAGTTAACTGACAGCAAAAAGGCACTTTGCCTCAGTCAGCATTACTTCATACTTCAGTCACTCACTCATACTCATACTTGTATGAGTGGCTATCAAGTGAATGTGACCCTTAGAACTGGCTCAAGGAGTGGGTCTTGAAAACCCTGTTTTGAGAAAGGCTCAATAAAGTGGGAGCCTAATTTTGGATTTCACTTTGTGTAGCCCCCTTGTTTGAACAATTTTCCCAGTGGAAATTTATCAGGAATACAAGACCCATGATAACACAGCTGTAAGGATCATTGAGACACACAAGCTCTAAGCTGCAGTTCTAGGAAGGGCCATTTTATGATACCATTTAAAACACGATATTAAAACAGCACTTTGCTAAACAATGAATGTATTGTTACAGAAAGACTTATCCTTGGTACTGCACTGTAAGCTCAATAAAGGCATTGTGCTGTGCCGATTTCTTTCTTTAGTAAGTTTGGAATAGAAAACTGCATTTTTTTCAGTTTTCAGCACTTAACTGCTTTCATAAGAGCACAGCAAAGATGCATTCACAAAGAAACACATTTTAGTCAAGAAGCCAAGAACAGTTCATGCTTACTGTATCTGATTCTCTTCCATCAAGCAGCACCAAATCTTTAAGTAACCAGGTTTGTAGTTTTTCATAGCTGTCCTCCACCTCTGATCGGATGTATTTCACCAAAGAAATTTCAACTTCCTGAGTTTTTGTCACTAAAAATAATAAAAACACATCACATTTATAGCCTATATTATATTATTCTTAAAAAGTTAACTTCTGAGTGGTTTTCAAAAGCATTTATGAAGTGCACCTTTACTGTCAAATATATATTTTTAGCTTGTGTCTATAGATGAGTATAAATATCATTAAGGGAACATATGTGAATTTCTCCTTGGGATTAATAAAGTATCTATCTATCTATCTATCTATCTATCTATCTATCTATCTATCTATCTATCTATCTATCTATCTATCTATCTATCTATCTATCTATCTATCTATCTAATTAATACAATTCTTTAATCATTGTATAGGTAAACTGACCTACAGTATATGCTAATTCTGCTCAATTGAAAAGTTTCTTCTTTTTGGATGGTTTCATTATAGAGTGCATGATAAACAAATTCCAGTTTTTAGATATTAGTGAGCATTTCCTTGGTTGCTGATGTGATTATAAAGCTTGCAGCGACTGTAATAAAAAATGAATGAATAACTAGATGCTCATATACAAGTTAATTGCCACTAAACCTGTACATAAATCATGAAAAATATTTCTCAATTTAATTTTAATATAGATTTTTACCAGTTCAGAGAACTGAATGAATGAAATGTCAATAAAAATCTTTTTACTCCAAATATGTCCACACCAGACTAAAAAATTAGAGTAATTATAAATCTTATATGTAAACTTTTGCAAAGCCTTAATTGTACTAGAACAGACAGGTTCACTGTCAAATTTACAAATTATTTTTAGTTTTATCTATTGTTGAGCTGAAAGAATAAGCCATAAGAAAATAAACCATTAGATGGAAGTCATTATTTCTATACTTTTTGGTATTTTGGCAAGTAAAAAGTACATAAAAAATGTTAAAATATAAAACTTTTCATTAAATCTACATTTTAAATGTATTGTCCCCAAGCTAACAGCACTGCATTTAATGATATTCATAACCTTATTTTTCACTGAATAATTTACAGGGAAAAATACAGTGGATAAAAAAATATTTTTTTTAAAAAAGGTTTAAAATTCAACAAGTGTAAATTTCTTACCTGCAACACACAGAAAATATCTCCCTTGTGTCGAATAAACAAGTTCAATAAACTCATCCAGTCGATGTCCATCAGGTCTAAACAACCGTTTTTGCATTTCCTCCTTAAGTAACGATGACATTAGTGTATGCACCAAAAAATGTAACAAAAATAAAAAATGTTTTTTTTTAACAGAAATTTGTTTATAGTATTATTTTTTTCTTCAGTATCCACTAGCTTTGAGTATTTATGTGAATGCTTCTTGAGATGTGATGTATACAGAAGCTCACTCTTGATTTATTAAGATTAATGTCTTTCCTTTTTGTAAATACTTCCCAGGAGGAACATATACCAGCCACATCTGAGCAATTTATCAAGATTTTTTTTGAACAAGACATTACTGAAGCCTCATTTAAATTCCATTATTATCACTGAAAGCATGGTGACGTATTGATTACTTTAGCCCTCCATTAAGGCCATAATGCAATCATAAACGAAGCCATGTCATTAATAGCCATTCTTCATAGTACTTTGGATGCTTCAGTGGGGATAATCCAAGAGAATTATACTTCCATTTTTATTCATGTCAACAGAAATTTAGTTCCAAATTAAGCCGTAAGAGACTTAAAACAACAGTTTTGAGATGAGATAAGCGGTATGACTTTATTAATATAGCTAGTAGTTTAATCCTTTCAAATGATATTACGCAAATCATAGATATACTGGGGCGGCACAGTGGCGCAGTGGGTAGCGCTGCTGCCTCGCAGTTGGGAGATCTGGGGACCTGGGTTCGATTCCCGGGTCCTCCCTGCGTGGAGTTTGCATGTTCTCCCCGTGTCTGCGTGGGTTTCCTCCGGGGGCTCCGGTTTCCTCCCACAGTCCAAAGACATGCAGGTTAGGTGGATTGGCGATTCTAAATTGGCCCTAGTGTGTGCTTGGTGTGTTTGTGTGTGTCCTGCGGTGGGTTGGCGCCCTGCCCGGGATTGGTTCCTGCCTTGTGCCCTGTGTTGGCTGGGATTGGCTCCAGCAGACCCCCGTGACCCTGTGTTTGGATTCAGCGGGTTGGAAAATGGATGGATGGATGGATAGATATACTGAACAAGTTGCCCAGTTGAAAAAAATAACACCTTGGCGACTTTTAAATTCAACATTATTTTGAACATCTTAGGTGAACAGAATATAAGGGCAACGCTAGGTTGTACAATTTGTTGAAGATATAAAAACTTTTTTTACACTCTTTATTACTAGAAGATCCAAAAAAAAAAAACAATGTGTGCATAATGATTTTTAGCTTTAGTTACTTTATAGGCAAATGCAGCAACAGTTGTTATGCAAATTGTGCTAATGAAAATGTTGATGACTCACTTTATATGCTAAATATCTCTTGGGGAATGCTAGTACAACTTTTTCGAGCCAGGAGAGATCAGTCAGTGATGGATATGTGGAAATTGCAAAATGTATTTGACTGATTAGATGTGGACAATCAGCATCTAATGTGCTAGAATGGCCTAAAAGCTGTTGCCTAGCAATATGCAATGCTGAAAGCATACATGACAGTTCCTCCACTTACAGCAAATTCTTATCTGATTCCATGACAAGTATGGATTAAGGAGTTTTTGTTTGCCTCATAATACCTCTGTGGGGTCAAACAACCTATCAATTTCAGATCAGTCATTATAGTGATCATATAATTCCTGATGAGTTTCTTTAATGCTCATGCAATGATCAATTTAAAGTATGCCATGGCCTTATGTGGGAGATGTTTTGCCAAGGTAAAAAAGTGGCAGGCCACAATTGGCAACGTGATGCAGGATCTAGAAATGAAAAGAAACTATAAAGCCAGAAGAAGCAATGATCAAAAAAAGGAAAGTCTCAAAAAACAAATTGCAAGAGTTATGATTCACACGCACACAAAGAGCCAAAAACCAGGTCAGACTCACCACTAATCTGCCCACAACAGACTCACTCCTAGGCACCCTGACTGCCTACTTCAATGGCTGGCTGGCTGGCTTTGGCTCTGGACCGTGGACTCAGAAGTTAAAAAATATACATATAAAGTCACAAAATATTATCAAGACACCCTCACAATGGAGAGGATTACTGTAAACCCCTGTTTTGTAGCAACATGGACATGTTATTAGCAACAATAAGAAAAATATAATAAAATGCTCAAAAGAGCAAAAAAGAGGTAAACGAACTTGACAAAAAGGCAATCCAGAAAGAAGCAAGTCCCAATACAGAGAAACAAATTAAAAACCTTCCACAGCAGTAAAAAGAGTTGAAAATACAAAGACAATTGCAATACTTATGAAAACAGTAACACTCAAAGGGTATTCAATGAACTGCAGGGACTACACTTCCCAGCCTCTCTTTTATGAGGTTGGAGGAAGCCCAAGCAATTATGTATAGAGTGGTCCGGTTCTAACTATTCAACTTTTAATGCAATGCAAGGCAATTGCATAATTAGATCTGGACCATGCTGTATTGATGTCCTACCTCTTGGGAGTCCACCCATAAAATACATGAAACATAGGAAAA
This sequence comes from Erpetoichthys calabaricus, assembly GCF_900747795.2. Classification (NCBI taxonomy): domain Eukaryota; kingdom Metazoa; phylum Chordata; class Cladistia; order Polypteriformes; family Polypteridae; genus Erpetoichthys; species Erpetoichthys calabaricus. Next base: position 178,824,908 of record NC_041398.2, read on the forward strand.
CAAGGACATGAACAGAAGGTTATGTTGACTATTTTTTTTTCTGGCTTTTTAAAATCCTTAGCTATGATCTACTGTATACATAGTTTTGGGGGTTTTCTAGATGAAGGATTCTCAATGTTCCATTAGTTTTCTAATGCAACTCTTCATCTGAGAGCTGATTATTCAGTTATTGTTTACTGCAATATCCTTTTGAATCCTGACTTGCACCATAATTTGTTGTGTTTTTCATGTCTTCTCCATCCATGGGAACATTTCCACCATTCTACAGGAGATGTGGCACTGAGGATGTCTGAATTAGTGACAGTTTAAAAGTCATCCCAGATTATGACATGGCATCTAACTTCAGGATCCTAAAACCCTTTCTGTGCTTTGTATTTATGATTTAATTATTTTTGATCTCTCAGTATTTGACTTTATGCTCTTGTTTCTTGGTTTCCAATTCCTATCATTTTGCTCTAATTTTTTATGATTTCATTGACTTGATCTCCTAGTTTTGACCTCTGCCTGACTACATAATAAATTAATAATATAAAATTGACATACAATACATAATTATGCAATAAAAAATATTAGCATAAATGATAGTAATTACAGAATATATAATAATGAATATAATTCAACTTATTTTTGTGTAGTGCTTTCCACTGAGCACAGGCACAGAGCACTGTGAACAAATTCTCAGGTAAAATAAAATTATAGATAATTACTAACAGAATTAGTACATTTAAAGATACAAATTTGTTAAAGTACACAGAAAACAAAGTAGAAAGTGATTAACATAAATAGAAAACAACAACTTGTGGGTTTAAATACTTTAACTTATTACCAAAGGATAAGAAGTGTGTAATAACCTAAGACACTGTGTACTTTGTAATTTGGGATGGTAAAAACAGAAACATTGATAACTGCAATGACAGTAATGAGCACAAAGAAAACCAGGGTGTTCTTCATGTTCTTGTTCTTCTTCTTCCTCTTCAGTTTAATCTTCTTGTTCTTGTTCTTCCTCTTCATCTTTTCCCACCTCTATGTGGTGTTGATGTGCTTGATCAACCTTCTCCAAACAGCTCAGTCCTGTACCTACTTTCCAGTCAAGCCCCTTTCCTTCAGATTATCTTTCCCTTTATCCATCTAACTCCACTTTGGCATCCCTTGCGTTCTCTTCCCCTGTATTTCCATTCCCACCACTATTTTGCCCACATATTTATTATCTCTCCTCATCGCATATCCATAAAACTGCAACCTAATTTCCTGTATTTTCTTAGCTATCTCTCCCATTTTTGTTGTACCTCTGATTGTCTAATTTCCTATTCTGTCCTTTTTTGTAAATCCACACATCCATCTCAACATTCTTCACTTAAATTTTTTATCACCCAATACTCCTGATGCCTTTTTCCAATTGTTCCAACCACACTGCACTCTGAGGGTTATCTCTGGATCTAGTTTTCCATTTCGGGCTACCACAGATCCTAGATATTTAAATTGATCCACTCTTTGAAGCTCTCCCTGCAGGGTAACTTCTGAAATCTGATCATCATTAAACTTCATATATTCGATCTTCTTCCTATTTATCTTCAACCTTCTGTCTTCTAAAGCCCATCCACATTCTTCCAGTTTCTAATCTAGCCACCAGGGGGAAAACCAGCCCAACTTGATTGTGATCCCAGGCCTGGATAAACAGAGAAGGTTATTGTCTGGAAGAGCTGTAAAACCTAGCCAAAACCTTAATGATGGAATCAGTCTAATCAGGGAATACCAGGGTGATGCTGGAACTATATGAAGTCAGAATCAAAACATGTTATACAAACATATTTTTAATTAAAATGAACAGTGTCTTGAACATATTCAATTCCCAAAACTATTTTTAAATTTTATTCTCTAAAAGTAAAAATCAAAATAGCAAGATTTATAGAGCATTCATATGCTTTTGTAAATATACCTTGTAAATACCTTTGGTCAGATGCTGTGCATTACTTTAGCAATTCACCCAATTTGTCAATGGCCTCCACCCATCATCTAGGAAATAAGTGGATCATCTGTTCTCAAATAATTTATGAGGATAAATACCTCTACTCTCACTGAGGTCCAACAATAATGTAGAGATTTTCCAGAAGGGAAAACAAAATGAAACCACACTGTTTAGGTCAAGTTATCCCATTAAACTTAGTCATCAAACAAAAATGGCACTTGTCAGCAAAGGTACTGTAACACAAGTGCCACAAATGCCACTCTGACTGAGTTGTAGAAGACTGACTGACATTTAAGAGGATGTTCATGGCTCAACAATTTCTAAGGTATTACAAGCATTTATAGAAGAGTGGCAAGGAAGAATCTTTGGCTAAAAAACATAATTTAGGAAATACCTGTAGAAAAGCCTGCTCCTTTCTGCCAGAAAGCTTAAACTGGAAAGTAAGATTATTTTTCAACAATAGCAGTGACCCAAGGCACACTGCCAGAGCAACAATGGAGTGGCTTAAAATGAAGAAAACCAATGTCCTTGTGCGGCCCAGTCAAAGTCCTGAAATCTACTGTATTGAGCGTCTGTGTTGACACCTAGAAATTGTTTGAGCAATTTTGTAAGAATAGAATAGGCAAACTTTGCTCTAACCTGTAAAATTAATAGATTTTAGGAACAGATCCTATATATTTTTTTAATAAATTTTTCATGCTGCATTATTGTGGTTTTTGTAGTCTCTTATTATCACCGTTACTATTTAGATATTTAAATGAAAGGAAAAAGAATTTTGTTATACTGTAGTTATTTTTTGAGATTGTCTTTTCTCTTTGTAATCTTCATCATGTAGTCACTGTGTTGCCAAGACAGTCTACACTGTCACTAGGAGTGTTACCCCCAGAAGCGACGATGTGCTATGTCACTGATGCTACACTTTATAACCCTGTGCTGCATTCAGTGTAGCATCTGAGATTAAAGATTCCTACATCAGAGAACATGGTGTGTGAGTTATTAGTGTTAACATCATTAGATCATTAATTCACTTTCTGATTTCTTTAATGTTTTAGTGTCTAGGCTTTGATATTAGTAAGTCTCTTTTTATTGACTTGTGGTATTTCTCTTTTTGACATTGTTTGCAGTTCAGTGCTTTGTTTTCTGTGGTTTCTGGTACTGAACTCTGCTATGGATTGTCCAACATACACACATTTACCTGTCTGGTTAAGCCAGTCCAAACAGCTGGACCACCTTAGCCCACCATGTGGTCCAGTACATATATCTTTGATAAAGCAAGTGACATAATAGAAACATATCTAAAAACAATACTTTTTAGAATAACTTCAAGAGGTGGTTCAATCAAGTACTGAATGAAAGAGAAGACGTTAATATTTCATTTCAGTTGACATGTTCATATTTCAGTTGGAATTCAATTTTGTAATGATTTATAATTTGCTTTCCATTTTGTGGTAGGATGTGAAAAACAGTGTTTAATTTACAAATAAAAATGCCCAGTCAAATTAATCAAAAGTCAACAAAATCATTTAATTGAAAAAGGGTTGGGGTCCTAAATCCTTTTTAAGACACAGTTATTTATTCCTAATTTTCGGTTAAAAATTCTTGCCATATTATTTGATAGGACTTGAATCTGAGATTTTACTTTTTTATTAGGTCATCTGTGTTTTTGAGCATAGATAGTAATTCTTCCTGTGACTTATCTCGATGGCCAAAACACCAATCCACACGAAGATTTCAGAACGTCTGATTGCATGCTAAATTTTATTTCCCTACTTCAGTCTGTTTTCAATGATTAATGCTGAGCCATCAAGTTTCAAAAGTCATTTCAACCACCATCTGTAAGTACTGTATATGCTCCTTCTGTTTGTATCAAAAACCTGAAGCTTTAGTCAGGAATTCAGTGCAAAAACATCATCAAGTTACTTAGCAGCCTTGCACTTGATACAGGTTGCTCTCTGAAGCATTGGACTCTGTGGGATTAAAAAAAAATCCTTAAGGAATAGGCTGAGGCTGTGCTCAGAATAATCAAGGTCAGCAACCTCTGACATTCTCAGAATTACTAGACGCTATAAATTCACTTCAGAGTGGGAAAGCAGCAGGCCTTTATAAAAAAGTTTCAATTAAGTCAGCTCCCCTTTTATTAGCAACATTTATAGAAGCCAGAGACAATAAAATGCTACTTCAAACTTTTCAGCAAAGCATTAATTACCGTCTTTCCTAAAAAAAATAAGGACTTATTACAATGTGTATCATACAGACCAATCTCACTTCTGAATAATGATGTCAAGATACTCTCCCATATTCAATGCCTGTTTAATGTAATATATTCACCTACAAAGTCTAACACCTGGAGATCTTATTATCTTTGGAAGCAGAAAAAGCCTTCGACAGAGTTGGATGGGACTCCCTATTCACTACATTGCACAAATCTGAGTTTGGCCCAAACATTTGTGCATGCATCAAACTACTTTATACCAGATCAGAAGCTTCAGTTTGTATTAACAACATTGTTTCAGACTACTTCAGACTAGAATGTGTTACTTGACAAGGATGCCCCTTGTCAGTGCCCCCTGTCACTACTGCTATTTGCAATTTCCATTGAGCCATTGTCAGTTCACTTTCTAAATGCTTCTGAGATAAAGGGATTATCAGAGAAGGGCTATAAATATCACTATGTGCAAATGATATTTTACTATATATATCAGATCCATAAAATACTGTGCCTGCAGTCTTAACAGTACTAACATAATTCCAAAAGATATCTGGACTCAAAATTAATTTGAATAGAAGTGTGCTCTTTCCAGTGAACTTTCTAGCACACAATATTAAATTGGACACCTTCACTTTTATCATCGCAGATCAGCGTAAATACCTAGGGGTAAACATCACAAATAAACATAAAGCTGTTTTTCAACAAAATTTTGCTGTGTGCATGGAAAACTTTAAGCAAGACTTGCATAGATGGTCTACACTCCATCTTGCATGAGCAGGGGGAATTAACACTGTCAAGATGAATATCCTTCCTAAGCTTCTTTTTTATTTCAAAGCATCCTCATATACATTAACAAATCATTTTTAAGAAATTAGATTCAATCCTAATCTCATTTATTTGGAATTCAAAACATCCATGCATCCAAAAGGTGATCCTGGAAAGACCTAAGGCAGAAGGTGGCATTGCTCTACCTAACTTTCAATTTTATTACTGAGCAGCAAATATACAAGCTATAAAAACCTGGACATTAACACAAATAGATGAACACACATAGGCTTGACAATTGACATAAAATCCTGCAGAACTTCTTTATATTCCTTGGTTTGTGCCCCTGTAGATACAAGTTATTGTCAATATACTAACAACCCAATTGTGTTTCATTCCCTCAGAATATGGAACCAATGTATAAAGTACTTCAAGATAGCAAAGCTTTTATCTGTGGCACCTCTGCACGACAACCACCTTTTCCCACAGTTTTTAACGTTTGGAAAACGTACAGGATTAAATAACTTAGTGATTTGTACATAGATAATGTTTTTGCATCCTATGAACAATTACACTCCAAATTTAGCTTCCCATCAACATAATTTCTCCACTATCTCCAAATCAGAAATCTTACTAAACAAAATCTGCCCAATTTTCCTCACTTCCCACCTACTTCTATTCCGGAAGAAATATTGATCAGTCTTGAGGACTCACACAGCATTTCTATAATATATTAAAACATTTTAAAGTCCCTCCCTTTCAAAATCCCAGAGTACAGTGGAGAAAGGATCTCATACTCAACATTTCAGAAAAGAGTTGAAGGCAGCGATGCATAAAATTCACTTGAGCTCCATATGTGCAAAGCATACAATTATTCTACTTAAAATATTTTATCAAGCACATCTATCTTGTTTAAAATTGTCCAAAATGTTTCCAGGGCAAGATTCAAAGTGAGAATGTTGCAATTGAGCTCCAGCCTCACTGGGTCACATGTTTTGGGCCTGCACCAAATTAACACCATTCTGGACCAAAATTTTTAAATGCTTTTCAGACAGCCTTGGTGTCACAATCCCTCCTAACCCATTAACAGCTGTGTTTGGTGTCCTGCCAGATGGGCTTAAAGTGGAGAAGGACAAACAAACTGTAATTGCCTTTACTTCACTATGGGCACATAGACTTATTTTGCTGAACTGGAAGAGTTCTAATCCACCTCTTTTAAGTCAGTGGGTAACTGATGTTATATACTATTTGAAATGAATCTCACTTAGTGGATCTGTTCAAAACTTTTTAAAAACCTGGCAGGATCTAATTGATACATTTTGGAATAAGTATTTAAATTTAGGAAAAGGATTCTCCTTCCTCTAAAATTGTTGGTAAGTTTGGGACTGTAAATGTAAAATTGTAATTGGAAACTAACAGAAAAAAATTAACTTCTCACAATAAAACATTTAAGACTGCTTCAGGACTAAATCTCGATTCCCACAACCATTCTCTTAAATGGTCACTCCAGCAAACGAAGTGGTAGTCACACGAACAGACACTTACTAGGTGTGACACAGAGTCAGAGCATATTAACAGCTATATTCTATACTAGCTGTGTTTCACATGGGAAGTTTTGTAAGAAAATGGGTGCCAGTTATACTGCTGTTAATTCATCTGGTGTATCATAGGTAGTATGTATCTAAGTACTTTTCTGTATGTAATATTTTGCAGATTTTCTTTTATTTACTAAGGGCTAATATTATTGGCAGGCATTGTGTTGTGGCAGTTGGACTTAGGACTTTAAACCCTGAGGTTGTGGGCTCAATTCCTGCTATTGACACTGTGAAGCCATGAGAATGTTACCTGACCTGCCTGTACTCCAATTGGAAAAACAAAAGTAATGTAACCAGTTGCACCTCAAATGTTGTAAGTCACCTTGGATAAAGAACCAGTTAAGTAATAATACAACCCCAACTACAAAAAAGTTGGGATGCTGAGTAAAATGTAAATAAAAACAGAATGCAATGATTTGTAATTCTCATAAAACCATACTTTATTCACAACATAACATAGAAAATATATCAGATTTTTAAACTGAGAAAATGTACCATTTTAAGAAAAGAATAAGGTCATTTAGAATATAATGGCTACAAAACGTCTTAAAAAAGATGGGACAGAACGAGTCTGGGAACTGAGGAAACCATTTGCTGGACTTTTGGGAGAGGAGTGTTGTCCCATTCTTGTCTGATATAGGATTCCAGCTGCTCGACAGTCCTTGGTCTTCTTTGTCATATTTTTTGTTTCATGATGTGTGAAATGTTTTCAATTGGTAAAAGGTCCGGACTGCAGGCAGGCCCTTTCAGCACAGGGACTCGTCTACTATGAAGCCATGCTGTTGTAATAGATGGAGTAGGAGGTTTAGCATTGTCTTGCTGGAATATGAAAGGTCTTCCCTGAAAAAGACATCGTCTGAATGGGAGCATATGTTGCTATAAAACCTGTATATACCTTTCAGCATTGATGGTGCCTAATCAGATGTGTAAGGTGCCAATTCCATAGGCACTAATGCACCCACATAACATCAGAGATACAGTCTTTTGAACTGAGTGCTGATAACAAGCTGGATGGTCCTTCTCCTCATTAGTCTGGAGGAAGCAGCGTTCATGTTTTCCAAAAACAATTTCAAGTTCCGATTCGTCTGACCACAGAACAGTTTTCAACTTTGCCTCAGTCCAATTTAAATGAGCTTTGACCCAGAGAAGATGGATGTGTTTAATCATGTTCACATATGACTTCTTCTTTGCATGATAAAACTTTAACCTGCATTTGTGGATGGTACGGTTAACTGTGTTCATAGAAAATTATTTCTGGAAGTGTTCCTGATTCCATGCAATGATTTCCATGACAGAATCAGGCCTGTTTCAATGCAGTGCCACCTGAAGGCCCAAAGATCACCAGCATCCAATACTGATTTTTGACCTTGACCCTTGCGCACAGAGATTTCTCCAGATTCCTGGAATATTTTGATGACATTATGTACTGTAGCTGATGAGATATTCAAAGTCTTTGTAATTTTATGTTGAGGAACATTATTCTGAAATTGTTCCACAATTTGTAGATGCGTTTTTTTTGAAGATTGGTGAACCTCTGCCCATCTTTACTTCTGAGAGACTCTGCCTCTGTAAGATGCTCTTTTTATACCCAATCATGTTACTAACCTGTTGCCAGTTCACCTAATTATTTGCAAAATGCTCCTCCAGCTGTTTCTTTTTAGTACCACTTACTCTTCCAACCTTTTGCTTCCCCCGTCCCAGCTTTTTTGAGAGATGTTGCTGCCATCAAATTAAAAATGAGCTAAAAAATTTGACGAAATAGTAACATGTCTCACTTTCTACATTTGATATGTTTTCTACGTTCTATTGAGAATAAAATATGGGTTTATTAGATTAGCAAATCATTGCATTCTGTTTTTATTTACATTTTACACAGCGTCCCAACTTTTATTGAATTGGGGCTGTTATGATATTATTAGGTCACTTGAGCTGCTTACTCTTGAATGTATGCAATTGCCCATAAGTAAAACATTTCTTCTTTAGATCCCTGCCTTTGATTTGGTCCTTTGTTGATGGTCATTGCAAAACACAATTTTACAGGAAAGTGTTATTTGTTTGAATTGAAATGGGTAATCAGCTATGTTCCCTCTAAGCTGCAGCTATGTACCCTTTTACAGAGTGCCTTGCAGCACTTAAGAACTGCTATACAGCTGTTTTCTCACTTTTCACCCTTTGTTAATGCACCCGCTCCTCACAAAACTCCAGGTCTTTGTTTATATGTTGGTGCTTCGCAGGACTTGATACCCATACAAAAAACCTCCCAAGTGTCATTTATGTGTTGGTGATTCACAGAGCTTGATACTCATACAAAATACCTGCCCACGTATCATTAATGTGTTGGTGATTTGAGGCACTTGATTAACCACCACCCCTTCTGTGTTAGAGTACTTCATGGCACTGGGCATTTCAAGGGGATCCACTCGCTTATTGTTTGTGTGAAAGAGTGCTTTGCGGCACTTGATACTTTATGCAAGGAGATCAAAGGAGTGAAACAGATACCAACGATGAGCGCTGGTACTCATTAAAAGTGCAGGTAGTCAACAGCAAAACACAGTGCTTGCTAACCACTGAGCTTTGCATTTTCATTGAGTTTAAGAAACTTCCTTTTTCTATTTCATAACAAGATGACATCTCTTTTTTTCCTGTCCAGGACACCAGCCCATCTTCAATTGTTCATCCCATTGGTTAATGGGTGGTATTTGCAGGGCAGGTTATTCACTTCTGCTGGGTCCTTCATTTGCATAAAGCACACTCTCAGTGCAGAACCATGCATGTAAGCTAAGCATAATATTAATAAATATCGACAATAAAAAATGTATCAAAAAAACAAAAAAAAATTGAAAAGAATTTCAAACTAATCCGTTGGGGCATTTTTAAAATTTTGGGGTATTTATTTTTCTGTTGTGTGGGGTTTTACCCCTAAATTTTAATACATCAAAATGTCCCTTCTTAGCAGATACCTACTGGCCTAGATGTACCATCCTGTCAGATTTCAGCTATTTAACTAAATGGGAAATAGTGTTTTTCTTGAAGAGCAAGTGAGTCAGCCAGTTAGTCAACTTTGCACTATATACAATCAGACAGTCGAGTACAGGGCATCCCTTGTGGGTACGGGGTGTTTAAAAATACATGAAAGAATTTCATGGTAACAACTACTTTGCCCCAGAATGGGCAAGGATTATTTGATGGATGTTGATGTCACTTCCACCCATCATCCTACCTCTTCCTCCTCTGCCACTATGAATACCACCTGACCTAAAAGGATGACGTCATTTGTGATCTGAAGCTCAAGAAGGACAGACATTTGCGAAAAGCTGCCATATTTACGTCAGAAGCAGCATCATTTAAGAGTGTCATTTTTTCTTTCTTTTATAACTAGACATTACTTCAGTGCCTCAACCCTTTTTCTTTGTTTCAGAACCTTACTTACATTATACTGTATGTTGAGTTTGAGTTCCTTATTTTACATAAACAAAACATCAAAAGGAAAAGGAATCAAGTTGGTAAATGAATTGCTACAAAAAAGCAAACTTTTGAGCTGACGACACGGGTAATGGTGGAGGAAAAGTTATTCAAGCTGTTTTAACATTTTGTTTGTACACATACAGAATTTGTGACCAGTTTATATATGTTATTTTCCACAAGGTTCACACATAAGCCAGACTACAACACAAGATAACATTCTCAGACCTCCAATTCAGGATCGCAGGGGACTAGAGCCTATTCTGATAGCCTTGAGCTCCAAGCAAATGCCAACTATACAAAGTGTGCCAGTCCATCTCATGGCCACACATGTATACACCCATACTTACAAGGAGAAAATAGAATTAACAGTTGTGGAAGAATAATAGTTTAAAGGACCACAAAAAAGAGTTGTGGACCAACCCTATATAATGTCCAGTGGACAAGGAATGCAAGAAGTCAAATAAATTGTGGTTACATTTTTTTACAGTCATTCATCAACAACAATACAGAATAATGGCATTTATATACAGTAAAAATGGTGGACGGAAATAAGTTGGCCGGATATGACGTCAGGAAGGCGCCAGAAGTAACGTCATGGCGAAGAAGCCAAAGGTGACATCATCGCGAAGAACCCGGAAACTGAAATGGTCTTGAGGAATCAAAGGTGGAAGTGATGGTTGGATGCTATATTTGGAACCCGGAAGTTAGAAAGATATTTTAAATTTTTTTCTTTTGGTCTGATGAGAGAGAGAAAGAGAGAAGCGTTAGTACCATAAATCGACCCCTTGTCATATTTCACTCACCTCCGGGCTTGTTGACTGACTCCTAAGCGTGCGTGTGTGACACAGTCAACTTGAAATGTACATCTTTGTGAAAAGAAAACTGAAACACTAACACAGACACAATGAGAATATAAAAATTTTACTGCCTCAGATTTGGACCGAGGGCACTTAATCTGTGAGGTTTTGATGCTAATCACTACCAACATGTTATGCATGTGAAAGTATAAACATGTAATATCTTTTAACACTAAATCAGTACCAGTAAACAAGAACAATCTATGAATTCCACACAGACAACAACCAGGTATGAGAATCAAACACAAAACAATGAATCCATGAGACAACAACTCTTTTAGTGTGCCGAACTTCAGGAAAAATAACTTTTAATAGTGAAATGTATTGCCTACTTATTACTTTAGCAATGTTTTAAGAGAAATTCAAACGTGGAGCACCTACAAGCAGAGTCATCATCAAAGTGAGGAGTAAAAACTACTTATAAGACTGCGTTCCTTTAATGCAAGTAGTGACATCATTTACATCTTCTGTATAACTCTGTGATGGCCAGTATGGTATTCTACACTGTAGTGTGCTGGGCTGGTAACATCACTTTAAGAGAGGCCCACCGAATCAACAGGCTAATTAAAAGGGCAGGCTCAGTTATAGGACACACTCTGGACTCCCTAAAAGTATTTGCAAAGGAGAGAATTAAAACTGAGCTGAGTGCCATTATGAGAAATGTTACGTGCTTTCAACAAACAAATGACTGCATTCAGCAAAAGTGTGCCAAGAAACAACTGTTCTTTATTTATGATTTTCTTTTCAGTGTGTGTATGTGACAGCGGGCTTGTTGTTTGTCATGAAGTAAAAATATTTTTTTACTTATATATTTATTTTTTGAGCTTCTTTAAAAGCCAAATTTTCCTCAAGGGACAAATAAAGTACAGTGATCCCCTGCTATATCACGGTTCAGCTATCGCGCCCCCGCTATATCATAGATTTTTCTGTGGAACATATCTAACATTTAAGCAATACAGTAAATCATTAAATATACGTACATTGTACACTGTGGTAGACAAAGAGTTTCGTGTTACAGTATCCAGATGTTTTCTTACAAGGCCCGTTATTGGCTGAAACGTACCTTGCTTGTGGTCCAATTGTTGTGAGTAAATTTTTTGTGAACTTTTCGTTTTGTTTTAAGCCCTACGATGGCTTCCAAGCGTCCTGCATCTTCTAAGCCTTCTGGCAGTAGTGAGCCTAAGTGCCAGAGGAAGACCTTGACCATTCAGGAGAAGGTAAAACTCATGGATATGCTTCGGGAATGAAAGCGTTACACGGATGTCGCTTGCCATTACGGCTTGAATGAATCGACGGTACACTACATTATTATATTATTATCATTATTATGTTACTCATATCCTTAGCCCGACATCCACATATCATATGTGTTTACAAAGTGTGTTTTAATAAGTTTACATGTGTTTAAAGCATGTGGGAGGGGTATTTTAAGGCTTAAACTATAAAAAAATAATCATTTATATGGTCTTTCTATATCGCGAATTTTCACCTATCGCTGATGGGTCTGGAACGTAACTTCCGTGATGGGTGGGGGATCACTGTATTATCTATCTGTTGTGGCCTGCAGGGGGTGCACCAGCCACCCAAACCGAGACACCAGGCACATGTTTCAGCACAACATAGGTTTATTTTCAGTGGGAATGTTTCCCAAATCATTCCCACAAGCAACACAGTACACTAAAGCACAGCACTTTACAGCACACAGCACTTTCTTTCTCCCTCTTCTCTCTGTCTTCTCTCCCTCTTGTTCATCTCCATTCATCCTCTGGCAAGCATCTTCGTCTCACTCCCAACTCTGGCTCTCAGAGTAGTGGCAGCTGACTCTTTTTAAGCAGCACTTGGGAGTACTCCAGGTGGCCCATTAGCATTTTTTAGAAGTACTGCCACGTGTAGTGGAAGACTGATATAGTAGGGCTGTGCAGTCTCCACAGCTTCCCTGGCAGCACCCGTGGAACCCAACAGGGCTGCAGTGAACTCCAACTCCCAGTGTACCCTGCAGGAATCTGTGGTGCCACAGCAACCCAGAGGGGCTCCCCTCTAGTGTCCCGGGGTAGATAATGCCCTGAACACACTCCCTCCACAGGTCCTTCCATACAGTGGACGTCCCATCTAGGCAGGGCTCCTGGCTATCTATCTATCTATCTATCTATCTATCTATCTATCTATCTATCTATCTATCTATCTATCTATCTATCTATCTATCTATCTATCTATCTATCTATCTATCTATCTATCTATCTATCTATCTATCTATCTATCTATCTATCTATCTATCTATCTATCTATCTATCTATCTATCTATCTATCTACAGGTAGTGACAGCATTAGCTACAACTGAGCAGGCCATTTAGCCAGCTATTTCATCCCTTCAGTGTTACTTCCTGTCACCTCCATTCCACGTAAAAATCTCACAGCACTTGTCCAGAGACAGACTAACTCCACCAAAACAGCAATCCCACCATGGGCCTTGCTCTCTCCTTGAGACAATTCTGTCTGCAAGCTCAGGTTGTAGAATTTATTAAGGCACCTGATAGGTTAAATAATTGAAAAAACATTTAATAGTCAAAAATGTATTACAATTACTGAGTAACTCAGTATTTATCCTGTTACATTTTAAACTTTGAAATACAGTTTTATTTTAATGGCATGTATGAATTCATAATAATAAAAAAATTAAACAATTACCAATATCTACCTCAAGGAGTCCCCAACAGTAAAATCATAGATCTTTTGTCTATGGCTGAAAAAAAAGAAAAAAAAGAAAACCAACAACAGTGGAAAATAACAAGTCTACACCACCATCTTGTTCAATGACTGTTCTTCCTTCATAGGCTTTGCTGGATTCGAGTATGCATATGTGTTTTAGTTCCTTGTTGTCTTTTCTTTTTTTCTAGAAGCAATGAAAAAGGATGACCCCGTAAAATAAAGAGGCACCTGTCGCATAGAAAACAAAATTGTGTCCGCTCCTTTGTCAAGATCAAACATTTGCTAGTTACACTTGGCATGGGAATTTTTCAAAGCAATTTTGAATGCTTTTTATTGTTTGTCTTATGTTTATTTGTTTATTATTAGCATGATGGCAAACCATATGAATCCCACCCCCCACCCCCCCTTTGTCTTTTATGAAATCACCTTCTTATCCTGATCATGTGCCATTTAGACTTGATTTTAATAATGGGAATTTTACCTTCAACCAGAAAGGTGAGTCCACTCACCAGGGGCCTCATGTATAACGCCGTGCGTAGAACTCGCACTATAACATGGCGTAAGCACAAAAGCGGGATTGTGCGTACGCACAGAAAAATCCAGATGCAGGAATCTGTGCGCAAGCATACTTTCATGTTCTTCCACTACATAAATCCCGATCAGCGTGAAAAGTAACGCACGTGCACGTACCTTCTGTCCCGCCCCAACTCCTCCCAGAATTACGCCTCTTTGAATATGCAAATCAATATAAATAGCCTTCTGTGAAAAGACAATGGGAAAAGCACAGGGGAAAAATATAAGAATTTCAGTGAATACCAAGTGGAGGCAAAGGAAAAACTTACTATTTGTTGGTTTAAACAGTGGTATAATTGACAAAAGAAAGACAGAGTGTCGGAAAAACTCGAAAGATCAAATTCACAAAGTCGCACAGTGCCCGAAATAAAAAAGAAATCACATATCAAAGTCGCTGTCAAAAGGCGAGTCGTAGCCCACCGTCTGAGTGTCATATGAAAGTGTATTAGGGTACAAACAAAAAACATAGGCACACAGTGGGAAAAAAGCACGAAATGTCAACTTTAATCTCGAAATTTCCACTTTAATCACGTAGTTTATTTTGCCTTTAAAGTAGAACATCATAAACTTCATCTTAAAATCGTTTATTTTACTAGTTTCTCAAGTAGCACGTTAAATGCTTTGTTCTGTGTTTGATCTTCTATGTGCTCTATGTGTGTGAATCACTACGTGCTTCCGTTCTTTCTCTTTCTCAGACAGGACACAGAATGCATTACATTCGAGATACAGTAATCCCTCCTCCATCGCGGGGGTTACGTTCCAGAGCCACCCGCGAAATAAGAAAATCCGCGAAGTAGAAACCATATGTTTATATGGTTATTTTTATATTGTCATGCTTGGGTCACAGATTTGCGCAGAAACACAGGAGGTTGTAGAGAGACAGGAACGTTATTCAAACACTGCAAACAAACATTTGTCTCTTTTTCAAAAGTTTAAACTGTGCTCCATGACAAGACAGAGATGACAGTTCCGTTTCACAATTAAAAGAATGCAAACATATCTTCCTCTTCAAAGGAGTACGTGTCAGGAGCAGTGACTGTCACAGAGATAGAGAAAAGAGCAAACAAATCAATAGGGCTGTTTGGCTTTTAAGTATGCGAAGCACCGCCGGTACAAAGCTGTTGAAGGCGGCAGCTCACACCCCCTCTGTCAGGAGCAGGGAGAGAGAGAGAGAGACAAACAAAAATCAATACATGCCCTTCGAGCTTTTAAGTATGCGAAGCACCGTGCAGCATGTCGTTTCAGGAAGCAGCTGCACAAAAGATAGCAACGTGAAGATAATCTTTCAGCATTTTTAGACGAGCGTCCGTATCGTCTAGGTGTGCGAACAGCCCCCCTGCTCAATCCCTCTACGTCAGGATCAGAGAAACTCAGCGCAAGAGAGAGAGAAAGTAAGTTGGGTAGCTTCTCAGCCATCTGCCAATAGCGTCCCTTGTATGAAATCAACTGGGCAAACCAACTGAGGAAGCATGTACCAGAAATTAAAAGACCTATTGTCCGCAGAAACCCGCGAAGCAGCGAAAAATCCGCGATATATATTTAAATATGCTTACATATAAAATCCGCGATGGAGTGAAGCCGCGAAAGGCGAAGCGCGATATAGCGAGGGATTACTGTATTACAGCTCTCTGAATAATTAAAATACTGAGATGTATACGTGATATCATTTTCATGATGATAGGAATGAAAGCATGTTATTAAACATGGGAACACGGTGGCGCAGTGATTGTTCATATCTCACGCAAGAGGCTTGCTGCACCATGTGCGACCTTCGATGAAATAATTTATTACAGAAGTACTGTCTCTTTCAAACGTACTAACCTCCAATTCCTGTCCATACTTTTCTTTCTCCAATCGCCACACAATCAGCTCTGTAATAGACGTTAAGCCATTTGTAAGCTTAGAACGCCGATTCTTCAAAACTTTTAAGGAACATTGAAATATCTTCGTAGTACATGTTTAATTATTCTATTCGTCTATCCTTCCAGTGTCGCGTCAGCACCAGCAAGAATACAGCGCAAGGCAGGAGCTATCCTTGAACTAGCTATACGCTGCGGCACCGTGTCCTCACATGTTTAATTATAAACAATACAGATTATTTAAATGAAGTTAAAGTTTTATCTGTATACTATAAGCAACATATTTTGCTGCATTTCATCTTAAAAATGATATTGTCATCATACGCGCTTTATAAAGTAGCGCAGGTTGTGCAATATTATAACTGTAGTGCAAGTTTACAGTGAGGTGATTGTACTTATAAGTACAAACAGTTCTACAAGGAGCACTTGATGGACTGATTGAGTGCGTTTATAGTTCTTGGGATGAAACTGTTTCTGAAACGCGAGGTCCGTACAGGAAAGGCTTTGACGCTTTTTGCCGTGGTTGAGGTAGTGTGTACTTGAAACTGTATACCGATAATTTTCTTTCCGATCATCTGCTGCTGTGATTCACACTCAGATACAGTGATATAAATACTCCGAGTGGTGCAGTGAGAGTAATATGGAAAAAGCTGATCCGCAGTGGCAACCCTTAACGGGAACAGCAAAAAGAAGAAGAAGATGCAGTGAGCGTAACAACGCTAAAGCAGTTATGGTATTTGGATTCTATGGCTATTCCCTGGCCCATTATATTGCTACAGGTTAATTACGATCAGATGCATTACACTAATAAACAATATGCAGTTAATTTCAGTGTATTTATAAAGCCGCGTCAGGAATGTGGAGCTAAGAAAGAAAGGATGAGCACACAGGAACAGTAGTTTGACCATTCTGTGGACCATTATATTGTTACAGGTTAATTACAATCAGATGCATTAAATTTATGAACGATATGCGGTTAATGGCGGCACGGTGGCGCAGTGGGTAGCGCTGCTGCCTCGCAGTTGGGACACCTGGGGACCTGGGTTCGATTCCCAGGTCCTCCCTGCGTGGAGTTTGCATGTTCTCCCCATGTCTGCGTGGGTTTCCTCCGGGCGCTCCGGTTTCCTCCCACATTCCAAAGACATGCAGGTTAGGTGGATTGGCGATTCTACATTGGCCCTAGTGTGTGCTTGGTGTGTGGGTGTGTTTGTGTGTGTCCTGCGGTGGGTTGGCACCCTGCCCAGGATTGTTTCCTGCCTTGTGCCCTGTGTTGGCTGGGATTGGCTCCAGCAGACCCCCGTGACCCTGTGTTCGGATTCAGCGGGTTGGAAAATGGATGGATGGATGGATGCGGTTAATTTCAGTGTATTTGATAAAGCCGCCGCCGTGGATGTGGATCTAAGAAAGAGTAACCACACAGGAACAGTAGCACTGCTTTGACGCTGGGTGCCGCCAGTCTGCAAAACCGAGCTGAGAAATTGCGTACGCCAAGGTATGAGTTACCGTGGAAATGTGCGTGGCTTTACGCCAAGTTTAGGTTTTATACATCGCGATTTGAGCATGGAAAGGTTCGTACGCAACATTTCTGTGCGTACGCACCGTTTATACATGAGGCCCCAGGACATGATATGCTAGTAGCAAAATCTTGTAGCTATCAGAGGATATGGTGACACTGTAGCCAGTAAACACAACAGAAAGAGTCCAAACAATAAAAAAAAATTCATAAAATGTTTAAAATGGAAAGAACAAAAATCAATTCAGTTTGGTGTATTATTATATAGCTCATTCCTCCATATTTACAAATATGAAACAAATAAATAAAACATCAAATATCATTCAATAAAGACAATGCTATAAAGTAAACACAGAGAAATCATACATATGTGTATCGACTTTTTAGTAATATTGTAACAAAATGGTAATGTGTAAATGTATTAAGCTTTATCTTAATAATCAATAACAGTGATTCATCTTGTTAGTTTTCAACTGGTGTGTTTTTAGTGTTTGTTTCCAGACTATAGCGCAGTATAATGCCATCACATTGTGCATTTCTTTTTCTGTGGCTCTCTGTATTATCTTGGCATATGAGACCCATCCTGTTAGATCAAATTGCTCCAGGCTGCCCTGTTGATCTCATTCCTTTTAACATGCCCACAAGTATTTCTCTCACCAGACTGTCTCTTATTTAATTGTGCCCAAGACATTTCTTCTTCTTTTTCACTTTATTTTAGTCTTTAGTTGCCATACTTAGCATTTGAATGCAATACAAAGTGAGACGTGCTTATAGTAAAATGTACCCTAAATTTGTAGTAACTGTAAATTAGAAGATATGTAGAGTTTGACAAAATGAATGTTTATTTCTTATGTCCTTATTGCTGTTGTAAGTGGTGCAGCCAGAGGCAAGGCCACTGACAGGATTCTGAAGACAGCCTCTAGGAAAACAAGAAAGCCACCAGCGCAGAAGTGAAGCAGCTTTTAAATGTGTGAGAAAGATTTGGAGGAGGAAACAAGCAGGAGCATCAGCATTAGTGACAAAGAGAGAGAGAGAGATAAATGCCACCTGGGCAAATGCTTATGCTATTCCTCCCAAGCAGTAGAAGGCAGGCCACCCAGCAGTTTTGGGGAGAGAAAAGAAGGGAGCACATGGGACAGTCCTCTCCCTGAAATGGTGCTGGACAGCTGCCTTTGAGACTTGTCCCATTAAGATTTAAAGAATGCCTTTGAGACTTGTCCCTTTACGATTTACAGAACTGTAACAGCTGACAGGGTTCAGCTCCAAAAATTTCTGACTAGTGATGAGTGAAAGCATTTGTGTGAAACAGAAATTGCACGAAAATGTAGGGTTTTACCTTACAAAAAAAATCTCAAACTAAAATGAGCTTCACTTCCAGTGAAATTTGTGCCATTCTTATAAAAAGAAAGACATTTAATTCCTATGTGGAAGTGTTTTCGTGCTTTAATTCTGCACGCAACTGCCTGTCATCTCTCTCTCTCTATATATATTATATATATAAAATCCAATGTCTGTCTGTCTGTCTGTATGTATGTCTGCCTGCTTTTCATGAGAGAAGTACGTAACGGATTTAGATCGGGTTTGTTTCTATAATTTGCTTGAACATGCTGGTTGATTTTGCGACTTCTCTCATTACGCTATGTATCATAGTTCGCTTGTGGTACCGATTTATTTGCTTGAATCCGAGAGAGACGCAGCGGGCTGAGGGGAGGGGGCCTCCTCACTCATGCACCAGACTTGGGGCGTAACTTACATCTACTTAGCTAGTGAACGAGAGAACTACTTAACAGATTAATTCGGGTTTTTTTCTTGAACTTTCTGAACATTGCAGTTGATTTTGCAACTTCCCTCACCTCTCTAAGAATCATAGTTTGCTTGCAGGAGCGATACATTCGTGCTAATTCAAGACAGAGGCTGTGGGCCGAGGGAAGGGGGAAACATGACATCAGGAGTGAAGAGTCAGTCTACCTCTGTGTTTTGGAGTGTAACTTGCCTCTGCTTAACTAGCGATTCCTTTTTGTTTATTGATTTTTAAAGTTTGTCCTGTTTCACTACTACACGGGTGGAGCAGTGGGGAATGGCTGGTTTAGCCATTTAGCCATTTAGTTTAGGGAGAAGTGCACAAGCTGTTCAAGATCAGAAATGCAGCCTTCAGATCTGGAGATAAGGCCGCCCTCAGGGTGACCAGAGCCAACCTGTCTCACGCTATAAGGAGAGCTAAGTGGGCATATGCGCAGAGGATTAACAAACACTTCCGCAGCACCAGAGACAAACGTGATATGTGGCAGGGCATTCAGACAATTACAAACTACAAGCCCAACCCACACAGCAGTGATGGTGATGCCTCCCTTCCGGATGAGATGAACAACTTCTTCACACGGTTTGAGGCGCAGAACAAAGAGCCAGCGAGAAAAGCAACACCCCCCTCCACTGACCAGGTACTCTGTCTCTCCATAACTGACATGAAGAGGACTCTATCCAGAGTCAATCCACGCAAGGCTGCAGGACCTGACAACATACCCGGTCGTGTGCTCAAAGAATGTTCCAGTCAACTGGCTGGTGTCCTCACAAACATCTTCAACACATCTCTGAGCCAGTAGTCAGTCCCAGCATGCTTCAAGTTGACCACCATCATAACAGTGCCGAAGAAGTCATCAGTGACATGCCTGGAAGACTACAGACCAGTTGCACTCACGGCAATCATAATGAAGTGCTTCGAAAGGTTAGTCATGTCACACATAAAGACTAATCCCTTGACCCTCTTCAATTTGCATACTTCTCAAACAGGTCAACTGAGGATTCCATATGCTCTGTCCTTCACCTCTCCCTGACACATCTGGATAAAAAAGACATATGTCAGGATGCTATTCATAGACTTTAGCTCTGCCTTCAACACAATTAGCCCTCCAAAGCTGGTTGTAAAACTGAGCAGGTTAGGCCTGAACACCACCCTCTGCAATTGGATCCTGGACTTCTTGAAATAGAGGCCCCAGTCAGTTTGGATGGGCTGCAACACTTCCAGCATCATCACACTGAGCACTGGAGCACCGTAGAGCTGCATGCTTAGTCCACTGCTGTTCACCCTGCTGACTCATGACTGCACAACCACACAGAACACCAACCACATCATCAAGTTTGCGGATGATACGACGGTGCTGGGACTGATAAGCAGGGATGATGAAACAGCATACAGAGATGAGGTGGAACGGCTGTCTGCATGGTGTGAAGACAACAATCTATCTCTCAATGTTGACAAGACAAAAGAGATAATTGTGGACTTCAGAAAATCACATCCTGCCCACATCCCACTCAGCATCAACGGTTTAGATGTGGAGACTGTTAGGAGTACCAAGTTCCTCAGTGTGCACATAATTGAGGAACTTACGTGGACACATAACACCTCATCACTAATCAAGGAAGCCCAGCAGAGACTACACTTCCTGAGGTGACTGAAGCAAGCAAGTCTTCCCCCTTCTATCCTTACCATGTTCTACAGGGGCACCATTGAGAGTGTTCTGACCAGCTGCATCACTGTCTGGTATGGCAACTGCAACATATCCAACCGCAAGCGCCTGCAAAGGATAGTGAAGACAGAAGAGGACATTATTGGGGTGCCTCTCCCTTCACTAAAGGACATATTTTACAAACGCAGTGTCCGCAAGGCCTGCAGCATTGTGCAGGACCCCTTACACCCCTCACATGGACTTTTCACACTTCTGCCATCCAAGAGAAGATACTACAGCATCAAAGCCAGATCTGCCAGGCTGCAGGAGAGTTTTTACCCCCAAGCTGTTAGACTCCTTAACACCAGTCTGCCCCCTGGGACCTTCCACACTGCTCTCAACCACCTCTAAAAACAGAACTTTTATACATGCAAGCCACTTTCCTGCAAAGACTAGTGTGCGTGTAGAGAAGAACTGAAAATCTCCTACTAACCTTTAAGTATTTTGACACTCTTGTGTCATTTCTGTATTATCTATTATTTATTTATTATATTACATATCTTACACATCAATATTGCTGCTACTTCTTTGTCTTGTCTTTGCACAATGTCTTGTCTTGTTTGTGTTTTAATTTTAAATTTAAATTTTAATTCTATTTTTAATTTATTATTTGCATGTCATGTTGTTACACTGTGGACCCTGAGCTTCGCAATTTCGTCTGTCTGTATACTTGAATATGGTTGAGATGACAATAAAGTTCATTTTGACTTTGACTTAGCATATAAAAAAAGTTCTCTAGTGAAAACAAAAAAAAATGAGTTGTTCATATCTTCCGCTAGGTTAAGGTGGGGTGGATGTGGCTGTTAACAGCAGCCACTTTCCTTTGAAACCACAAGTGGGCGCCAGACAGCCCAAAACCACAGATTCAGTAAAGTACTACACATTGATTTGGTAACATAAAGGATTTTTATTCCTTCACAAACACCTTTCCACAGACCTCTTTCCAACAATCAGCCAAAACATAAATATAATCACAAATATTACTTAACCTTCCTCCTTCCATCCACCAGTTGAGTTTTGACCACTGCACTTCTGGACTCCATTTCCCTAGCGCCCCCGCAAGTGTCCTGACTGGGTTCTCATATGAGGACCACTGCCACTCTAGCGCATAGGAGATGGAACCACTCCCAAGTTCTGGCTTCTGCTGGTCCATCCATAATTTTATACCAGCTGGGCACAGAGTTATCTTTTCGCCCAGCTAGTCAATCCATCCATCGTTCCTCTCGGGCCTCCCGTCCAGGTAATAACCCATGCTTCCACCTGGCCAGGATGCCTGATCTTCTCCTACACCATCTAGTGAATTTTTCTGTGGAGAAAACACAGTAATATACATGATGGTGCATTTTAGTGTGTTTTATGTGGAAAATATATAACAAGAAGCATAAAATATAATTAATATTACTGGAGTGATCTGAATTACATGCTTAAAACCGCTGGAGAAAAGAACAAAGGTAAACATGGAAAGGTGAACAAGACTTTAGGGAATAATATCCCTTGTTTCCATCCTCAAAAAACATTACAATCCAAAAAACTCTTGAGTGAGTTTTGTGTTTCACAAATGTAATATTAATTGAAGCTTGACTGATTTGCTCTTCATCATTATTTCTAACCAGGAGAAAATGGGAGGCGACATGTTACCCTGCAAGGGCAGCACGGTGGCGCAGTGGTAGCGCTGCTGCCTCGCAGTTAGGAGACCTGGGTTCGCTTCCTGGGTCCTCCCTGCATGGAGTTTGAATGTTCTCTCCGTGTCTGTGTGGGTTTCCTCCGGCCGCTCCGGTTTCCTCCCACAGTCCAAAGACATGCAGGTTAAGTGTATTGGCGATTCTAAATTGGCCCTAGTGTGTGCTTGGTGTGTGGGTGTGTTTGTGTGTGTCCTGCGGTGGGTTGGCACCCTGCCCGGGATTGGTTCCTGCCTTGTGCTCTTCTACATGATACAAAAGGTCAGTCTCTGAAACAAAGTGAGGACCCTGTGGCATGGACTGATGAGTGCGCTGGCCATTGACAAGGACCACTGCATTTTTTGCAAACTTAAGGGAATTCTCATTCCACTGCTCCCTTTTAAAAGAAGCTGGTGTCTCTCTAAATTGAAACTTTAAAATGGAGAGAGGGTCCCAGCAAACCTCAAGGGGCGTGGTTTTCTCCCTTTCTGTCTCGGCACTGGTAGATGATGTATCCGCTCGCAACAGTCCGGGAGTTGCCAAATCACTCAGGGAGGCCGCTTCGTCTTTCTCTGCCGGCTGGTTACACGGCGTGGAGGCAGCTTGAGATGGCTCATCCCTGTCTATAACTAGGCCCAAATTGGAATCAGGAGTGGTATATGTCTCACCGCTTGTAATTTTAGACCAGGGGCCTCATGTATAACGCCGTGCGTAGAACTCACACTATAACATGGCGTAAGCACAAAAGTGGGAATGTGCGTACGCACAGAAAAATCCAGATGCAGGAATCTGTGCGCACGGAAACTTTCACGTTTTTCCACTACATAAATCCTGATCAGCGTGAAAAGTAACGCACGTGCACGCGCCTTCTGTCCCGCCCCAACTCCTCCCAGAATTACGCCTCTTTGAATATGCAAATCTATATAAATAGCCTTCTGTGAAAAGACAATGGGAAAAGCACGGGGGAAAATATAAAAATTTCAGTGAATACCAAGTGGAGGCAAAGGAAAAACATACTATTTGTTGGTTTAAACAGTGGTATAATTAACAAAAGAAAGTTGATCGAGTGACATAGTGTCGGAGGAACTCGAAAGCTCAAGTTCACAAAGTTGCACAGTGCCCGAAATAAAAATGAAGTTGTCACATATCAAAGTCGATGTGAAAAGGCGACTGGTAGCGGACCGTCTGAGTGTCATATGAAAGCTTATTAGGGTATAGAGAAAAAAAATAGGCACACAGTGGGAAAAAAGCACGAAATGTCAACTTTAATCTCGAAATTTCCACTTTAATCACGTAGTTTATTTTGTCATTAAAGTAGAACATCATAAACTTCATCTTAAAATCGTTTATTTTACTAGTTTCTCAAGTAGCACGTTAAATGCTTTGTTCTGTGTTTGATCTTCTATGTGCTCTATGTGTGTGAATCACTACGTGCTTCCGTTCTTTTTCTTTCTCCGACAGGACACAGAATCCATTGCATTCGTGATATTACAGCTCTCTGAATAATTAAAATACTGAGATGTATACGTGATATGTTTTTCATGATGACAGGAATGAAAGCATGTTATTAAACATGGGAACACGGTGGCACAGTGATTGTTCATATCTCACGCAAGAGGCTTGCTGCGCCATGTACGACCTTCGATGAAATAATTTATTACAGAAGTACTGTCTCTTTCAAACGTACTAACCTCCAATTCCTGTCCTTACTTTTCTTTCTCCAAATACCCAATCGCCACACAATCAGCTCTGTAATAGACGTTAAGCCATCTGTAAGCTTAGAACGCAGATTCTTCAAAACTTTTAAGGAACATCGAAATATCTTCGTAATGTTTAATTATTCTGTCCATCTATCCTTCCAGTGTCGCGTCAGCACCAGCAATAATACAGCGCAAGGTAGGAGCTATCCGTGAACTGGCTAGCGCTGCGGCACCGTGTTCTCACATGTTTAATTATTAACAATACAGATAATTTTAATTAAGTTAAAGTTTTATCTGTATACTATAAGCAACATATTTTGCTGCATTTCATCTTAAAAATTATATCGTCATCATACGCGCTTTATAAAGTGGCGCAGGTTGTGCAATATTATAACTGTAGTGCAAGTTTACAGTGGGGTAATTGTACTTATAAGTACAAACAGTTCTACAAGGAGCACTTGATGGACTGATTGAGTGCGTTTATAGTTCTTGGGATGAAACTGTTTCTGAAACGCGAGGTCCGTACAGGAAAAGCTTTTACGCGTTTTGCCGGGTTTCTGAGGCAGCGTGTGCTTGAAACTGTATACTGATAATTTTTTTTCCGATCAGCTGCTGCTGTGATTCCCCACTCAGATACAGTGATATAAATACTCCGAGTGGTGCAGTTAGAGTAATATGGAAAAAGATGATCCGCTGTGGCAACCCTTAACGGGAGCAGCTGAAAGAAGAAGAAGATGCAGTGAGCGTAACAACGCTAAAGCAGTTATGGTATTTGGAATACTATTGCCTGGACCATTATATTGCTACAGGTTAATTACAATCAGATGCATTACACTAATAAACAATATGCAGTTAATTTCAGTGTATTTATAAAGCCGCGTCAGGAATGTGGGTCTAAGAAAGAAAGGGTGATCACACAGGAACAGTAGCACTGCTTTGACGCTGGGTGCCGCCAGTCTGCAAAACCGAGCGGAGAAATTGCGTACGCCAAGGTATGAGGTACTGTGGAAATGTGCGTGGCTTTACGCCAAGTTTAGGTTTTATACATCGCGATTTGAGCGTGGAAACGTTCATACGCAACATTTCTGTGCGTACGCACCGTTTATACATGAGGCCCCAGGAGTGGTGGATTTGGCAGGACTGCCACAGTTAATTTCTGCACCGATACTCCACAACTGATGACACATGTGGCGGACCTGTACCAGCGGATTTCTCCGTGGACACAGGCTATACTGGTCTTAATCTTCAACCACTGTCGCGGTAGCACAAACCGGCGGGCAACAATGGTAATGTTGCTGCTGGAATTGAATAAGGCTTTGGTCTTATACCCGTTTACAATCACCACTCCTGTTGTGGGACCGTCAAGGGGTTAGTCAGAGCACACCAACTCCTCCTCTTCCTCCACCTACATTCCTCTTCGTTCCCGCAACTCTGGGAACATTGGCACAAGCTCCGGTTTGTAGAGGGCGGGCTAGGTTTTGGGACGTACTCCACCTGAGCTCGACCAAGGGACGGTTCTTCTCCCTTAGATTGTGAGGCCGTCCTACGTGTCACCAGGAGCTCTATGAGCTCTTTCATGTTCTTGAACTCTTTACCCCAGACCGGCTGGGTGAAACCGCGGGGTAGAGCTTTTAGGAGCAGGTAGCAGGCCACCTGCTCTACTGTTTGGTAGAGCTTGTTCTCATGTAGCTGTAACCACTGCCCTACCGTTGTCCATAAAGACCAGGCTTATTTGTGGGTCGGCTGCTCTGGGTCCAACCTCCAGTTTCTTATTTTACTCACCTGCACCCCTAGGTGGAAATCGGGGCTCTGTCTTCACAGGGAGGTGGGCATGCTTCTCCGAGAGAGCATAATATGTCCCCTTTGCCTCCCCCATCTGGAGCAGCCCAATTCTGTGAGCCCCTCCCACACACTCCCTAGCCTGCCTAGGTTGCCCAGCTAAGCGTGCCGGGAGCAGAGCCTGTACCGGGTCTCTATGAACCACGGGACACCCTCCCCGCCTGAAAACTCAGCCACAGTATGCTCCCACCTGAGTGCGTTACAGGTCCTGTCCCCTTCTTACCCGGGATCCAACCATCCTGCTGACTATGCCACTGTCACAAACTCCACACAGAGCCATAGCAAGGTTTGGGGCAGCCACCCGTATAATTGGTTTCCAGGATGCAAATCGCAAATAAATGATAGCACTGACATACACAAACAAGTGTCCAAAACAGAACTAAGGGAATAGGGGAAAGGTGGAGGATTTTAAAGGGGAAGACAGGAAGTGACGTCAAAGGGGTTGGGATCATAAGGGTCTTCAGCCGTGGCCGACAAGGTGGCTGCATAGGCTCGGACCCGGAAGTGACGTCAACAGGGCCAGGTGGAATCTCGCATGAATGGTCTGCAGGAAAGTGAGAAAAAGAATCAGTGCACTCTGCCACATCCCAGTCTGATTCGGAATTGCCCTTACTCAAGCCCTTTGGCTGCCTCCCATGAGCACGTGGGTGACAATTCCTTAAACATTCCTATGCTATTGACTACCACCTAAAATAGTTTATTATTTAAAAATCTTAGGTAAATATCTGGCTCCTAGAATAAGACTTCTGCTATATAAAGAACAAGATTAAAAACATGAAATGTTATATGATCTCATCTCTAACTAGATATACTGATACAAATGATGTCAGGATGTCCAAGTTTAACAGACTAATACAAGGTAACAGTTTCATACCATAGTTTTTTCCCCTTACAAGAGCAGCAATAGAGCTAGACTCAAGCCACTAGAGGCCAGCAATAATGTGTCGCAGTGTACTTGACCACAGTGAATTTCCACATTGTTCGGTTTAGTCAGGACCTGGGTTGGTCTTACCTCATAAGTGCTGGATGCAGTAGGTAGCAGGGCTTGTTTTGGCTATCCTTACAACATTGGATTCTACTAGGAGATTCTGATGGTTCCCCACCTGAATCTACACTATTCTCATTGGATCCATCAGAATGGACATCCTTACCCTGTTGACTACTCCAACTGGCAAAGAAAGCAGAAGCGACACTAACAGAGGGTGAGGGCCCCAGCAGCAAAAATAGCATTTCATTGCTGGACTGCACTGGGGCAGTTAGTACCCAGGGTCTCTTTGTGTGTTGTGTTCATCTGATATGAGAATGGGTGAATAACCATCTGAGGAGTTTACAGTTGAGTGCAGAGGTGGATCTAATGGGTTGTGCGTAGCCGGGATAAAAGTTATTCCTGCCAAGAAGACACACCCAAATAACTTCTTGTACAGCTATAAACATTATCTCTTGTTAGAATAAAGGACCAAAAGCCACAAAAAGGTTTGGGGGTAGCCACCCTGTACATTATAGGTTGTTCACAGCAAGAAGCAGAGAAATTAATTTTCAAAACTGAGCAATGAATTCAGTGAGCATTTTCGTGATTTCAGTTCACACAAACAGGGCATTGCTCTGTTCTCTTACAACTTGAGAATGCGCCTGAGAATATCCAAATGGAATTGATTAAAGTGCAGTCAGATTCTATTCTGAAGGCAAAATACAACGAAGTTGGTGTGCCAGGCTTGTACGCTTACCTGCCACCCTCGTATGTACAGATCCGTAAGTTGGCATCGAGAGTACTGTCAATGTTCAGAAGCACTTACCTTTGTGAGCAATTGTTTTCGTTAATAAAAGCTACCAAAACCCCACATCGCTCAAGACTTACCGTTGAGCACCTTTCATCCCTCATAAAAGTTGCAGCTGCACAAGATTTCAAGCCTGATATTGACGAACTGGTTACTAACAAGAGATGCCAAGTGTCGGGACAAAAGAAATAAATCTTACACTGTAAGGCTCCTATATAAGCAATGAATATAATATAATGAATATAATATAATAAGGACCTAGCTAAGAGGCTAAGACTCTAATTCTACACTGTTGTATGGAGACTGTATGGAAATAAATTGCTTTTCTTTAAACTTTAAGTGTTACATTTTTTTAAGTTTTCAGTATTGGAAAGAAAGCTACAGTAACTTTATATAATAGTATAATAATATTTTTTACAGTGCGGCCTGCTGATGCACGTATGGCAGTCAAAGCGGCCCACCAATAGTAGTGAGTTTGACATGCCTGATCTAGAGGAGAACAGGCCATTCAGCCCAACAAAGCTTGCCAGTCCTATCCACTTATTTCTTCCAAAAAAACATCAAGTCGAGTTTTGAAAGTCCCTAAAGTCTTACTGTCTACCACACTACTTGGTAGAAGGATTCCTTATGCTCCCTGCAGCAAGCGAAAAGATTAACTCAATAGCATGGAGAGAACAGGCAAAATTACCAAGGTGATGGAGCAAACCAAGTGGGTCAATGCGCTTCTTGTTGTGGAAAAGCCATGAACAGGTAAACTAAGGGTGGGTCTGGATCCATGTGATCTTAATAAGGCAATCAGGCATCCTCACTACCCTATGCCAACATTTGATTATATTGCAGGGGCACGATATTTTAGCATGATGAATGCTAGATCAGGATACTGGGCAATCAAGCTTATTGAAGAATCTTCAAAATTGACCACCATCAATAAATACAAGTTCCTTCATCTACCTTTTGGCTTCATCTCAGCTTCAAGAATAATTCCAGCAAAAGACAGATGAAACATTTGAAGGTCTCAGAGGTGTACTGGCAATTGTGGATGACATCCTCATACTGCATGTAGCAAGACTAAAGAGGAACATGATTGCAACATTCATGCTATGCTACAAAGAACCAAAGAGAGAGGGGTTTGTCTTAATCCTGTGTCAAAAGAATGAGTCAAAGACATCATGAATGTTTGGGGCAGCCACCCGTATTTTGTTCCAAGGCTGCAAAATAGGTTTAAATTATTCACAGATCCGAGTCCAAAACAGAACTGAAGGTATGGTATCAAAGATGGTGTCTTTATTAGGAAGTGCAGGAAATCACGTGATTGTCGCCGGAACCAGAAGTTACGTCATTAGAGGCCCCAGAACCGGAAGTGGCGTCATCATCGTCACCACCGGAAAAAACGGAAGTGACGTCATCAGAGGCACCAGAAAAAAGGCAGAAGTGACATCATCAGAGGCGCTGGAAAACAAGTGGGATTTCTGAGGATGGTCTGCAAGGAACTGATAGAGACAATCAGTGCACCACACTGCCCCCTGGTTTGGCATGGAACTATTATTACTCAGGCCCTTTAGCTGCCTCCTACTCGCACGTGTGTGACACCTGACAAGAGCACTATTGGTGTTACACTCTCCAGGAAGTCACTGGCAGACCCAGATAAAAGTCTCAGTGAGAACATGGACCTTCAAAGTCCACATGGTATATAACAGTTTACCTGTGAGTGTCTGTATGCTGGAAAAGATATGCAGATGGTAAACCTTAAAAAAAAAAAAATTCAGACATGAGCGTCAGTAGACTTTGCAACCTAGGAACCAAGTTACCTAAACTATTTTATAACATTTCAGGAATTATTGACCACTGTGATACTGATCTTTCTGATTATAAAAGATGTCATTATGATATCTATTGACTCAATAATTAATTGCAGAGTTACGATATTTGAGGGCTCCTCTAGAGTTCCTCTTTCTCATGCACAATTTGGCTCAAAAACTAATCAGCACACCGTCATCTTACAACAGGCTTAAGTTTCGAGTTTGGTATTTTTCTGTCTAGTTATTTTAGCTCTAGACCATCCTCAAGACATGGTGACACACAGATATACACACACAAAGAGGGACACACACCCATCATTGACATATCGGCGTTTCTGGTATCAGGGGACCCTAAAACGTCGAGATCCGTTGAAAACCAGACATTGAAATTTTTTGACTAATCAAAAGCTTTCACTCCTCCCTCAAAAACAGTAGGTTATGGTGGGGGAGGGCGCAAAGCAGTAATTCAGGAAGTATGGCCTGAAGAAAGACAAAAATGTCCAGAAAACATTTCAGAATACTGGAATTACTGAGATGAGTTCTGCCAGATCAATGGTATTGTCTTTAAGGAGAAGATTGTCATTCCAAAATCCTTAAGAGAAGACATGCTACTGCGCATTCATGCTAGCCATATGGGGATGGAGACAAGTAAACAGAGAGCTCGAGACATCTTATTCTAGCCAGGTATGTGCAAGCAGATTGAGGAGATGATTGGACAATGCAGCACTTGCCTTGAACAACATGTGTCCGATATTATAGAACCAATGATAGACAAACCAAGGCAGATTGTAGCAACAGATCTATTCACATGGAACACCCAAAATTTCATTGTCATAGTCAACTATTACAGCAAATACATTGAACTATATAAGCTCAGCACACCCACCCCTGCAGCTGTGATCCAGAAACTGATGGCTAACTTTGCCAGACATGAAATTTCAGAGCGCAACATTTCAGGTATTGGTCCACAATACTACTCAGAATAGTTTTTTTTCAAATCTCTGCTTGACAAAGCAAATGCTAGTAGGAATGACCAATACATCAGTCTGTTAGAGTACTGAAACACACCTGTAGGCAATTTTAAATCACCAGAGCAACTTCTCATGATCAGAAGACTATGCTCTGTATTGCCATATACTGATAAACAGCTACAACCAGAAGTGATTAATCAGAAAGCTGTTCAGGCTTTGTTTTTCATTCTGGTACCCATGAACTAAAGAGAGAGAGAGAGAGGTTAGGAGCACAAGCTGATACAGCACATTGCCGCACCCACCACATGACAAACCAACTCAGGATCCCAGATTAGGACCCAAGTGCAGCCATGCACCACACTAGTTCAGATGGAGTGAAACAGTGTGAGGTTTTTTATGGTGGCTGGAGTGCCAATTCTGCCACCAACCCCCAAATTTTTCCATGCAGGTTAGAGGGCCTACATGTAGGGATGGATGCAGATGAACGTCATGAACTAGCCTCTACTCAAAATTCACGACATTGGATACATGGCACCATGGTTAAAAAAAATTCTGTGCCCAGTGCCAGGCAAAAACCCAGCATGTGCAAGTTGTGCAACGGGGTGTGTTGCTGCATCTGATATCATTTTTGCCTTGCTGCCTTGGCAACCACTGTGGACAAATCATGTATAAACGAGACTTTATATTGTGCAGTTGCCATATGGTGACAACTAGTGAGGAAGAGGTAGCATAACAATCAAGTGACATGGCATATGTTTAATCCTGCATGTGTTAAGGGGTAAATATAATCCGCTCAGGAAGTTCACAGGAAGCCAGTAAACATTGCGGCAACACTGGGTGTAAGGCAAGAAGCCAATGGGCTTTAGCAGGCAGGAGATGCAAACAAAGAGCTCTGTAAGTGCTGTGTCTGTGCCACCCCTCTGCTGCTCCGGGGGCTGTTTTTTTAATAGCTCCAGGTATTCCCATCCTTTAAGAAAGGTTAGGTACAGACCCAGGGGTACTACTGTATTTATAACATAATCACATTTGGCAGTGTTTCTTGTCAATTCAATGAAAGTTAATGGGTTTAGAAATTATTAAAAAAATGCTGGCCAGTGAAAGTGCAATGTTTCATACAAAAGAAGTAAAGGTAATGCAAAAGTAATGCATTGTGTGTAACGCATGACATTTTATAATAAGTAACTGTGTAACTCATTTAGTTACTTTTTTGTAAGTAATGAGTAATGTAACTAAGTTACTTCAAAAAGTAAAATTTCCCAACAGTGCTTATAGAAAGAAAAATGTCCTACAGTTTTAAGAACTGACTTTAAAGCTGTATTTAAAATACACACTCTATGCAAAGTATACTGGTCCAGGCCTTTAATTCAAAATGAGATTCTAGCTCTTGATAACGATTACTCTCTTAAATTATTTAATGGAACAAGCTTGACATTTGACATATATTGTCCATAATTTTAATAACAATTTTTCTTGACAGCTGTGAAGTAAAAGCTGTTCTCCTTAAACATGTCGTGCATAATTCATTTAATGTAACATGTTGTCATGACAGAATTGGCATAATTACACAAGGGTGTGACACCAGCTAATGTCTTTACAATTATTACAGTGATAGAATCAAATCGATGCCTTCAGAGCGCCAGGCTTGGAGAACATATGAATAATTAACCAAATTGGCTTGAAAGAACATTTATTTTTTATGAAGGAGTTATGAATTGTATAGCTCATTCTAAAAATAATATTAGGTCTCAATGGGGAATGAAGCTATGATCTAATAGCTTTGATAGATATATTAAAAAAAGTTAAACTGAGAAGTCAAAAGATATCTGTCCATTGGCTCATACAGTATTTTTATTAAGTAAAATTTCAGTAAAATCATGAAACCGTTTCTTGTTGAGTCTTCACATTTACTCCAGATTTTAGTAAGATTTGATGAAGTATTTTGTTTAATAATCAAAACAGTCCATCCATCAATCTAATCCAAATTAAATTTCAAATTGTTTTTTGTTTTCTTGTCTAAATATATATTAATAATGATTAGTTTCTTAAAGTCATTATTCTATGCTATTATTTGTTTTATTTGTTATGTACATCGTGCACTATATGTTAAACCTTGGGAGGCAGAGCCGCCTGATGCTACAGCTGGGCAGCATCAGCATTATTGTTGTTCTCTTGGGTTATGCTCTTTTTGTAGATTTTCTAATCATTGTGGATTTTTGGTTATTAAACATCTGCTCTCTTTTAAAGATACTGTTTTTAGGATTATGAGATTAATTTGTTTCCTTTTACTGCAAACCTTTTTATTTAGTTTTTTTTTGCTCCTGCCTTTATTTCCTTTTAATTCTTTTGAATATTTTATAGAAGGGTGAATGATAAAGCAGGGCAAAAGCTAAATGCTTGGAGTGCCAATTGGGTAAAACCCCATTTAATTCCAACAAAAACAAGAAAAATGTAACAAACTTCCTTCTAATCAGTGCTCTCTCTAGGTTGCACTTTCTCTCTTTTCTCTCTCTTTTAGTGTTTGTTATTGTGGTCAGGTCTGAAATGAGATGCAACCTTCTGGGAGTGACTCCCTTTTATACCAGGCAGATGGGAAAGGGTTGGGCTTTGTTGCCCTCAAAGGGCAGTTTCTCAAGGCTGTGAAGGAAAAATGCGACCAGACATTCCGTCTCAATCCAGGGAGGTACCACATACCTTAGGTAAATCTGGGGGGTGACTTTCTGGCACTGCAGTGGGTTGGCACCCTGCCCGGGATTGGAAAATGGATGGATGGACTTTCTGGCACACATGAGTGACATCTTATAATAATAAGTAAAAATTAAAGGAAGCTTCTGTTGTAACTGTTGGCCAAAGGTTGTTATGGTTTTCTTCTCTGTGATAATTTTGTGTTTTTGAATTTAAAAGCCTTTGCTTTTTTTATTGGGCCTGTGTAGGCCATGAAGCCTGCTTCTAGAGTACTGATGGCGAAACTCATTTTATTAGTAAATCTCTTTTGGATGATGGAGGCCTACTTCTGAAGGTAAATGCTCTCAGTCTTTGAGTTTTTGTTTTTATTTGAGAACCCAGTTGACCATTACACTTTTCAATCTCAAAGGGTAATGTGTTTCTTTAACTGCCATTCATAACAGTATATTAGACAAAGTGAATGGCAGTGAGTGACTGCATGCTCCACCCTATATTTTGATTTTGGTTAGGGCTATGGTTGTTGTATTATCGTGGTATTTCCCTATACTTACCCTTTACCTATTTTCTTTAAGGGTAAGTGTATTCGTCAAGTTATTTACCGGGTTGGTCTACTGTTGCACTTTAAGATTAACACACACATACATAGATATATGCATACACACAGACCATAACCACAAAAGTACCGTATGAAAGACGTATACACATACATGTTATTCCCTAGCACTTTAACCCACACAAGTACTGTAAGAATAACATATGCACAGTCCAAGAGACTTACTTATCATAAGCTTGAACAACATGTGATGTCTTAAGATATATCTCAGACCTAAATAATACCTTTGGTCTCCAAGAGTATATTCAAACATACAAAGACTCAACATCCCTGGCTATAGGCCATTTATCAACCAGTGAATGTTTTACTTTAACGTACTGTTCATTACTGGACAGAACTCTTTGTCCGCAGCTTGATAAACCTTTCAGCTTGGATCATATGGCACTTACGCACTGCTCCAGGTGCTCAAAGAAATTTACCTTATTTCTTCAATCACTCTAAATATGCAGACAAAGTATAGAAAGTTAAAAGCAGCGTGGTATGTATTACATGAATAATAATAATACCAAATAGAACAAAGAATAATAGAAAATAGGATTGATAATAAAGTCTGGATATATATAGTCTTTAGAAAAAGCTTACGAAAAAGTAAAGAATGACAAGGATGAATGTCCTAGACGGCTTCTGATCTAGCACTCGTAGTTGTTCATGTGATGCTTTGCAGACGATCAGATGGAAACAAATGCATGTTGCTGGTGTCCTCTTCTGACATCTTTCTTGCCCTCTTCTGAAGTTGTTCTGTTTTCTTCTTCTTCTTCTTCAGACAAGGGATATTTATTATAGAAATCGATCCGGGGGGTTTTGCAAGATGTGATTGTTAGATATTCCAATTGGCTGACCGTCAATATGATGAATGAATTCACTCGTCCATTTTCCCAAACAATAACACTTTTTGATGTTACTTAGTACATACCAACTTGTCTTCCTTTCCCAGGCTGTAAGCCCATTTAGCAACTTGTTTGAACAACTGTTTTAAAAGTGAGATATAATTCGGGAAGAGGATATGCTTTGATGTTAAAATAAACTATACAAGTGTCCTGCATTTGAATTCATCTTTTTTGGCTTGAGAAAAATATAATGAAAATACAGAACAAAATTTACAGATTTTGTACCCCACAACAGTTGTGCAAAATCAAAAATTGGAAGTCCAAGCAAAAAATCATGAAACACAAGAGAGCTCACCACACCAAGAACCACAATAGACCAGTGGGTCTCCTTCACTCTTTTTTTACAGCTGAGGGGATCAATATACATGGAGACAGATAGGTGGTCCCACCTCTTGGAGAACCACCCAAAAAGTATAAGGAATGAGCAGAACATGAATACAGACTGTAAGAAACCAGAGGACAAGTGACAAAGAGTTGGGGATCCACCCCATATATAGTATCGAAAATGAGTAATCAATTGACACTGCTGAAGTTCCAAACTGGGACTGACTAAGGAGACAGGAAGGGGATGTTTGCAGGAAAAGGAAGTGGCATGAGGTCATCCCTGGGTGCTGGTAGTGATGTCATCAAGGAGGGCCAGAAGTGAGGTCAGGAATGGGTGGAAATGACATGTTTAGTTGGTCTTTTCTTTGGAAGGTCTGTAGGAAGAGGAGAAGAGGCATTAATAAATACTCAAAGCTAACCCCTGGTCTTGCGTCTCAATACCCTGATTTGAACAGTTTGAGTGCTTCCCAAGCGCACGTGTGTGACAAAACATGGAAACATAATTAAACAATGTAATAGGCTGGAAATTGGTGTTTTCAAGAAAAGGACATTGTTGTGTGTTGGTTGTAGGAAAAAAAACCACATGTAAATAATAAATGTACAGTAAAAGCCAAGAGATCAAGGGGCAATAGGCATCCTTTGTTTGAGACTTGCATGATAAGTGAAAAGGCAAACTTCCTGAATAATTCTGTCACAAATTATTGTTGATGGCTATCTACAGGACGTAGACATTTACCTGTCTTGCATAAGAGTCACTGCTTTGATCAGTATCTAATCAATATACAATACTGTGTTACAGAATTGCCTGCCTCCTTTGAAAATTAACAAATTCTGGGGACATTTGTTTCTAATCAGCATGCAATGGTATATGTACTTCTTTGTAGTTGACAACAATACTATTGTTTAATCAAAGTAAATGTGTTTACACTGTTGTTCAGAAAAGAAAATTGATATCTACCATTGTTTAACTGAACATAATGTTGATGTAGGCAGAGACTGAAGCAGATATATACCTCCAGGTAAATCAGAATAAAAAAAAGAGAGTATGGTCAGAGACTCCGAACTGCAGCCTGCTTCTTTTATACTTTTGGCATCATATCGCTGTGTCTACCCCCCTGCAGCAACAGTAGCTTGTACCTGGCCCAGGTTCCCATAGGCCTGAGGCTGGTAACAACAATAACTAAGAAGAATTATAGACATTACATAAATAAGTATAATAAACATATGGAAAATACTTGAAACTAAACAAAGAAGACATAAAGAATTTGAACCAAGAATACAGAACATAGATAAGCAGAAATATGACAAAAGTGACATGGTACAGACACTGACTTAGTTAAAGGACCGATTGTTTTCACTAGAGAATGCACACCAGATAATCATATTTATGTTGTAAAGTTCTATTAAAAGTCTCTCCTGTAGTTTCCAACAGCTACAAGATACAACAGAAGTTGCTACTATTGTATGCTGCACCACAACAAAAGCAGGAGTAAAACAATGTTGACATTTACTGGGCCCCTGGGGCTGTTTAAAGAGTCCAAAGAATTATGGGCCTCTCACACTGAATGTTTCAAAGTTTTTGTTCAAGCAAACAGAATACAGTAGAAGAAGAAAGGCAGGTTGCTACACTGTTGAGCATAATGAGAGTAAAAAACCTTTGGCTTGCTATGGATTTTATTGTAAATGGACAAAGCTGGGTACAAAGTCTTTTTTTTAAATAGTATAAAGATTCTGTTTCACCTAAGCTTTTAATAATAACTGAATATTTTCATTTTCTTAAAAGGAATCAGGAGAAGCATGAAGAGTTAGTTTCACAGATTGCTGGCACTCGATAGGTGACACACTGCACAGTAGATTGGTTTGATGCTTACAAAGTTAGCACATAAAGAAGCGTCTGTTGATGGAAGTTAATTTAACTGGGAAGATGGCAACTGAAAATGCAATTTCTATGGTTTTGACTGAGAAAGAATCTCAATGGGTAAGTGCATCTGCTTGAATACAGAAGGTATCCTCTAAACAACACTGTAACACAGAGGGTGAGCATAAATGGCACAATTGTGGGATATTCTGTCATTCTGCTTTGGAATGCTGGCACAAATTTATTGTGTATGGATAATGTGGTAAAAAAAGGTCACATAAGGGAAACTGCAGAGTTGAGAAAGAGACAAAAAGAAAAGAAAGTTTGAGAAGGAAGCCATTATATGGCAAAGCAAATGGAAAGCACTACTTGTTGTTCATGAAGAACAGGTGAGAGAAGGTGGCACTCACCTACAGGAGGAGACTTAATTGCACTTTTTGTCGGAAAACACAAGTCACAAGGATACTGGGTTATGCCTGCAATTACAGGTAAAACTATATTGATGGAGCTTGATGATGGTGCAACACTGTCGTTCATTGTAAATTTGTATATAAGAAAACATTTCAGCACTTAATATCTGACAAAAATTAACCTGGTTTTCTGAATTTACACAGACAAAGCCATACGAGTATTGGGAGCTCTGAATGTAGAAGTGGGGAAGAATAATCCCCATGATAAGCCTATCAGGAAAGCAGTTGACCTCCTTTCTCAAGTGGAATTGTATATTATGTTATTCCTGGGGAGGATATGTTGTGCTTTGTATTGTTGTTAATAACTTGTTCTGGCTTGGATGCAAGGGCTGTTGGGAAGGATGTGTGGTTTTGCTTTTACAAAGGGTTCCATAATAAGGGTGTGAGAGATATAGACACTGGCTGAGTAAGATTAAGGATTGTTATCACTAGAGAATATACAGCATATACTGTATGTGGATAATAATATTCATGTAATAAAATTCCTGCGGTGGGTTGGTACCCTGCCCGGGATTGGTTCCTGCCTTGTGCCCTGTGTTGGCTGGGATTGGCTCCAGCAGACCCCCGTGACCCTGTGTTCGGATTCAGTGGGTTGGAAAATGGATGGATGGATGTAATAAAATTCCAATAAAGGAAGCTCCTGCAGTATTCTTCAGTTTATCTTAGCCACATAACACAACAATGCAAAATGTACTCCTTGTCTGATTTTATGCATCTCAATACTGCAAATAAAGTTCAATGTGGGTGTATTGTTCTTTATACAATTCTACTTCCCAAATGAATGAATAACATAGTACTTGAAAATTTAAAGGAAGCTCTAACTGTTGAATAAAGTAATTACCCCTTTATACACAGTAGCTAAATATGCCACCATTAGCAGCAACAACTGTGACCAGGATATTCCTGTAGTTACTGATAAGCTCTCACAGCACTGGGCAAAATGTTCTGACCCATATCTCCATGCACAAAAATGTCTAATCTGTGACATTTGTGGATTTTTGATCATAACCTGATCGCTCTGGGTCTCACAACAGCATTCCAATGGGATGTTGGCTCAAAATTTTCAAAAAGCTAAATCTCCTTTTCTTCAGCACATCTGATGTGAATTTACCTATGTGTTTTGGATTATTGTTTTGCTGCATGACAGAGCCTCATTTCAGACTAAGGTGTTTAACAATGCTAAATAAATTTTGGCTTTAAGATACATGTTAGTAGAGTTCTTTATTGTTCATTATCAGATTCTCTATCACGAACTCAGGGTCTGTGGGATGGAGCCACCCCTGGGACCCTTTTAATGTGACCCACATTATTAATATTCAAAACATGTTACAAGTTGCCTGCGATGACCGTTAGTTTTCTAAAATGTGTGTTTGATATACTGTACAGTATAGACAATATACTTTATAGATTTTATCCATAATTGACCTGTACACTTGGCATTAAAATATATCTCTAGTGGTGAAACATTTTCACAACATTGGAGAAATTTGGGTTTGGCCCGAACATTTGTCCATGGATCAAACTACTGCATACCAATCCAGAAGCTTCAGTTTGTATTAATAACATTAATTCAGACAACTTTAAACTAGAACGTGGTACCAGACAAGGATGCCCCTTCTCACCACAGCTTTTTGCAATCGCCATTGAGCCACTGCAATTCACTGTCGAAATGCTAATGAGATAAAGGGGATTATCAGAGAAGGACTGGAACAGAAAGTTTCTACTATATGCAGATGATATAGTACTGTATATATCAGATCCACAAAAAACTAGGCCTGCAGTCCTAACATCCATCCATCCATCCATTTTCCAACCCGCTGAATCCGAACACAGGGTCACGGGGGTCTGCTGGAGCCAATCCCAGCCAACACAGGGCACAAGGCAGGAACCAATCCTGGGCAGGGTGCCAACCCACCGCAGGACACACACAAACACACCCACACACCAAGCACACACTAGGGCCAATTTAGAATTGCCAATCCACCTAACCTGCATGTATTTGGACTGTGGGAGGAAACCGGAACGCCCGGAGGAAACCCACGCAGACACGGGGAGAACATACAAACTCCACGCAGGGAGGACCCGGGAAGTGAACCCAGGTCCCCAGATCATCCAACTGCGAGGCAACAGTGCTACCCACTGTGCCACCATGCCGCCTGCAGTCCTAACAGCACTAACAAAATTTCAAAAGATTTCTGGACTCAAAATTAACTGAAATAAAAGTGTGCTCTTCCCAGTGAATTCTCAAGCATACAATATAGATTAGACACCTTCCCTTTATTATTGCAGATCAGTTTAAATAACTAGGGGTAAATATCACAAGTAAACATAAAGCTCTTTATCAACAAAATTTTGCCGTCTGTATAGAAAAAATTCAGCAAGACTTGCATAGATGGTCAACCCTTCATCTCACTTCAGCTGGAAGAATTTACATTGCTAAGATGAATATCCTTCCTAAGCTTCTCCTTTTATTTCAAAACATTCCAATATACATCAATAGATAATTTTTTAAGAAATTAGATTCAACCATAACCTCATTTATTTGGAATTCAAAACATCCATGTATCCAAAGAGTGACTCTACAAAGACCTAAGGCAGAAGGTGGCATGGCTCTACCTAACTTTCAATTTTATTATTGGGCAGCAAATATACAAGCTATAAAAACCTGGACATGGACACAAATAGATGAACATACACAGGCTTGGTCTGCAATACAAATAAAATCCTGCAGTACTTCTTTAAATTCCTTGCTTTGCACCCCAATAAATACAAATTATCGCCAATATACTAACAACCCAATTGTACTTCACTCACTCAGAATATGGAACCAATGTAGGAAGCATTTTAACATAGAGAAGCTTTTATCTGTGGAACCTCTGCACGAGAACCACCTTTTTCCACCCTTTCAAACATATGCGTTTTTAATATCAGGAAAACATTTGGGATTAAATCACTTAGAGATCTGTACATAGACAACATCTTTGCATCTTACGAACAATTACACTCCAAACTGAATTTTCCAGCAACACATTTCTTTCACTACTTCCAAATTAGAAACTTTGTTAAACAGAACCTTCCCAAATTTCCTCACCTCACACCTACCTGGGCAAAAAATATTGCTCAGTCTCAAGGACTCAGATGGCATTTCCGTAATATATAAAACTATTTTACAGTCGCTTCCTTTCAAAGATCCAAGAGAACAGTGGGAAAAGGATCTCTCACTCAACATTTCAGAAAAGGAGAGGAAAGTAGCAATGCAGAGTATTCACTCGAGCTCCATGTGCGCAAAGCATACAATTATTCAACTCAAAATTATATATCGAGCACATCTGTCTTGTTTAAAATTGTCCAAAATGTTTCCAGGGCAAGATCCAACCTGTGAACGCTGCAATCAAGCTCCGGCCTCACTGGGTCACATGTTTTGGGCCTGCACCACATTAACATAATTTTGGACCGAAATCTTTAAATGCCTTTCAGACAGCATGGATGTCACAATCCCTCCTAATCCACTAACAGCTGTGTTTGGTGTTCTTCCAGATGGGCTTAAAGTGGAGAAGGACAAACAAACTGTAATTGCCTTTACTACACTAATGGCATGTAGACTTATCTTGCTCAACTGGAAGAATCCAAACTCTCCTATTCTAAGTCAGTGAATAACTGATGTTATACTGTATACTATTTGAAACTGGAAAAAAATCTAATTCGCACTTAGAGGATCAAAACCTGGCAGGATATAATCAATAACATTATAGAATAAGCATTTAAATTGAGGAAGCAGGTTCTCTACCCTCTTTTACTCCATTTATCTTTATTCATTTATTAATTTATCTATTTACTTGTTTTTACTAGCATAAAGTTTTACACTACTGGCTAGATCTCTTTCTCGGGGTGAAGGTTGATTTGTTATTTGTATGGAATGTTATTTGATTTTAATAAAATCAATAAAATTAATATATATATATATATATAGTGGTTGTATATGCACAGCACAGCAAACCACAAACACTAATCTGTCGTTAGATTGAAAATTGGCTGCTCTTAATGATTCAACAAGAAAAAGTGAGAAGAAAATGACATGCTACACTTCCATAGCAAATTTTAATGGTTTAACAAGATGCCAAAGATGTATTGGTCACATGAAGGCAATGCTAGCTTGACTTCTCACACGCTGCTTCATTCTGTTTTTAAAGCTGCACAGGAGTCAATCCTGGTCACAGGTATTCTTCCACATCTTTATCTGACTGCTTCTGCTGCCCTACATGATTCTTTTGTCTTTTCCTCTCACTTGATTGTTGCCTATTGATAGAAAATGCACTTATATTCCTAATCGTGTTAAACATGATTGCAATCAGTTTCTGGCTAACTTTGAATGTTGGTTGTGTGCTCCATCACCTGTTTAAATGTGGTCATATGTTATCAATTGTGATGCACATAGTTATGTTGGTGTAAATGAATGTACTTTCGTTTAGTAACATGGTCTCCCCTGTGTCGGGACTATAGTTTAAAAAAAAACTGCTAAAAACAAATCATTTTAATGTGGATTTTTTCATAGCTACATTTCAGTTGTATTCCTTATAGACTACATGGGTTCAGAACGATCATCTACTTGAGGGATCTGCAATTTGTACTAATCTCTACTATTCTCTCCTGTCTTTTCCAATTCTTCTGTGGTGGCGATCTGTGCCACCACCACCTGATCAAGGTACCATGAAGTCCCCTGAAATGAAGGAATGAAGGTGGGTGTCTCAGCTGTCCACAAGACCATCTTGATCATGTGAAGCAATTAAACAAAGAGGACTGATTTAGAATCATTTATGTTAGGTATAATGACCAGTGTGGGCTGGTGGACTTTTGACCTTGGAACCCCTGCAGATTTTGTATTTTTTTTCAGCCTAACTGGAGTTTTGTTTTATTTTTTTTCTGTCCTCTTGGCCATTTGACCTTACCTTGCTTTCTTGTTACTTACTCTTTAACATTCTTTAATATTTTACTCATAACTTTCTCTTTATTATCTTGTAAAGCACTTTGAGTTACATTGTTGTATGAAAATGTGCTGTTATAAATAAATGTTATTGTTGCTGGTGTTGTTGTAACAATCTGATTCAGCTTTAAAGTAAAAGGGGACAGCCAGTTTGGCACCCAAAAGTGCTGCAGTTGTACCAGCCTGTTATTCTTTGGACAACCACAGTACATCTGTGTTATCTAATTATTATTATTATATATTAGTATTAATGTGAACAGTACAGAAAACCTCCTATCATTGTAAAAAATGTTAATTTCCTCTTGAGGACAAATAAAGTATAATCCGTGTGTGTATTATTTACTTTTTAAAACTGGTATTCTATTTGTAAAATGAAACTACCATCAATCAATGAACCACTTTATTACATTATACTGTATTGTTAAATTTATTTCTCACTTGCATTTAGACATTTTGTAAATACAATATGCTCACCTCTAAATTGTTAAGTCTGATTTACATCCATTTACCTAATATATGTAGTATAAAATAGGACACAAACAAAAAAGTTGGGGCGCCACCTTGGTGATCCCATACAACTGAATGTGAAAAAACAAAGAAAACACGCAGTAAATGCTGAGTAGTTTTGAATAGGAACTGAAACAAGGTGGGTGGTTTCTGGGTTATGAGTTCAAGTGGCAGGAACGGGAGGGTCCAGGTGGATGGACATGGAAGTGACATCAGCAATGGACTGGCTGTCAATCCTCCATTCTGCACAGGGTGGAGAACAGAAGGTATTAGTACACAGTGCCAACCTGACAAGTAACTACCATCACTAAAGCCCTTAAGCTGTCTTCCCTGTGCATGTGTATGACATTCATAAACTGATAAACTTGGGAGGCATTTGCAGCTTCACCAAGGGCAGGAAAAATGATAGAGCTGGCCCTGGGTGGCTGACATCACTTTTTCCATTAAATGCTGACTTTGATCCCATGACTGCTGGCATCTTTCCTGACACACTGCAATATCCAAGAGAAGAAAAGCTGATAAAAAGAAAAGACAGACATGAGGCAGAATAAATAATTGTGATTAACAGAAAGGTACCCATGTGTCTTGTTGGTAAAGAAAATTTGGGGGAATTAGTTTGTTAATATCTTCTGGCCTTCATCAGGTAAATAACGTGCTATTTTTGGCCCTCAGTAAAATGGAGTTTGACAACCCTACTCTATCACCATACAAAAAGGGACAGAAAGATAAAGAAAGGTTGATATTGGGCTAGAGATTAGTTAAGAGCTATTGAGTATTTCATTTACAGTGTCGTTTCAGTAGTTTCTCACTGATGATTTCTTTTCTAATTTACAATAATAGAGCACAACTTTTTCTCATTGTAAAATAGTAGAAAGATTAGGATTTTTCCAGTTGAGCAAGATAGTGAACAACGAGTGTAACAAAACATATAAAAATATGTCCATGCTACAAGGATTCTGACACAGAGAAGAATTCAGAGATGTTTTAGTCATAGCAAATTGCAATAACTCTGGTATAGCCAAGCATTGGGCCCAAGGCTAGAACCAAACTTTAAAATTCTTTAAAACCACAATGTCCTTCTAAAGCCCCACTCACACCCACACTGAACTAATTGGGACTTAAAAATGAATCTAACCTGAACGTCTTAAGGATGTTGAAGAACATTACAAAGGTTGGAGAAAACAATACAGTCATTGAGAAAGGGTGCCAACCGTCACATACAGTATGCAGCAACTTGACTGGACCTTAAAAAAACAGAACCCTGGGTTGTGTGAGGCAGCAGTATGCCACTTTCCCACCATTTTACAATTCATCTATAAGATTTTCATTTTTTATGATGCCAGCTAATGTATGCAGTAAAAAGAAATCAAGTAGAACTAATATATTGGAAATTTCGGTAGCACTTTTATCTTATCAGAATGTTTATAAATCTGTTCACATAGATTGAATGTTTAGACAGAATTTATTAAGCAAGTCAATATGTAACTCTTTGTGGTAATTCAGTTAC
The DNA here is from genome assembly GCF_900747795.2 of Erpetoichthys calabaricus. Lineage (NCBI taxonomy): Eukaryota > Metazoa > Chordata > Cladistia > Polypteriformes > Polypteridae > Erpetoichthys > Erpetoichthys calabaricus. The sequence goes on from NC_041398.2 coordinate 178,869,490, forward strand.
CTAGTTTTTTTTATCTTAGATACTGTAAATTAAGAGCCTGTCCTGACAGCAATGTGCACAAGGTGGGACCCAACCCGATACAGTCATGCCAGTCCACCACAGGGCACACTGAAGTGCACGCACTCATACGGGGCAAACTTAGACTCATCAAGGTAGTGTTGGTAGAAGGCATATATTTGATGGTGCTATATACTGTCTCAAACCAGGCAAGGCTGGCTCCTCAATATTTGGCTTGTGCATGTGTCATCAACGTTGTGTGTTACTACCTTATGTACAGCATGTTCATTGAGGTCTCGTGCCCCACATGCACTGTATATGTTTGCGGACCAAAAGTGTGGAATCCAAACTACTTGGTAATGTATCCTAGGGTTTTGAGTAACTCTGTCATGCTCATTCTCTATAATCACATATTAAAGTAATAAATAATAGTCTGATCCTCTATCTGTCGCAGCCAGAGTGTTATGTGGGCGACCCCTTGGCCTGATCCAGCCACTCGGGTCCCCAACAATGAGGATCTTATGAGCTGGATCACCCTAGGGGAATTGCGCCACATGCCCGTAGTGCCATAACTGACACTTCCTCACAATGCAGGTAATGTGCCTCATTCGGGACTCCGTGAGCAACTGCTCATTCGACACAAAGTCAAACCAATGGTACCCAAAGATTCTCCGAAGAGACACAGTACCAAAGGAATCCAGTCTTCGTCTCAGGTCACTGGATAGTGTCCATGTCTCACAACCATATAGCAAGACAGGAAGCACCAGGACTCTAAAGACTTAGACCTTCATCCTTTTGAATAGATATCGGGAGGGCCACACACCCCTTTCCAGCAACCTCATGACTCCATATGCTCTCCCAATCCGTCTACTGATTTCATAGGAAGAGTCATCAGATACATGAATGTCACTGCCAAGGTAAGTAAACCTCTCAACACGGTCAACACTCTCTCCACAAACAGACAAACTGCTGATGGCTATGCCCAAAAGGACATTAAAGGCCTGGATCTTGGTTTTTATCCAGGACACTCGCATGCCCAGACACTCAGACTCCTCACTCAGTCTCTCGAGTGCTCTGATCAGAGCCTCCATTGACTCCTCGAAGATCACAGCATCATCAGCAAAGTCAAGATCCGTGAATCTTTCTTCACCAACAGATGCCTCACAGCCGCTGGACCCCATGACCTTGCCCAACACCCAATCCATACAAGCATTGAACAGAGTAGGAGCAAGAACACACCCCTGATAAACCCCAGAATCAACTGGGAAAAACACAGAGGTCCTGCCTCCACTCTGTACAGCACTCACAGTACCAGTGTACAGGCCAGCCATGATATCCAGCAACCTCGAGGGGATCCCGCGAACCCTCAGGATGTTCCACAAGGCAGCTCAATCAACTGAGTCAAATGCTTTGTTTAAATCAACAAAAGGCTGCAAAGAAACTCTGCCGATATTCGTGGTTGCGCTCCATGAGAACCCTCAGTGCCAGGATGCGGTCGATGGTAGACTTCTTAGGGGTAAAACCAGACTGTTCTGGTCACTGGTGGGTGAGCAAGTGATCATGGATCCTATTGAGGACAACCCTAGCAAGGACCTTACCTGGCACTGAGAGCAGTGTTATCCCCCTGTAGCTGCTGCAATCCAGGTGATCACCCTTTCCTTTCCAGATAGGGACGACAAGTCCCGTTTTCCAGTCAGTTGGGAGGATGCCAGTTTCCCAAATGGAAGCAAAGATTGCTTGCAATGCCGGGAGGACAGCCTTACCACCAGCCTGGAGAAGTTCACCCCGGATTCCACAGACCCCTGCAGCCTTTCCTCCCCTCAGCTTTCTGTTAATTAGACACTGTGCTATGAAAACAAATGCAACACTGACATTGTTAAGCAAGTATGTGATGTGTAATATCTTATTTTTTAAAATCTGAACATTCAGTTGTAAAAACTTCCAATGTTACATAAATCGAATGCTGTAGTTTTTCTTAACTTTTCAGCTCATTCACTATATGAATGTTTCTTTGACAGCATGAGTAAGCAGTAATTATGAAACCAACAATTGTATTCAGAAGAGTTTAAAGATAAGATCCTAAAGAGTTAATGTTTGAAACTGAAGGGAATATTATCTGGAAAACATGCTAATTAGGGGTTTTCAGTTGCAAACCGGTTATACACAGAAGACTCAGATTTGTTTGACATGAGCAAATAAAGGTCATAAGAGTGTTTATTCTTCAAATCCACTGAACAATCAGTAAAACACAGTCATAAAATGAGGAAATATTATAATCACCATCTATAAATCTTCAAGCAAAGTCATTTTAATGAGTATACTTTCCAGAGCCTATATACTACTGTATATATAAAATTAACAGTATCCAGGACTAATACTGAAATAATCTGCTAAATATGAAACACTATTCAGAAGTTTGTGAACTGTGTTCAGTGGTGTGTTTTGTTTTGTATGTCATTAATGTTTATTAAGTTTTTAGCATGGATCAGTAGATCTGGGCTCATCTGGGGTATGTAGTACCATTCCGGGATGAGAGGGGCTCTGGTGCTAATCGGGTCTTCTTCCTTTCTCTCCACAGTGCAGAGAAGACGCCCAGTGAAGGCAGCTGACTCCACCCCTTTAGGTCTCCCGCCTATAAAGCAGAGGACCTCCGGAAGGAGGCATCACTCCAAGAGCAGAGCACACCTGAGGAAGAAAGAATTCACTAACCCTAAAACCAGCTCTATCTTTTGTTCTGTCTGTTTCAATCCTGCGCCATAGTGCACTTGTTTGGATATTCTATTGCTTTCATTAAATATGGATTGCTGGGTTGGCGCCTCAAAATTTACCAGTTGGACTAAGTTGTTCCTCACTCGACCACACATAGTAAGTTATGTTTGCATGTAGTAAACTGTTATACTTGCCCTAGGTTGGTTTCCCGACTTGAGCTCAACACTCTCAGGATAATTTCAGTCTTTGGGTGGACAGAGGTTGGACATGTAAATGCAAGTGTGTTATGAGAATAAATTAAAATGCACTGTAATAAGCCAAGAGTTTATTTGGTACATGCAAACTAATTTTCCATAAATTGCTCAAACATGTCACTTTATTAGTAGAAAACAGTGGCACAGTGGTTAGTGTTGCTGCCTCATAGCTCAGCAGACCAGGATTCATATCTAATTCCTGTCTTAGGCACTGCATGTCTGAAGTTGACATGTTCTCCCTAGCTGGGTGTTTCTCTAGGTACTCCAGTTCTCTTCTCACATCACAAAGTGGTGTATATGTGACTGGAAATTTTAAACTGGATTTGTGCCAACCCATCTGGAGCTTGTTCCCGCCTTGTGCAGATTGCCACTGGGTATCCTCCAGCTTCTTGGAATTCTATAATAGAATAAGTAGGGGTAAGCTTTTTTACAATTTATTACTCTGTTTTTTAAATATGCTTTGTCAGGTTTACAGAGATATGGAAGACTAAAGCAGCTGAAATAGACACATTACTGGTACAGCTTTGAAATGATTGCCAGCCTGTTAGAAGACACATTCACAATTACTGGGTCAATTTAGAAGTGCTAATCAACCAGACAGAATATCTCTAGACTGGCAAAAAGTGTGATTATTGGAGAAAACCCAATAGAACTTGAGAGCACTCACATAGAAGATACCCTTAGATGGGAATTTAATGATGAATCTAAACACTGTGAGACGGCCTTAACACTTAATTCACTGCATTGAAATGCCATTTTAAAACTTCCCATCCATTGTCTAAATATTTATTAAGTACATTGTATTTAAAAACTAGCTGTGTTACCTAGTTTCACCAGGGAAATTTCATAAGACAATGGTGATACACCTGTCCTTGTACTTTAAAATTTGGTGTGAAATTGTCTTCGATTGTTCTTTTTGTACCAAGTGATTTCATTTAAAAACATTCTATTAGTTTTTCTTATACCACAAAGATACTCTTATGAATCCAGGTGTAACAAGATACTAAAGTTTTAATAGGTCCTTGTAAGTCTACCAACGGTTATATAGTATCACACACGTGTGATTAGGAGGCAGCTAAAGGCTTTGAGTAATTGTAATACTACATCAGACCAGGGGGTGGTAGAGTGTGCTGACAGTCTCTCTCAGTTCCTTGCAGACCATTCCTGGGAAATCCTGCCAGGCTCTGATGACGTCTTTTCTGTTTTTCCGGCAGCTCCGATGACGTGACCTCTGGTCCTGGCGCCTCTGATGACGTCACTTCTGGTCCTGGGGCCTCTGATGACATCACTTTCGGTCCCGAAGACGTTACTTCCAGTTCCAGCATAGATGACATAATTTCCTCCACCAGCCCTTAAAACTGCCATCTCACCCCGACATATTCAGTTCTGTTTTGGACTCAGTCTTGTAAACTACTTAATCATTTTCAACCTTTTGCAGCCAGGATCATAATATACGGGTGGCTGCCCCACACCTTTTTGACTTTCTGAAGTCTTTTTGTGACAATAGTTATTCCTTGTGGTCTGTGCCCCTTACCTCTGTGAATGCAGACATCTATGAATACATTTTGGACCCATGATTATTCAATTCAATTGAATTCTTTATTGTCATGTGTACAAGTACTGTGTACAATGAAATGCATTACTGATTACTGATAGTATGTGAATCTAATTGCATTTGGGTAAAAACTGTCCCTGAATTTTGAGGTGCACCTTCAGATGAACTTTAGACACTTCTCAGATTGGGTGAAAAGTGACACTGTAGGATGGCTGGAATCCTGCCTGATACTGTATATCTTCCTAAGACTGCGTGTGGTGTGGATGTCATGGATCGCAGGGATCATGATCTGTTATCACGACACGCTGCACAGCACTGCAATCCTAAACAGAGCAGCTGCTGTTCCAGGATGTAATGCATCCTTTGAGGATGGATTCCACAGCACACCTGTAGAATCTGCACAGGATTGTGGGTGACATCCGGCCCTTCCTCAGTTTCCAGAGGAAGTAAAGGTGTTGTTGAACTTTCTTAACTACTTAAATTGACCATTTAATGTCATCAGTGAGGGTTACCCAAGGAACCTGAAGCTGCTAACCTGTTCCACAGCCTCCCTTCTGATGTAAATGGGACAATGCTCTCTCACCTACTTGCAGAAATCCACAATTAGTTGCTTATTTTTGCTAACTTTGAGGGTGAGGTTATTGTCCTGGCACCATTTTGCCAGGAATCTGACCCCCTCTCTGTAAGCCATCTCATCATCCTTGCTGATCAGATCGATTACTTGGGTGTCATCAACAAACTTAAGGATAAAATTAAGAGTTGTACTAAGCCACGCAGTCATAGGTAAAGAGAAAGTAAAGCAGGGAGTCAACACGCTGACCTGCCAGTGTCGATGATGATAGTGGATGGAGTTTTTCCACCAATATGCACATGTTGAGGTCGGCTAGTTAAACTTTAACAGGTTTGACCACCCTAACCCACTCTCACACTCACCTCGGAGTATTGCACCCTCCACACATCCTTCTTCTGATACCAGCATAGGAAAGACATCCCTACCCATAATTACAACAGCGCAAGTGAGCAGAGAGCTGAGGAGACTTCGTGCCAGCAAAGCAGCGGGTCCAGATGGAGTATCGCCATGATTGCTGAAGGTCTGTGCATCGGAGCTGGGGGGTCCTCTACAGCGCATCTTCAACCTGAGCCTGGAACAGGGGAGAGTCCCGAGGCTTTGGAAAACATCTTGTATCACCCCAGTCCTAAAGGTATCACGTCCTAGTGAGCTGAATGACTTTCGGCCTGTTGCTCTGACATCACATGTGATGAAGACCATGGAGAGGCTGCTGCTTCACCACCTTAGGCCACAGGTTCAACACGCCCTTGACCCTCTGCAGTTTGCATATCAGGAGAAGGTGGGAGCAGAGGATGCCATCATCTATATGCTACACCGATCCCTCTCTCACTTGGACAGAGGCAGTGGTGCTGTAAGAATTATGTTTCTAGACTTCTCTAGCACCTTCAACACAATCCAACCTCTGCTCCTTAGGGACAAGCTGACAGAGATGGGATTAGATTCATACCTAGTGGCATGGATCGTGGACTATCTTAAAGACAGACCTCAGTATGTGCGTCTTGGGAACTGCACGTCTGACATTGTGGTCAGCAAGACAGGAGCGCCACAGGGGACTGTACTTTCTCCGGTCCTGTTCAGCCTATATACATTGGACTTCCAATACAACTCGGAGTCCTGCCATGTGTAAAAGTTCGCTGATGACACTGCTATCGTGGGCTGCATCAGGAATGGGCTGGAGGAGGAGTATAGGGACCTAATCAATGACTTTGTTAAATGGTGCGACTCAAGCCACCTACACCTGAACACCAGCAAAACCAAGGAGCTGGTGGTGGATTTTAGGAGGCCCAGACCCCTCATAGATCCAGTGATCATCAAAGGTGACTGTGTGCAGATGGTGCAGACCTATAAATATCTGGGAGTGCAGCTGGATGATAAATTAGACTGGACTGCTAATACTGATGCGCTGTGCAAGAAAGGACAGAGCCGGTTATACTACCTTAGAAGGCTGGCATCCTTCAACATCTGCAATAAGATGCTGCAGATGTTCTATCAGACAGTTGTGGCGAGCGCCCTCTTCTACGCAGTGGTGTGCTGGGGAGGCAGCATTAAGAGGAAAGACGCCTCACGTCTGTACAAACTGGTGAGGAAGGCAAGCTCTATTGTTGGCATGGAGCTGGACAGTTTAACATCTGTGGCAGAGCGAAGGGCACTGAGCAGGCTCCTATCAATTATGGAGAATCCACTGCATCCACTTAATAGTATCATCTCCATACAAAAGAGCAGCTTCAGCGACAGACTGCTGTCACTGTCCTGCTCCACTGACAGATTGAGGAGATCGTTCCTCCCCCAAACTATGCGACTCTTTAATTCCATCCGGGGGGGTAAACGTTAACATTTAACATTATACAAAGTTATTGTCTGTTTTTCACCTGCATTATTATCATTCTTTAATTTAATATTATTTATTGTATCAGTATGCTGCTGCTGAAGAATGTGAATTTCCCATTGGGATTAATAAAGTATCTATCTATCTATCTATCTATCTATCTATCTATCTATCTATCTATCTATCTATCTATCTATCTATCTATCTATCTATCTATCTATCTATCTATCTATCTATCTATCTATCTATCTATCTATCTATCTATCTATCTATCTATCTATCTATCTATCTATCTATCTATCTATCTATCTATCTATCTAGTGAGCAAGTACAAGACCCAGTTACACTGTGAAGAGCTGAGCCCCAGATTCAGGAGTTTAGCAATGAGCTGGGATGGGATTATGGTGTTAAATGCAGATTTGTATTCCACAAACAGCGGCCTAGCATAACAGTTCTTGTTCTCTAGGTGAGTCAGAGTAGTGTGAAGTGCTATAGAAGTGATTATACAGTTTTCTGCACTGTTTATTGCACTGAAATGTGAGATAAAATTATCTCACGTGCAAGGCTTGTTGATAAAGGTACATGGCATCCCCCAGACAAAGTGTGTAGTTCCGCAGTTGTTTAATGAACAGTAACTTTTACAAAATTTAAATTATAATACATTTTTGTGTATATTTATGGGAGTAAATTATAAAAATGAGTAATATTAGAGATACAAAAGAAATCCAGCAAAACATTAAGCACAGAATAAAAATTGATGACTCAGTCCAGTTTCGCAGATGCAGATGATGGTGATGGAGTTATGAAATGAAATCCGCTGTGAACAGTTATGTAAAGTTTTGTCTTATCATGATGCAGATGTGAGTGGAAGTTAGGAACGTTCCCCAGATGATGACACTTTACAACCCAGAGGAAATTGCACAAACAGACACAGGACAAGAACATAAATCTAAAGAAAACTGTAATCCAATGGGTGTAGCTGAAATCTAATTGTGCAGTGAAACATTGAAACAAAAGGACTCTTGATGAGCTTGTACCTCCCTTTTATAATTTGTGCTTCATTTTGTTTCATCCAGCAGTTCTCATGGCAACTGCTGAAGCGGCCCAATGGTGCAGTACTCCCAGGGCTGCTGGGATTTGTAGCTCATTAAAATAACATTGCAACAGCATTGCCTACAGTTTTCTTCAATAGGACACAAAACTTGCAAAATAATTTCAATTTCATTATTAATAACAGACCCGTGAAGAGGCGGATCCATGAATTGTAATCCCACAAATCACAAGGGGAAACATGTAATTTGATTTTTTCACATTTACAACATATTCCAGGTGGCTCATCAGTTCATTTCAATGCACTTACAAACAATTATTTAACATATAACATTCATAGACCCTATAAGAATTTCCTTATTAGATTCATAATTAATATGTATGAATTATAATTAAACCCATCATTGCAATTTTGAGCCAAGGCAAAAATCTTTCTTGATTTGCATGCCAAACAGAAGTTTCCCAGTTAATATCAATACGTCTTGAGGTATATTTAATAACAGCTGCCTTGTTTCTGAATGTTTATGTGTGTATTCAACAATTGCATTTCTGTTCACTTCGAGATTTTTTTGTGTATATATAGCAACCACAAATCTGTTCACTTTGAGATGTTTTTACTACATATATATTTAGCAATCACAAGTCTGTTCAGTTCAGGATTTTTTGTGTATATGTAGCAACCCCAACTCTGTGGCTTTTAGGATTTTTATTTGTGCATATTTAGCCACATATCTTTAAAACTGATTTTGTCTGATATACTCTGTATATCTGGTACAGCACTTACGTTTTCCTGTTTAATTAGAATAGTTTTGAGATGATCTGATCACGTTAGATAAACAAGAGAATGTATTTGCAATGTCTGGTGTAACTAGTTTTGAATATGACCAAGATCAATAGTAGTAATAGGTTCGTAAACATCAAAATGACCTCCGCATAAGGCACAATACTTTTAATTGGCTGTCCGTTTATCCACAATTCAGCAAATAATACATATTTCTGGAAACTTCCAATTTCTGATGCAGCTAAATATTTGCAAATGGTTGTGTAGTAGGTTGAGGGATTTTACATATCATTCATATATGTGAAGACATCATTGTAATTGTTGATATTTTTGTTATATAAGAAAACTGTATGGTGTACACTGTCTCACTACAAACTGGTCAATTTGATCCTGAATTTCCACACCCAATACATCTTTATTGTGTTTACACAATGATAAAAACTAAAATAATCAATTTCCGTCTCCCTCTACACATATTATACAATGTGGAACTGTAATCCAAAGAGATTGCCTTTTAATTAATAAAAGACAACACACAACTTGAAACAAGCATTGTGTATGGAAATAGTTTTTTTTTAGCAAACTTTTCCTCCTTCCTTCCACTTCACAGCTGTCTTCGTGGCACAGTTCTGTCTTTTTCCTGTCTAGGACACCTCCACTCACTTTTCAGTCCACCCTAGTGCTTGGTGGTGCTGTTCGTCTTTTTGCCTTCACTGATCATCTGCTAAAGTCCTTCATTTGAATACATGAGCACACCATAAACAGGCTGCAGAGTGGCTGCTACTCTTTTTCTTCTGGCTTCTGATAGCGCTTCACGGTACATTAGAATAGTGTACTTGGTACAGTATTATTATAGACAAATTATGGAAAGTTAAAAAACCATGAGATGGCTAATTTTTTTTTCTTTAACCGCACAAAATTTTAATCAAATACATTGAAGTGTTTTTGAGATTTTGGGGTAATTATTTTTTTATTATGGGGTTACCCTTAAGGGCGGCACGGTGGCGCAGTGGGTAGCACTGCTGCCTCGCAGTTGGGAGACCTGGGGACCTGGGTTCGCTTCCCGGGTCCTCCCTGCGTGGAGTTTGCATGTTCTCCCTGTGTCTGCGTGGGTTTCCTCCGGGCGCTCCGGTTTCCTCCCTCAATCCAAAGACATGCTGGTTAGGTGAATTGGCGATTCTACATTGGCCCTAGTGTGTGCTTGGTGTGTTTGTGTGTGTCCTGTGGTGGGCTGGCACCCTGCCCGGGATTGTTTCCTGCCTTGTGCCCTGTGTTGGCTGGTATTGGCTCCAGCAGACCCCCGTGACCCTGTGTTCGGATTCAGCGGGTTGGAAAATGGATGGTTACCCTTAAATAATGATACAGTATATCAAAACATCATTCCTTAGTGGATATCTAATAGACTAGATTTGCCATCATGCCAAATGTCAGCTTTTTAACTAAATGGGAAATAGTCTTTTTGTTAATGAGTGAGTTAGTTGGCCCACTTTGCATTATCTACTCTATACAGTGGTACCTCTGGTCACGACCGTAATTCGTTCCAAAACTCTGAACGTGACCCGATTTAGTTGTGACCCAAACGTAATTTCCCCATAAGAGTGTATGTACCATAAATACAATTAATCCGTTCCAGACCATACGAACTATATGTAAATATGTATTTTTAAGCACAAAAATAGTTAATTATACCATTGAATGCACAGTGTAATAGTAAACTAAATGTAAAAACATTGAATAACACTGAGAAAACCTTGAACAACAGAGAAAACTAACATTGTACAGTAAGAGTTTGTGCATTGTAAACACTTTTTTTATGAGTTTTAAGCACAGGGGAAAAAAGTAAATGCCACTTAGCTTGCAAAACTTTTCAAACCATCTTCCACTGGCTTTAAATTCTTCACTGTAACCACTCAAAGAAGGATTTTTTTTCAGCAAATCGCCATGAATCTTCCTGGCTTTCTCGCATATGATCGCCTCGCTTACGCTATCCCCTGCAAGCTGCTTCTCATTCAACCACACTAGCAACAGTTTTTCCACCTCTTCCAGCACTTGAGGCCTCTGCTTGGTTAACATTGTAACTCCTTTTGCAACATCAGCTGCTTTGTTAGGCCCTGTATATGCAAACAAAAGAAAATGGGAAATGGAGAATGGGAAATCATTGGAGCGTACGAACGCGCGTAGGGAAACTGGCCGCCAGTGTTTTTGTTCGCCACCAGAGCGTGTGGTCGTTAACAGATGCAAAATTTTGGCAAACTTTTTGATCGTAACCCAATTTGTACGTGTTCGGAAACGTTTGTGACCAGAGGTTCTACCGTATATATAAAGTCCTAAGCCTAAAAGTGCAACGATTTTATGTGATGTTTTTATGTCACTTTTTTTTGTTACACTTTAAATCGGGCTTATTTTAAAACCTACATATATATGTTTGGTATCATTCTTTTCAGAATTTATCGAACTTTAATATGATGTTATTGGATTTTCAGATTCTTATTCAATTTTTAAATAATAATCTAAAAAATATCAAGAACTCATGTCCTGCGAGACTAGACTTTGTGCCAAGAGATTTAATCACGCCCAGGGTGGAAAGAAAAGACAAAGAGTAGGATAGCGGCTGTACAGGCTTTTAAATGTTTGAAGTGCTGTGCGAGATGCAGATAACGACGCACAGCGGCAGCAACAAGCCAGCAGCTGATTGAGCAAAGAGGAGTTAAAAAAAAAACTGTATTTGTTTCCCATTGTATCACTGTTTAAGAGGGGGTTTCGGAGGAACAACCGCCTCTCCTTGGGGTGTGTTCAGCCCCCCTTTTCACAATGTGAGCGTCAGAGCTGCGAGGTGGCTGGCACTTAGCGCAGACTGGGCGGGGGAGAGGGGGAGGTTGGTGAGCAAAGTGAGAAGGGGGGAACCCCCTTGTATAAATAGATTTATAGTGCATTTATATAGATTTGTTATTAGTATGGCCTGAAGTTTATAGTAAAACCTCAGATATTTTCAGCCAACATCTACCACAGATATTTTGGGGAAACATACTGCAGCCACCATAAGAATGAAACAATAAATGAAGCTATAATATTTGTACAGCTAATCTTCTGAGGGTCTGTGATGTAATCATCCCTTTCAATCAGCTTCCTCAAACTTTATCCTTTAGTTTTAAAAATTCAGTGACATGGTTTCCACATGTATTTGTTTGGACACCACACAGATGTGTAGACGATTAATGAAAATACTGGGAAATGAAACATAGACAAAAAGGGTCATGGGTATGGGTCAAAACCAAATTAACCATGCCATTCTTATATCTTGTCAAAAAAGGGAAATTCAAGTTGAAGAACAAATCTGAAAGTTGTTAGTCAGAAAAGCAAAGGGTAGTCACAATGTACACAAACTTGGACAAATGGGAAGTGTCCAGTGCTGACCTTTATACCAAACAACTACATGATTTTACACATTGAACACTTCCATTTGACCTTCCCTAGCAACTATTTGGCAATCAAGACAACAAAGACAAAGACAACAAACTCAATCTCAAATAAGATCGACGAACTGGCTGCGCTGGTGAAAAATGTCAGAACTTACAGAGAATGCAGTTTGTTGTGTTTTTGTGAAACGTGGCTAACTACCACCATCCCAGATGCTAACGTGGAGCTACCCGGGTTTAGCACAGTTAGAGCGGACAGAGATGCAAGTACCTGTGGGAAGCACAAAGGAGGAGGACTCGCTCTCTATGTTAATACATGGTGGTGTAACTCTGGACATGTTAACATTAAAGTCTCCACTTGCTGCAGGGACATCGAACTGTTGGCCGTAAGTTTGCGTCTCTATTACTTGCCCAGAGAGTTTGGACACGTCATTATTGTCATTGTGTACATCCCTCCTCGGGCAGACGTGGAGACAGCGAGTGACATCATCCATTCTGCTCTTGCTAAGTTACAAACGCAGCACCCTGAGGCGCTTGTGCTAATCGCTGGAGACTTTAACCATGTGACGCTGGACAAAACATTACCTGCCTTCTCCCAGTATGTGGACTGTAACACCCGGGGAAATAAGACTATTGACTGTATGCAAACATTAACGACACATACAGCGCCACCCCGCTGCCTGCGCTTGGGAAAGCAGATCATAACCTGGTTCTGCTTCAGCCTCACTACAAATCAAAAGTGAGGGTCCTACCTACAACCACACGATCATTCAGGAAGTGGACCCCAGAGGCTGAGAAGGCTCTGAGAGGATGTTTTGGAACTACAGACTGGGATATCCTGCAGGGATCACATAGTGAGAACATTGAGGAAGTTGTTGACTGCACTACTGACTACATCAACTTCTGTATGGACATTGTAGTTCCAGTAAGAACTGTACGCTGCTATGCTAACAACAAGCCATGGATTACAAGTGACATCAATGGCCTTTTGAACCAGAAGAAAAGGACTTTTAAAGGTGGTGATCAGCATGAGCTCAAGCGCGTGCAGAAGGAACTCCGAGTCCAGCTCAGGTGGGTGAAGGAGCAGTACAGGAGAAATCTGGAGCAGAAGTTGCAGAATAACAGCATGAAGGAAGTGTGGGATGGGATGAAGATCATCACTGGCTGCAGCTCGAAGCGGGGTGCCACCATCGAGAGAGATGTGAAGAGAGCAAACCAAATGAACAACTTCTTTAACAGGTTTGACCACCCTAACCCACTCTCACTCTCACCTCGGGAGTACTGCACCCTCCACACATCCTTCTGCTGATACCAGCATAGGAGAGACATCCCCACCCATAATTACAACAGCGCAAAAGATCAGAGAGCTGAGGAAACTTCGTGCCAGCAAGGCAGTGGGTCCAGATGGAGTATCGCCACGACTGCTGAAGGTCTGTGCATTGGAGCTGGGGGGTCCTCTACAGCACATCTTCAACCTGAGCCTGGAACAGGGGAGAGTCCCGAGGCTTTGGAAAACATCTTGCATCACCCCAGTCCCAAAGGTATCATGTCCTAGTGAGCTGAATGACTTCCGGCCTGTTGCTCTGACATCACATGTGATGAAGACCATGGAGAGGCTGCTGTTTCACCACCTGAGGCCACAGGTTCAACACGCCCTCGACCCTCTCAAGTTTGCACATCAGGAGAAAGTGGGAGCGGAGGATGCCATCATCTATATGCTACATCGATCCCTCTCTCACTTGGACAGAGGCAGTGGTGCTGTAAGAATTATGTTTCTAGACTTCTCCACTGCCTTCAACACAATCCAACCTCTGCTCCTTAGGGACAAGCTGACAGAGATGGGAGTAGATTCATACCTGGTGGCATGGATCGTGGACTATCTTAAAGACAGACCTCAGTATGTGCGTCTTGGGAACTGACATTGTGGTCAGCAACACAGGAATGCCACAAGGGACTGTACTTTCTCCGATCCTGTTCAGCCTATATACATCAGACTTCCAACACAACTCGGAGTCCTGCCACATGCAAAAGTTCACTGATGACACTGCTATTGTGGGCTGTATCAGGAGTGGGCAGGAGGAGGAGTATAGGGACCTAATCAATGACTTTGTTAAATGGTGCGACTCAAACCACCTACACCTGAACACCAGCAAAACCAAGGAGCTGGTGATGGATTTTAGGAGGCCCAGACCCCTCATGGACCCCGTGATCATCAGAGGTGACTCTGTGCAGATGGTGCAGACCTATAAATACCTGGGAGTGCAGCTGGATGATAAATTAGACTGGACTGCCAATACTGATGCTCTGTGTAAGAAAGGACAGAGCTGGTTATACTTCCTTAGAAGGCTGGCGTCCTTCAACATCTGCAATAAGATGCTGCAGATGTTCTATCAGACGGTTGTGGCAAGCGCCCTCTTCTACGTGGTGGTGTGCTGGGGAGGCAGCATTAAGAAGAAAGACGCCTCACGCCTGGACAAACTGGTGAGGAAGGCAGGCTCTATTGTTGGCATGGAGCTAGACAGTTTGACATCTGTGGCAGAGCGACGGGTGCTCAGCAGGCTCCTATCAATTATGAAAAATCCACTGCATCCACTAAACAGTGTCATCTCCAGACAGAAGAGTAGCTTCAGCGACAGACTGCTGTCTCTGTCCTGCTCTACTGATAGACTGAGAAGATCGTTCCTCCCCCAAACTATGTAACTCTTCAATTCCACCCGGGGGGGTAAACATTAACATTATATAAAGTTATTGTCTGTTTTTACCTGCATTATTAACAATCTTTAATCTATCTATCTATCTATCTATCTATCTATCTATCTATCTATCTATCTATCTATCTATCTATCTATCTATCTATCTATCTATCTATCTATCTATCTATCTATCTATCTATCTATCTATCTATCTATCTATCTATCTATCTATCAAAGATCACAAAATGGCAACATCCATTTCTTTAACTTTTTTTTTAGTTTTCTTTTAGTTTTTGTAGTCATTTTGATGTGTACTTCAGGATTTATAGACCCAAGAACTCCAATTTTGGAACATTTTATTAGTTTTGAAACATCCCTGAAGTGTTTTTACCAAAGACATTTTATTTTTCTCATGGGTGCCACCATTTTCTGTTTTTGATGTAACGATTTCTATGGTGCTTCTATGGGCGATGTCCAGGGAAATTTTGTGCATGTTATTAAGGATCCAGGTTATAAAGGATAGCACCAAGAACTTCCTGGCATTCAAGACTGGATAAAAACTAAACTTTACAACAGATTTTCTTTTGGTGTATTCCTGGTTCAAGATTTTTACTTCTGTCCTTTTTGTCTTAGAGTTTTGGTTTCTCCTTTGGTTTTAACAAAAGATAGGCTTCACTCTTGGCTAACAATGCTGGCATGGCTTTGCTAACTTCTTCTTCCCTGTTCTTGTCTTTAAAAATCCTTACTGTCTCTTTGAGGCAGAACAATAACAAAAACAAAATAGTGTCATGGGAAGTCATTTGCCTTTATCTTAGTGAAAAACAAAAAAACTTCAGATCCAAAAATATATGTAATGATTATTTTCCTCGACCTCTACATCATAAGTTTGCACTAAAGGAAACAAACATAAAAATGTATAAAGCAGAGAAAAATTTTAAATCATAAAAAAATAATAATAATCTCTTGAATCTCTATTGAATATTACCTCTTCTGTGAAAAAGCTAATTATGCCATTTACTGTGCCCTGAATCTTCCCATAAGTTCTTTTATCACTACTAGTGAGGCTCTAAGATGCTTAAAAATAAAACTCCAAGAAGTTGATTCCAATTACCTTCTTACCTTCACCTTATGTTCTTCTTTTTTGTGAGCTGTATCAATACATGAACATTACCTGAGGATTTACAGTCTATCGATTAACAAAGAGCAGAGGAAACATATTTAGATTTGCACAACCCAGTAACAGTGGAAAGCATTGTTGTCTCACCACTTAAGGACCTACATTCAAATCCTACCCTGGTAACACCATATGTGGCATGTGTCACTTCTCTGTTTGTGGTTTTCAATGGGTAGTGTGGTGTTTCTATCTCAATCCAAAGTTTTTCAGGTTAGGTTGACTAGTGATACTAAACTCAGTTCAATTTGGTTTATTTTTGTATACTGCTCTTTATTGGACCCATAAAGAATGAGTTGAATGGGCAGTGAATAACATATAGCAATAGTCAATCCTACTAGATATAGACATAGCAGCACCTGAAGCAGTGTGGTGTAGAGTAACTAGATGCATCCAAGGACTTAAAGACATGTCATAATCTGACAGACTCAGAGAAATAAACCCGTTTAGTCTTGAGCTGAGGAGACTATGTGGGGACCTAATCCCAGTTTTCAAAATTCTCAAAAGCATTGATTAAATAGATCCAGCAAAATTCCCTCAAACTAACAGTAATTCATGTACTTGAGGACACCAGTGGAAATTAAAGGGAAGGGCATTTGAGATTGAAGCCAGGAAGCACTTCTTTACACAAAAAGTTGTGGGAATCTGGAACAAAACCCAGATGTGGGTAATTGAAACAGAAACCTTGACAACCTTTAGGAAGTATCTGGATGTGAAATTAGATGTGGAAGAAATCTCTGAGGAAGACGGGAGTTGTTAATCAAATAAGTCTTTATTCAGGCACCGGTGAGTACATGGGTTCATGCGTTGCAAGGCAGAAGAGCGAAGTTCCACTTTTCGGCCAGCTTTTTTATATTTTTCTCCCCCACCCTCCCCCTTAGTTATCGAGCAAGCAAAAAGTGGTTTATCTGAGTAGTTCTGGCTTTATTGCATAATTCAGTCATCCATTTCTTTTTTGCGTATGTATCAGATAGACCCTTAATAACAAGAAGTTAGCTTTTTCTTATTTTTGGCATTTGTGACACAGGTGTGCCTCTTAAGAAGAAGTCGTCCTAGGTCAACTCACTGCACCCCGTCTTATGACAGACAAGCAGATAAGAAAAGCAGAAGGTGCCCCATGTCAACTTACCTCACTCTGTCTTATGACAGACGCCTGTAGGAGTAACTTTCTACTGCAGCAAACAGTTTTTAATCCTAGTAGACTGTAAGCAGTTCATTTTCTTTCACATAGGACAGCTTAGCTATTGGCTAAACAAATGAGACTAATGGACTAAATTGTCTCCTCTCATTTGTCGAAATTCTTATGCTCTTATACACTGGAAATAAATATATGAATTCTCTTTATTTAGAACCTCTCTTAATTTTCCAATCATTTTTAGATGGAATAAACAGGTTTTATATAGTTTTATAATGTGTTTTAAAAGTTATACAGTACTCGCATCATTAAAGCTTAAGCTGAAACTGATTTAATAAAACTAATTAGACCAATTTAGTTAAAAACTGACAGAATATTGTTATGATATGCAACACCCTAACTACCACACAAGTAGTACTGTTTCTGTGTTTCTTTTATTCAAAGAAAGTAGTTGGGAGCAAAGAAGAATAGAACCAAAGCTGGTTTGTTAAATAATGTGCCCCATCTACCCATAATAGGTTTGAATTGATATATTCAACTCACGTATTATATGTATTACTATACAGGCTTCATGATACCGTGCATTCTCTGAACATTGGACAATAAAAAATATTGTAGCGAAAAACACAGACAGCTGTAAAGTTTTGGAGCAGCCACAGGCAAACCCCTGTGAAAGATCAGCCCGGCAACAGACAGACACGGACTCCAGATGTTCCAAAAACATGCACCGTTTAATACACAACACAATAACACCGTGCACAAATCTCAAGTCTCAGTCCTTTTTTACTTCTCAGCTGCCTCCACTCCTTTCTCGCAAGCTCTGTCTTGTCCCTCCTGACTCCGGCTCCTCGAATGGAGTGAGGCGGCCCCTTTAATCCTGCCCCGGATGTGCTCCAGGTGCTTCCTGATCTTCTTCCTGCAGCACTTCCTGGTGTGGTGGAAGTGCTGCCGTCCAGAGCTCCATAATTGTCTGGGTGCCCCCAGTCGGTGGCCACGGTCCCCAACAGGGATGAGCTTCCAAGCTCTGTTCCCGTGGCCCCAATGCAGACCAGGGCGGCTGCCCTCTCATGGCGCAGGGGAGGTATTGTTCCTCTCCCAGTCCTTCCAGGCATCCCGGCTAGGCAGGACCTCCAGCCGTCTGCCACACCCCACATAGTTGAAAATAAACGTGAATTATAAACATGTTGAAAAAAGGCACAAGTCTCAAAATGACTGCTCCAAGCTGCCTACACTTCCGGTTAAGTACAGGCCGTCAGGACGAGACAGGTCCAGGGGGACGAACACCAGAAGTGGTTTGGCAACTTCAGAATTAAGAATATAAACCATCTTAACAACATTCTAAAAATCAGCAATAAAATGATAAGTTTGCAGCAGATGTCTGTCACTGAGCTGTATCAGAAACAGGATAGAAAGAAGGCCAACACAGTTCAGTCAAACAGTTACTATCCTCATTTTCCTATAATTTCAGTTGTTGTCATCAGGCTGTAGGTTTAGGTTACCAAGGATATAGAGCAACAGATTTATTATTTTTTTTTTATTGATGAAGTTTAGCATTTTGAATTCTTCTAAATGTCCAGATGCTGCTAAACTGTTGTTATTTTGTGTACTGTTTAAGGTAATTATTCTTCTTTGTACTAATCTTGAGTGTGTGTACTTATAAGGATCTGTGTTGATATCTGGAAGATTGCAAGTTAAAATCCTGTTACTGCCATAAGGGATCCTACTCTGTTGGGCCTTTGAGTAAGGCCCTTTACCTGAAAATTGCTCCAAGGGTGCTGTTCAATGGCTCTGATATCCAAAGGTCGTGCAAAAAGACAATTTCTCCTCAGGAATTAACAAAGAATATCAAAATCAAAATGATAACACCGGTTGTGTCTCGTTTCTTTTTTTCTTAAATCCGTGTAACAATTTCTTATGTTTTGTACATTCCTGATGCAAACTAATTTTCCCCTGGGATAATAAAGTCTACCTAACCCAGCCTAATCAAGAAGGGCACAGGCATTTTGTGCCTTGGAATTCTTGCTGACTGGGAAGAGGATTTAGTACCAACTCTTGGAAAGGTGCAGAGACCTTGGTTGTCTTTAAAATGGAGCCATTCCTCTACTGCACTCCTTCCACTCTTGTCATCTACCGGAACTCAGTTCTGCAATTAAAAATATCCAAAATGATTGCAATGTTCCTTGGGCCTAATTAGTCAAGACAGGTACCAGTGCTTATTTATGCCTTGGCCTGATTGAATATAAGGACAGTGAATTCCTGATGATGCCACTTATCTAAGACAACTTACAGATGCTCTTTGCCTGTTTATAATACATACATAAGAAACATTTATATGTTGGCCTGAATTGGGCTTTTCCCATTTTTTAGAAGGAACTGCAAGCAAAACCTTAATTAGTTTTCTCATACTGAATAGACATTATTCCATCTTTGTTTTTTATTGTATTGTAAAGCTTTCACAGTTAAGTAAATAAGGTGTGATTTGTTTGCAGTTCTGTGCTGAATGACTTAAATACTAAAGTGCTTCAGCTAATGAGTCACATAGCAGATTGAATTACTACCCAAAGAAAGGAAGCGCGGTTTCTAGTTTCTGCTAAAGAAGTAATAAGAAAATTAACTGATTGTAAACCTTTTCTTCACGGCTACTGCTGTTCCTGCTATTCAATAGCTTCATACTGCAAAAACACACCACTGACAAACCAGGCTGAAGGATGAGTGTGGTGGAAAAGAAGAGTGAGGTGAAGTTTAAGGGATATTTCACAAAATGTTTGGCATTTTCAGCACGAGAGAGCTGTTTAAATGATACTTCTATGTTTTTGTGTCTTTCAGAAAGTTTATGGAAATTTCCGTCGATTTTCTACAATGGTAAAAACTATCTGTGGACTTAATTTGGCACTACAAAGGTGGGTTCAAGTTCATATACAACAAACTTTCTTTCTGTGCTGGGGTTAATGATTAATACAGTATCAATACTTAAGCAAAAATGTAATAATTGAATAAAACAAAATATACTTTTGACATCTAACCTTATCTTTTTGTAGCAGTTATATTCAATTGCTTTATTAACATGTCTTGAGGTTATTTGAATAATATAACACAGCAAAATAAATACGGATCAAGCTATTTAATAATTAGTCACCACAAACCATAACAGCCAATTAGGACACTTTTTTCAATTTGAAATAAAGATAGGAGATATCTTGATGCATGGATCTTGGTCAAATGTGGTTAGAATCGTAGATAGATAGATAGATAGATAGATAGATAGATAGATAGATAGATAGATAGATAGATAGATATTTTATTGCATTGCAATGCAATACTGTATTTTTATCTGAGAATTAAAGTTTGATTATTGATAACACTGAAAAAATTAAGACATACAGAAGTTTAAGCACAGCTTTTAAAATATCTAAATAGGACAGCTAGGTGGCAGAGTGGTTAGCCCTACACCCTCACAGCTTCAGAGATGTGAGTTGAAATCCCAGTGCAGTCACTGCCTCTGTGGTGTGGGGTTTGCATAATCTTCCTATGCTTGTGTCTGGTTTTCTCTAAGAAATCTGTTTTTCTTCCACATCTTATACTTATGCATGTTAGTTTGATTGGTGACTCTAAATAAGCTGCTAGGGAGACTGACCAGAAATGAACTGGAACTGTCCAAGATTAGTTTCAGCCTTGAGACCTTTGCACGAGTGATAGGTTCTGCTTCCCTGTGATCTGGCATTAAAATAAGCATATTAGAAAATGAAGTATCATGGATGAGTGATGTTTGTGGTAGTACTGTATATTAGGAAACACTTGGGGGCATCTGAGGGAGCCATCTTCAGCAGCACAACTCGTGGCCACGCCAAGGCAGAGGTGGTCGCCGAAGCCTCATCTTGCTTTGGGTTTTGCTGTATTTCTTGGGGATCCATTGGTGCAAGGACCCCATTTCTGGTACCATGTGACGTGGGAGTCCCTGTCTGGCTCCCCAAAACACGAGGCTAAGTCTCAGTACTTTATCAAAACCAGCTTTATTCAGCTTGAAACAGGAACAGCACGGTTATTTATTGTAGTGGGATCTACCACTCTCTTATACACAGATACAGCAATCAGGCAGAGTTGTGGCCAGGTTAGTGGCCAAGTAATACTGTTCCCTGCAGTTATAATGTTCCTTGCATCACCCATCGACGGCAGGTGCTCGTAGCATGACCGCGATCTTTTCGGATTTGTTTTCATGGTGAACTGCTGCAGCAGTGGGAGCCTGCCATCGCCCCGGCAACCAACAGGCTATCTTCCATAGACATGGCGATCGCACCTTGAGAAGCTCTTCGGCATGTCGTCCCGTTGAGGGGAGCCCCAAAAGAGTTTAGTAACCTTAGAATATCATCTAAATAAGTTTAACTTTAATAAACATCCATTGACTTAAATCATGAGACAAACAGTTAATTTTTGCATAGTCATTATTCAGTTTTAATGACTTTAATTTTTATGAAAAACATGTATAATCTAATGGTATACAATCAATATTATGTCACTGTACATATACAAAGTTTATGTTTGATGCTGTGTTCTTTGTTGATGTGTTTTTAATGACATGTCATAGTCTGTCTGTAAAACTTTCCAACAAACCAAATGTCCTACTTGGGGGAAAAAAAATAAAACTAAAAACAAATTCAATATTTTACAAGTCCCTTTGTAATCATTTATTACAAAGAAATCCCCACGAATTCAGTACTAACAACATACTGTTGTGGAATATGGCCGGCCGTTCATCCCTGCCAATACCCCCAAGCCACCAGGTGGAGCCCTGCCTGTAACATAGAGGTGCCCCGAGTTCCAGCAGGGCATCATGAACAGTGGAGTTTTTCATCACAGCCCTGCTGGATACCATGGGAACCTCCAGCGGACACTGCAGGAAGGCCCAGAGACTTTTGTTTCACCTATAACCCGGAAGTGCGTCTTAGTCATGGCGACAAAGCAAATGAAACACTTCCGGGTTGAAGAAAAGGAGCTTTTATCTGACCCGGAAGTGTTCACGGTCACATGGACAGAGAGAGGTGAAACACTTCCGGGTCAAGGACTATAAAAGGACTGTGGGAAATCCCAGATGTTGAGCTGAGCTGAGTGGAAGGGTGGCAACGCGTCTGGGAGTGGAGGATTGATTGATTGATTGATTATTGATTTATTATTGTGTTATTTATGAGTATAGTGGAGTGGAGTGTGCTTGGTGCACATAATTATTATAAAATAAATAATTATTGGACTTTTATTTTGTGATTGACGTCTGGGCTGAGGGTTCAAGGGGTCGACAGTGCTTCTATCTGTTACACTGTATACATCAATAATTATGAACTCCTCACACAATTACTCCTCATTTTTTATGAAATGATGAGATCAAATTGGCAGTATTTATTTAATAAATAGAAAATGTGAAATTGTCAGTTATGCAGTTTTTGTAATTAAATAAACAGTTCTAGCTTAACCCACTGTAATTATCTCTCTATTATATAAAAAAAATCCTGTGACGAGATGTGACTTTTTCAGAGAGATACTTTCAAGTCCCGCGAGATGAGACTTCGGGCCAGGAGATTTAACCATGCCAGGGGCCGGAAATAAAAGACAAGGAATAGATGACAAAGTAGAACGTCGTGAAGAGGTTCAAAAACATTGCCGCAATACACATGCAGAGCAGGTTAGAGATAATGAAAGTACTAAAATTTGAAAGTCTCCAAAAAATAATAGTAAAGATCGCATTAGCGCAAGCAAACTGAAATCATTCTCGGTGAAATAACGGAACATCGAAAAGAGATTGAATATATTGTTCAGATTTAAACTTTAAGTCGGAGACTTGTAGATCATCTAATTCAGTGGTCCCCAACCTTTTTGACAGCAAGGACCACTTTATTAGATGCAAATTTTTCCACGGACCGGTCGGGGGGGGGGGGGGAGTGGGGAGTGCAGTTTTATACACAATTTACATAACATTTCTATTATTATTAAGTTATTAAGCAGTTCGCATACATTTGCAACCTGAGATTTTTCTTCTTTTTTTGCATATAACAAAGACATATGCTTTGCATTTGCCATTCCAACAGATTGCACATCACAAACATTAACACTGTTATCGTTTTTTTCGTGTCTGCCGTTTCTATAGGAGGGTGACAATGAGTTAAATTCCAATGGATGTTTTTCAAATGTTGACAAGCAATAAGCAAAAGGTATCACTGAAAACCACAGAAAACAAAAACAGCAAAAAAAAAACAGTACGAGGAAAGTTCGAAGAAAGAATTTTTTTTACAATGTTTCTGTTTGGGGATCGTTGTGCAAACGTGCACATCTGAGCTGCGACCACAGATCTAACTGCTCTGTGGATGATTCATTCAGGCATTTCAAGGTCACTTCGTTGTAATGAAAGCATCTGCTGAATGTACTTCGTAGTAACGCGATTTCTATAGACTCGTGTCATATAGGGAAACTGTCGGGACCGTAACAATACTTTGTTGTAATACTCTCTCACCTCGGTCTCTCTCCTCTCTCTGCGCCGCTGCAAAGCCCCGCCCGCCAAGCGTTCTGAAAAGTCTGAGTGAGTCTCCGTTGCCGGCAGTTCTCTTGCGGCCCGGCTGTCAGACAGCTGCGGCCCGGTAGTGGGTCGCGGACCGGTGGTTGGGGACCCCTGATCTAATTCATGTTGCATCAAGGAAAAGTAGTGTTTCTTCCCAATAAAGAGGTGTATCCTCGTAGAATGAAAAGATTTGTTGTTTTGTATTAAATTAAATCAAACCCTTCCCTCATTCACTTCCCATTTCAGAGGCTGTTGTAAAACGAAAGCCTGATATAAAGGGCAGTAGTTCCTCATATTTTTTGGGACATCAAAATTGTTAAACAGTAATGTTTACTTTAGAATAGTAATAATACATTCTCACCAATTTCTAAAAAGAAATATTTGCTCTTCATTTTAGAGAACCTAACAATGTTACTGTATCCTCCACAACCTGCTCAACTCCAAGATCCTTTTCCAGAGAAAAGTAATTACCTTTTACAGGATAGCAGGAAGCACTTCCAGCAGTGTGGCTTCACACCGACAGTTCCCTCCAGCAGTCCCATGTTTCATTGCCCTGACATGTTAAAGGAACAATCTATACAGAGGGAACCCTGGGACATGGCCACAACCTCTACCCATAAAAGGCATGAGTTGACATACTCAACTCGCTTATTATACATATTAGTGTACAGGCTTCACAATACAGTGCAATATCTGAACATTGGACAATAAAAAAGAGTGTAGCAAAAAACACAGACAAGCATAAAGGTTTGGGGCACTCACAGACAAAGCCCACATAATTGAAAATAAACATGAGTTACAAACGTGTTGAAAAAGGGCAAAAGACATCTTTATAGGCGTGATTCTCAAAGTTTCAAGCTGCTGACACTTCTGCTTACATACAGGCCAAGTAGGAAGAGATGGGTCTAGGGGGATAGGCACCGGACGTGACATTAGAAGTGGATGGTCTGTCAAACATCTGGGGCCTCATGTATAACGCCGTGCGTAGAACTCACACTATAACATGGCATAAGCACAAAAGCGTGAATGTGCGTACACACAGAAAAATCCAGATGCAGGAATCTGTGCGTACGCAAACTTTCACGTTCTTCCACTACATAAATCCTGATCAGCGTGAAAAGTAACGCACGTGCACGCGCCTTCTGTCCCGCCCCAACTCCTCCCAGAATTATGCCTCTTTGAATATGCAAATCGAATAAATAGCCTTCTGTGAAAAGACAATGGGAAAAGCACGGGGGAAAATATAAGAATTTCAGTGAATACCAAGTGGAGGCAAAGGAAAAACGTACTATTTGTTGGTTTAAACAGTAGTATAATCAACAAAAGAAAGCTGATCGAGTGACATAGTGTCGGAGAAACTCAAAAGCTCAAGTTCACAAAGTCACACAGTGCCCGAAATAAAAACGAAGTTGTCACATATCAAAGTCGGTGTGAAAAGGCAACTCGTAGCGGAACATCTGAGTGTCATATGAAAGCTTATTAGGGTACAGAGAAAAAAAATAGGCACACAGTGGGAAAAAAGCACGAAATGTCAACTTTAATCTCGAAATTTCCACTTTAATCATGTAATTTATTTTGTCATTAAAGTAGAACATCATAAACTTCATCTTAAAATCGTTTATTTTACTATTTTCTCAAATCCCATCATAACTAAAGTAGCACGTTAAATGCTTTGTTCTGTGTTTGATCTTCTATGTGCTCTATGGGTGTGAATCACTACGTGCTTCCGTTCTTTCTCTTTCTCCAACAGGATACAGAATCCATTACATTCGTGATATTACAGCTCTCTGAATAATCAAAATGCTGAGATGTATACGTGATATCTTTTTCATGATGATAGGAATGAAAGCATGTTATTAAACATGGGAACACGGTGGCGCAGTGCTGCGCCATGTGCGACCTTCGATGAAATAATTTATTACAGAAGTACTGTCTCTTTCAAACGTACTAACCTCCAATTCCTGTCCTTACTTTTCTTTCTCCAAATACCCAATCGCCACACAATAAGCTCTGTAATAGACGTTAAGCCATCTGTAAGCTTAGAACGCCGATTCTTCAAAACTTTTAAGGAACATTGAAATATCTTTGTAGTACATGTTTAATTATTCTATCCGTCTCTCCTTCCAGTGTCGCGTCAGCACCAGCAATAATGCAGCACAAGGCAGGAGCTTTCCGTGAACTAGCTAGCGCTGCGGCAGCGTGTCCTCACATGTTTAATTATTGACAATATAGATTATTTAAATGAAGTTAAAGTTTTATCTGTATACTATAAGCAACATATTTTGCTGCATTTCATCTTTAAAATGATATCGTCATCATACGCGCTTTATAAAGTGGCGCAGGTGTGCAATATTATAACTGTAGTGCAAGTTTACAGTGGGGTAATTGTACTTATAAGTACAAACAGTTCTACAAGGAGCACTTGATCGAGTGCATTTATAGTTCTTGGGATGAAACTGTTTCTGAAACGCGAGGTCCGTACAGGAAAGGCTTTGACGCGTTTTGCCGTGGCTGAGGTAGTGTGTGCTTGAAATTGTATACCGAAAATTCTCTTTCTGATCAGGTGCTGCTGTGATTCCCCACTCAGATACAGTGATATAAATACTCCGAGTGGTGCAGTGAGAGTAATATGGAAAAAGATGATCCGCTGTGGCAACCCTTAATGGGAGCAGCTGAAAGAAGAAGAAGATGCAGTGAGAGTAACAACGCTAAAGCAGTTATGGTATTTGGAATACTATAGCTATTCACTGGACCATTATATTGCTGCAGGTTAATTACAATCAGATGCATTACACTAATAAACAATATGCATTTAATTTCAGTGTATTTATAAAGCCGCGTCAGGAATGTGGGTCTAAGAAAGAAAGGGTAACCACACAGGAACAGTAGCACTGCTTTGATGCTGGGTGCTGCCAGTCTGCAAAACCGAGCGGAGAAATTGCGTATGCCAGGGTATGAGGTACCGTGGAAATGTGCGTGGCTTTACGCCAAGTTTAGATTTTATACATCGCGATTTGAGCGTGGAAACGTTCGAACGCAACATTTCTGTGCATACGCACCGTTTATACATGAGGCCCCTGGTCTGTAGAGGGATGTAGACTGTTTTAAACTGTTTTGCATGGCAAGCCCTTATTGTACTCTTTTCCAAACTCCAAGATCCTTTCCCAGAGAAAAGTGATTACCTTTTGTATCAGGAAGCTCTTTCATTGCTTGACCTAGCTGAGAGGAGACAGTGACTTCACAGTGAGAATTCACTCCAACAGTATCATGCTTCATTGCTTCTTTGGCCAGCCCCAAAATGTTAAAGGGACAATCTATACAGAGAGAACCCTGGGACATGGCAGCAACTCCCCACTGGTGCTCTCTACTTCTTTGGAAGATCAGACAATCAACTTCTGTCCTCTGGAGCACCTTGTAGTAAATCTAAGATATGAACATTATTTTTCCTAAACTAGTTTAAGTGTAGGGCAGCATAGTAGTATAGTGGTAACGCTGTTAATTAGACCAGGGTTCACATCCCAGGTCCTCCCTTCATGTATGTTCTCCCTGTGTCTGTGTGGGTGTTCTGGTTTCCTCTCACAATCCAAAGACATGCAGGTTAGGCAGATTGGCAACATTAAATTGGTCCTAGTGTGTAGTTGGGGTATGTGTTGTGTTTTGGCCCTGAAATGGACCGATGCCCTGTCCAGGGTATGTTTCTTTCTTGCACCTTATGGTAGCTGGGATAGGCTCCAGCAGACCCCCGCGACCCTGTTCAGTTCAAAGCAGTTCAGAAAATAACTGACTGATTTAAGTATGGGGCATTCTCAAAATGTGTTTTCTGTTGAAGCAGGTACCTTCTGACATGTTTCATAATTCAACTATATAAATAAAAATGTATATAAATTACATACAAATTACATAATATTTATAGTTGTCACCTAGACTGCAGCTTTGACTATTTTTTCCCAGCTGAAAGATGTATAACACAATGATATTGTCATCCATTGTAAATACACTGGTATGTTATTAATATACAGCCATAACTGTTATTTTAATGTAGGAAATCTGGAATAAACAGGGTGAAACGATGGACTGAAACTTACTTCAAAATGAGATCAGACGAAACTAAAGATCTTTTATTCAACATTGCTGTCTTTAAAAGGAACAAGAATGTGAGTGACCTAATCAGTCAGGCTTTATTTTCAATTTGTATTGTGATAACCTTCAAAGTTTAACTGATTTAATTTTTGAACCATTCTTTTATTTACCACATTGTATGCTTTTTGCACTTTTTGAAATTAAATAGCTGCCAAGTGAATGACCGTGCAAAATATCATAATGTAAAGCAAAAAGTGTGCATAATCTGTCTTTCCATCCTTTATTTATACAGCATATCCAATCTGATTTGTGTCTATTAGAGGATATTAAACGAAAGAAGCCTTTGTTAATTTTAATTTTTTGTTAGATATCTAGACCAATTTCTTTCTTACTAACAGAATGTGAAAAAAATAAAATTCAAAGCCCTTCCAGTGCTGCTTTACATAATGAAAGAATGTGCAGGGTGTGCAACTGTTTATTTTCTCAAAAAATGGTTCAACATTGATTATTACCACGCCACACCATCATTTATTTTGATAATAAGAACTGGGGGCAAAGCCCCCTGCTCGCTTTGCTCATCCACCCCCCAACCCCAGCGTGCTTCATGCTAGCCACTTCGTGTCTCTGCTGCTTGCGTTGTGTGCTGCTGCTACCGAGCTGCGTGTTCGGCATGTCGCACTGCGCGATGATCATTTAAAAGCCTGTACAGCAGCTGTCCTTTTCTCTCACTTCCTTGTCTCGCAGGACGTTAAAGTGTCTCTGTGAAATTGTTTATAAGTAGGATGTGATATGTAAGTAGTCTCGTGGGACTTCAAAATGTCTCTCCGAGATGATCACGTCTCGACCCAAGATTTTTTTATTATAATAGATAGATATTAAAATACTGCGGTGTGCTGGCGCCCTGCCCGGGTTTGTTTCTTGCCTTTACGCCCTGTGTTGGCTGGGATTGGCTCCGGCAGACCCCCGTGACCCTGTAGTTAGGATATAGCGGGTTGGATAATGGATGGATGGATGGATGGATGGATATTAAAATATTGAAAATACTTTATTGACTAGAAATTTTACAAAACCAGATTATGGGAGATTAACAGTGCAGAGACACAAGCCCTTTTCTGCTAATTTCAAAGCTATAGATCTGCACTGAATTCGTTTTTTTTTTTTTTTTTTTTGCATGGCCTGATGATGCACTAAAGTGCTTCCATCCGCAGTTGCTTAGTGGTTAATTTATTAGGCTGCAGACTAAAAGGATGCCAGTTCAGTCCAACTGCTATCTGGCAGTTTGTCTCAGAGCAAATCACATTACTCACAAGTCTTACAGAAGGAATGGCACTTCTGTTTTATAAAACAATTAACCCATTCAGCCTTATTATTTTGTGAGATATTCTAATTTTGGGGTGTCTAGGAAGTTCAAAAATGAAAAAATAAAAAATTATCACTATTATTATACAATAGCTGGCAAATACTTCAATCTTCTTGTGGAAATAAAATTGAAAATGGTGCGTACAGTCTGGAAGTATCCATTTTCACTTCCATGTTTCGCAGACTGTATGCCAGTCTCTCGAGTCTGCGCTAATAGTAGCAATCCTGGTTACAACGGCAGCAAACATACCTGTGCTTTACAAAAACAACTGCATATTTATGTACTAGTAATAGGATGTCACGGCCGAAAGGTTTAAAAGTGTCACCTAAATAATGGAATGGAATGAATAAAGCAGTCATTTTAGCTGGTAAAGCAAAGGTTTTTGTGCTCAATGATTATTAGAAGTAACCCCGTGTTTTTTGTTATTTTTTTTTTAATGGCAGGCTGAGAGTGAAATATTGAAAACTCTGCTTTCAGTTTTCCCTCCTGAAAGAGAACATTGTAACATACTGAAGGTACTGCAATGTGCACTTTTTGAAAAGAAACATTTTGTCACTTTTGTATATATTATAGTAAGAAAAAGCCTTTAAGCTTATCTGAATGAATCTTTTTGTACTTCTCTCAAAGCTGTTTGGAATCCTACTGTCAATAAGCTTCTGGTAAGCCCTGTAACCATGTAATCAGTAAAAGAAGTGTGTCAATATTTGTGAAAAGCAAAGATGGCTCCAACATATTAATATGCTTGACATATGAATAAGTGACCAGGATCTTATTATAGAATAGGTTTTAAATACAGTTTGGGTTAGAAGGCAAGCGTGTTGCCTGGTAATTAAATTCTTTCTGCACATTTGTTTGTTAATGTGGTACAGTGCTGTTTAATAATCTTCAGTGTGCCTTAATTGAACTTTGAACAGCAATGCTTACTTAATTGCATGACTACTGTTCTTGAAAACTTTTTAATCTCCTCTTTCCTGATGTGTGTCACAGTTTCGATCATCAGGAATCAAAACATATCAAGGGCAGTTGATGTTATTATTTTTGTTGAACGTACACCTGAATAAGAGCCGGGAGAATCAGATTTGTATATCTACTTGTCATTGTCGTGATAAAAAAATTTCCTCTATCTTCAAAGAAGGCAGTTATGGAGTTCAGATGAGAATGCAGAACAATTCTTATTTTGCATAAAGATTTGCACAAATGTCCGTGGAGGGAGCCATCAATTAAACAATTCATCTCTTTTTATACTTTTTTCTAATTAAATCACCTCATCTAATACATCACGACACCTGACTCTTAATATGCAACTTAACTTTATCAGCTCCTCCAATCAAGTGAAGCCACCAGCAATTTCTGACTCAGGTCAGTTCTCCCATTATTGCGAACACCACTTCAGTAAGAGGGATGTTCAGCAGAATTCCCCATTGATCTTAGCATCACTTGACAGGAGGGGTGTATGGACTTTTGCATCAGTTTATTCATGTTTTCTGGAGGGGTGATCGTTACTCAATAACCTCATTCTAACCTGGGAAAATTACGTTGGTAGCTTCTCTAAGATGAGACAGAGACTTTATGTGCTTAAGCTTTAATGTTAGATGTAGTTAATCCTTGAGTTGCATTCAGTCCTTTTTCTTATATTTAATAATTCATTCTGTTATGCCTTCATTATCTATATACTAATAACAGATTGTAAAAAATTCTTATATATTAACTAAAAATTGCATAGCAGTTTCATGTAAACTGTTTAAGCTGATATCTCACACAGAAGCACAGACTTCATACCGCTTGGCAGGGGCTGGGAATTGTCATTGGTAAAGTTCAAAGTACATATTCCTAGAGACATCATTCAAATTGTGTAACTGTAGATCATTTTTTGTTTTGATGTTTTAGTCACTATTGTTATGAGATAGAATTTCCAAGAGTTATTGTGAGAAGACAAAAAGACTGAGGGATCTAAATGTACAGTGAAACAGGAATTGTAGACAGTGCAAGGCACAAGTCAAAAACCAGGAGATCTAAAGAAAACAGAGGCAACCAATCTATAAGGATGAACCAAAAATCAAAGGAAAAGGCAAAAAGGGATTCAAAAACTGTGAAACAAACCTAGCCCTTGGCCTACTTAAGAAGAATCTAACTATCACTAAGAGATTTGTTTGTTTTTGTTATCCAATGAAAAGATGTTTACAATTGGAATGACAGCCATATTTATACCAAATGTCCGATGAAGTCAGAGACAAGATGATTGAGATCACATGATGTGCATCTTCCGATCACGAGTCATGTGACACACACCAGTCACGTTGTTAAAACAAAAACTACCAAACATAAATTCCTGAAAAATTGAAAACCTTAAGTGATCAACTAAAGAAAATAATAATAATAATCCCAAAAGTGCTACCAAATGTGTGTAGTTATAAAAGTTATTTTTCTTTTTATTTTGCTGTTTTCTTCATCTAGCTGGGATTGAAATGCTTGACTTTTCTCTTTGTTGTACATCTTTGGTTTATTTGGATGTTTTACTATTTGTTTGTTTATGATTTGCAGTATTCTTTATGTTTTATGTACCTGCATCTGTCATTTTTCAGCCAACGTTCCTCCTCTGGCTGGGCTTCAAACCTTTGTTTCATGTCATTTTTGCTCAATATTGATTATTTTGCTTACATTAAGATTGCTTGTGTTTATTATTCGTATTCTTTGTTTTTTTTTTAACTAGGGGGCTTCGCTCACCAACCCCCATGTTTGGTTTTTCGGATACACACTTTTAAGATTTTTTTTTCTTTGAATTATTGCTAATTCATTAGTTTCACTTTTATTTCAGAACTTATGTAAAAACAATATTTGGAATCTTTCGAGTCCCAATATGCTGAACCTTTTAAATGAGGTCAGTGAGACATGTGTTTAATGACTTTGTCAGGTTAGAGATAATGAAAACTGAAATTCAAAAGACTCAAAAAAACGTAAGCGAGAAACATATGCAGAGCAAGATACAGAATATGAAAGCAGATAAAAACAACAGTGTCAAAAAAAAAAGTAAACATCGCATTAGCGCAAAGAAAAAGAAATTATTACTCGGAGAAATAACTAAAAGGCGAATAGAGATCGAATATATGGACATAGGTGATATGTCAGAAGTATGTTAATATTGTAAGGCTTTGATGTTTAAGTCAGAGAATTTCAAAAACATAGTTTACCTCACATGCATTTATTGGTTACTTTGCAAAAAAAATTATTAACTGATGATGATGTAGATCGCGTTGTCTGTGCTGAACTTCCAAACAGAGAAACCTATCCTGAATTATCTCTAACCTGCTCTGCATGTGTTTGGCCCTTTTGTTTTGTAATCTCTTTATGACGTTTTACTTTGTTTTCTATTCTGTCTTTTATTTCTGACCTCTCTTTGTCCTGCTTTTTTTTCAATGACACCTGGTCCGTGGTGATTATTTTTTCGAGTATTAACTTCCATTTGTTTGCGCTACTGCGATCTTTACTTTCTTTTTTTTATACTTTCTAATTTTCCTACTTTCATATTCTTTAACTTTCTCCACATTTGTATCGCGCATACGTTTTTTTTTTTGGAGCCTTTCAAATTCCACTGCTTTCATAATCTGCTCTGCATGTGTATAGCGCCAACGTTTGTGAACGTCTTTATGAACTTATACTTTGTCTTTTAATTCTGAGCCCTATTGGACGTGCTTTGTTTCAGTTCCACTTGCCTTATTTTCTGAATTTGCACCTAGATTATTTTTTCTTTTTTGCTCTTTTTTCTCTCCAATGCTTTTGAGTCTCTTTTCTCTGCACTGCTTTCTTCTTCACTTATTCGTCGACGTTTCATTTATAACGTATTGTCCTTATACGCTTTATATGTGCTGAGACCCTGGATCTGTGTGTGCTCAGATCCTTCACAAGACTGAATGCTTTGCTGCCCCATTGTCTTATTTGATAGATTGTAAGTAGGGCGTGTCTTGCAAGAATCTCATGTTCTACGTCATCGCGAGACGGTCCTGGGTCAATCTCTTGGCACAATATCTCATGTTTAAGTTCCTCGCAGGTCTTTTATCTGTCTTCTGTGATCTTAACGTGAAGATCATGTATCGTCTCCTAGTCATTCCCTCCCATAGGATTTTTTTTTATAATAGATTTTATTATAAATGTATAATGATGCAATGTTTTGTCACATGATTGGTCACAGTCCTGGAAACCATAAACAAGATGGCAGCACTTGTGAAATCAAAACACAAAATAGTAATAGGTTGGTCCCCTGTTCTATAGCACCCTGACAGACAAGATATAATTCCATCTATCTTGCCTTGATCTCTCTCTAAAGCTCATATCCCTAACTGTGGGTCTTCTACGATACCCAGGTCACATACAATGCACTAAAATTGGCAAGTTGTGTTTCCCTGTTACTTTTAGCACATTGTAAGGCCATACCCTTATCTCATATTGTCTTTTCCTGCTAAATTAAGTTCCCATTACAATGCTTATTGTTACACAAAAGAACCTTAAAAAAGTAGCTACCGGTAATTAATTATATCTAGAAATGATTGCCACAGTTAAACATTTCTAAACATTTTTCTCTTGCAAACACATCTACAAATTTATCTTTGAACTTGTTTAGTCCAACTGAGGGTGGCAGAGTGTGTAACAGAAAAATCATCAATGAAACCAAAAAAAAATATGGTTTCATTTCATGCTATACCTAAAAAGATTCAATTAATGGAGTGAAACACATACATGGATTAGGAGAAAATATAAACTCTGTACAAATACTGACCTATTCTTGATTTGAGCCTAGAACTCTGAAGCAGTAGAGCTAACTGCTGTGCCGCTGTGTGTCCTTAGTACTGTAAATGGAATAAGCCTTTTTAACATTATTATTCCCATTGAATACCACAAGTTAGTCATCTTATTATCTACTGATGAATAACTTTATTGAGATTAATACCACCTAATGACGTTTCTTACTTTTCTGACCCATCACCTATCTGGAGATTTGCAGGGCAAGTTTCCAGCCTCGGGGAGATAAGACTGCAGTGTGGGCAGCACATGATTCTTCTGACCTATAAAATAAAAGGATGTTAATCTTGCAAACCTCAATGTGGTGTTTAACCTTGCTAATGCTTAAAGGTGATTATTCAGTCTTACATTTTTGCTTATAATTTTACACAAGCATCTACAGTGGTATTAAGGAAGAAGAGGCTACTCAGACACATAAAAAATAAATATAAAATAGAAAGCAATAAATTACTAAAAACTATGAAATCTTAAAGTCACTAATATTAGATAGCAGATATCTGTATACTTAATCGATACTGTTGCCAGCAAACACTATGGCCAATTGTTATTTTGTTATATTGTTGCTGTCTACTTCATAGCTATTTCAAAAGCACCTTATGACTTTATGTAGCAAAATTCTATAAATAAGATTTATGATTTTATAATATTTTAGTTCTTTGTTGTCACTGTTTTGTTTTGCTCAATGAGTATTTTGCTAGCTTTCTTGGAGGATAAAACAAGTTATTGGAAATAAAGCAAAGATCATCATAGACATTGTGTCAGAGCACCATCTCCCTCTCTCTCATTCTTTGTCTTTCTTTCTGTCTCTCTTCTCTTCTGATTATTTTTGATGAACTTAACACACACACACATACACAAACACACCATGGCCAGTTAAAATTCTGAAAAGTGTTTAATCCAATTAAAGGTTTTGGATGGCAAAGCCTGTATGAACAGCATAGTCTGGATTGGGTGCCAGTTCATTGCAGAACCCACTGACACACATCTGCATTAGGCCAGTTTAGAATTATCATGTAACGTAATTAGCATGCAAACATAGAGAGAACGTGAACACTCCAAAATGTTGATCCAATGTGAGGCTGGAAGCCAGGACACAGGACCCATGAGGGAGCAGTGCTAACTACTGCACCATCATGCCTTCCACACACACAATGTGGTCTGAAATGAACTCAACAGGCCTTAGTGCACTTACTAATTCCTTACGGATGTGTAGAACAATCAAAGCCTTTATTAATGTTTTATTTTATAGCAGTTGCGTGACTTTTAAGTGCACTATAGACACCATAGCTATTCTAACGTATCATTGTTGCTCTTTTATGTCGTATTAAGATCGAATAAAGTGTTTGTTAAGGTCTTGCTACAGACCACTAACTGACTAATAGATGCACCTGGATGGTCCTGACTCTAAAGAGTTACCTAAGTGACAGAGGATTCCCCAGTGGGGGCTGGGTGGGTCTCGTGGCCTTGGACCCCTGCAGATTTTGTTTTTTTTTTCTGCAGCCCTCTGGAGTTTACTTTTTTTGTTTTTTTTCTGTCCTCCTGGCCATCACACCTTACTATATTCTTTGTTACTTAGTACTGTCTAATCTTATTTTTATATTTTTACTTTTTACAAACTTTACAAACTTTTACAAACATGCTATAGAGATAACTGTTGTTGTTGCTGTTGTAGGATTGACATACAAGTTTAAAGTTATGGTTCTGTTTTATATTGTGTATAACATTTTGGAAGAAAAAAATAGTTCATGTCAAGACCAAAACCAGATTGAGCGAGTTTTGTCCTACAGATTGCTCACTGAGATTTCTTTTTCCTTTCAGATACATACACTTCTAAAGAAACACAGAGCTTTCCAAAGGTTTCCAGAAAGCATCCAACTGCAACTCTGTCAAGCAGCAATCTATCAAAGGTATGAAACTGTACAAATGCAAAAAAAACCACAGTGTCTATAAAAAGTATTTACCCATTCACATTTTATTGTTATACAACATTGATTCTCAGTGGATTTAATTGGACATTTTTGACACTGCTCAACAGAAAAAGACTCTTCAATGTCAAAATGTCTCTGGGGTCCAAATTAATTTCAAATATAAAACACAAAATAATTGATCATTAGAACATTATAACAATCTAGATAAGAACAGGCCATTCAGCCCAACAAAGCTCACCAGTCCTATCCACTTAATTATTCTAAAATAACATCAAGTGCAGTTTTGATAGAAGCTAAAGTCTTACTGTCTACAACACTTCTTGGTAACTTATTCCATATGGCTGTGGATTGATGAACTCATTTTAAAGTAACAGTCTCAATCCACTGTTAATTCCCTTCATAATTTTAAACACTTCAATCATGTCACCTCTTAATCTTCTTTTGCTTAAACTGAAAAGGCTCAGCTCTTTTAATCTTTCCTCATAATTCATCCCCTGTAACCCTGGAATGAGTCTAATTGCTCTTCTATGGACTTGTTCCAGTGCTGCTATGTCCTTTTTGTAGCCTGGAGACCAAAACTGTACATAGTACTCCAGGGAAGTACTCACTCTCTAGTGCATTATAAAGGTTGAAAATAACCTCCTTGGACTTATACTCCATACACTATACTATATAATCTAACATTCTGTTAGCCTTCATAATCACTTTTGAACATTGTCTGGCAGTTGATAGTGTTGAGTCCACTATGGCTTCTAGATCCTTCTTATTAGGTGTACTTTCAAGTTTAAGACATCGCACTGTGTATTCAAATCTAACATTTTTACTTCCTACTATATATTTGCCACAAATCTGTCCAAGCCTGTGTGCTGTGCAAGTCCTTCAGCAATGTTTCAGCGATTAAGATTATTTACCTAACCACCAAGCTTGGTATCATCTTAACCAGCTTGTAACTTGTGTTCCTATCTAAATCATTTATATTGTGGAAGCCGGCCTGGACACAGTCACCCAACACACATTTATTATACATTATTTACAGTTGCAAAGTGCACCGCAAACCCCCAAAGTCCAGGCCAAGTCAAATGCCTTACTCTTCAGGCTGCTTCCTTGCCTCTCCTCCCGAACTCCATCCTTCTCCACTCCCGACTCAAGCCCTGAATGAAGGGAGGCGGCCCCTTTTATAATCACCAGGTGCTCCAGGTGCTTCCCGGCAATCTTCCACCGGCACTCCCCAGTGCCCGCTCCTCTTCCCCCCAGCACTTCTGGGTGTGGCGGAAGTGCTGAGGTCCAGGGCTCCAAAGGCATTGGGGCGCCCCCTGGCGGATGACCACGGGCCCCTACACGGTTGAGCTTCAAAGCTCTGTACCCATAGTCCTCATAGGTGCCAGGGCGGTCGCCCCCACGTGGTCTGGGGAAGACGTAAGCCCTCTTCCTATCCTCTGGGGCATCCCAGCCGGGTCGCCGCCCCAGCCACCTGTGACACTGCCCCACCGCCAGCGAAGACGTGTCGGGCAGAGCGGGTCATCTCGCGAGGGCAGCTCATCCCTGAAGTGGGTCCTGTTAAACAAATAGAAACAGGGGCGGAGACGCTGCCTGGACACCACCACCTGGTGTCTTGTCGTGCCTCGCACAGGCAGTACTCCCCCCTCCTACCAGCTCCCCGGGCTACTCTTTCTGCACCTTCTCCGAGGTCTTCGTGCCCCTCCGGTTGGAGCTACTCGCACCCTCGCAGCCTCTTTATATTGCCAGCTGTGGCAATATATATTAAAAATTGCAGCAGCCCTTGTGCTGACCACTGTGGATCACTACTCTTAACATCAGCCAATTTTGATGAGGTTCTTCACACCTTCACCCTCTGCTTCCTGTGTCTGAGCCAATTTTGGACCCTACACACTACACCCGGAGTGCAAAATTAGATAATTTAAGTATTCACCCCCTTTAATTCAGTATTTAGTAGATGTCCCTTTGGCAGTCATGACAGTCTTGAGTTCATGTGGACAGGTCTCTATCAGCTTTGTACATCTGGACACTGCAGTTTGTAGTAGAACATCATATATGCCATTTAAGAATAGTTCCAGCTCCACAAGCACTTGCATCTATGTCCAGCTTAAATGGAAACAAAGTTAGGAGCAGTCATTAATAAATATTTTGCATTTTCAAAATCATTTTGACAATCATTCCTTCAATCAACAGATCTTTGTGCACTCAATAACTCAGTGAATGGTGTCACCATAAGTGTTTCCCCATTTTGCTTTGGAAAATTGCTCAAGATCTGTCAGGTTGCAGGGAGATTGTTAGTGAACAGTTGTTTTTTAATCCAGATGTAAATTCTCAATAGCATTGAAATCTGCATTCTGACTAGGCTACTTCAGGACATAAACATTTTCTGCTTTGGGGTCATTTTCTTGCTGGAAAACAAATCTTCTCCCAAGGTGCAGGATCCTCACAGGCTACAAGAGGGTTTCTTCCAGGACTTCCCTGTATTTTACTGCATCTCTTTTACACTCAACCATCACAAGCCTTCCAGGGCCTGCTGCAGAGAAACATCCCCATAGCATGATGCTGCCACCACTGTGGGGATTGCGCCACATCACAGAAAACAACATCAGTGTGTTTAGATCTCTGCCCTTCTCCTTGCTATGCTAAATTAATTCCTTTACACTGAATTATTACTTTTTCAAATCAATAAAACATGCTGCAACGGGTTAGGTATTATATAAATATGGCAACATTTCCAATCGTTTACCCGTAACTTCCAATAATTGCCATAGAAAAAAAGTAAAGCAAACATAGTCATTTGTGGGAAGGTGTAAATTTTATAATTAAGGGAAGTTGATCGAGACCAATAGTACTAAAACAACCTGAGGTGTGGCGAAGAAAGGACTGATTCATAGTCCCCATCAAGGGTCAATAGCAATTGAAAGGTCTGTTTACTAGCTGTTGTACGCAGAGGGCATTAACTGATTGTCTGCTGCTGGCCTCAGTAGGTGCCCGGCAAGGTCTTGAACTTCCTCAGGAGGATTGTTATCCTTGTGTGAGTGATTTTCCCAAGCCGTGCGTTTTCTTTTACCTTTCCAGTCGAAACTTTCAAGCTCTTCTGGGCAAGGCTGCTTCAGCATGCATAGCCCCGCTCTTCTGCAGATTCTCACCTGCATATTTCTTAACAGGTTAGTCTAGCCACAGTGTACTTGGTTGACTTAAAAAGGCAAAAATAGAAATTAAACCGCAAATAAAATGTAATTTCTTGATTATAAAATGTAGCTTTATTTATAGTAACCGTGCCAGTTAGTGATTTATAACAATAAGATGATAAAGTCCAAGATCACACGGTGAGTGTGGAAATCAATATGCAGGTTATATCTAAGCTTCTTCCACTTGCAAATTCCATGTTTCACACCTGCAGCACATTGCAACATTGGATCGACTTAATCAGTATTTCGACTTGCATTTACTCAAATGCAACTTATTTGCGAATAAAACTGAATGTCTGAAAAAGGTTTCATGGACACAAACGTTCCACTCTTTGATAATTTAAGTAAATCACGAAGCTCTTACAGCGTTTGGAACTCACTTGCTGTTCCATTCTTAAAAAAAACATCTCTGCTTAGGAAGCAATGATCTATTTGGTAAGTATTATATTATACTGATAGAGAACCTGGATTGCATGTGTTAATTTTTGTCCTAGATATTTGCATCTATCTAACCTCTTTCCTTTGTGGTAAAGTTGTTTATGCTTTGTAATTTTCACAGCCAATGGTAGATGGTGCGTGGATGTCAAAAGAGACCTGTTTGCAGCTTATTATTTTAAGAACTAATATTAATGCAACTCAAATTCTGACACTTTCTACATAGTTTTAGTTGCTATTGTTTTCTAATAATATAGTATCTTGAACTCTGAGTAAGTGTAAGTAAGTAGCTTTGAAATTATACCTATTAGCATCTTAGTATACAGATGAGGCTCAACAACTTCCTGGTCTTGAAAATTATCTGAGATGTTTTTTTAATCTTTTAAAAAGGTAATATGTAAAGAAAAATCAAAAACTGAATATAATTCATTAAACTAAAAATTAGCTTAGCATCTCCAACATTTTTTTTTATAGATATGAAGCCAAACGGAGAGTCTTAAAGCAAAGTCACCCACCTAGTGCTTGTTACTTAGTACTTTCAGGACGTCTCATGGTGCACATGAAAGTTTTCTCACAGATGAGAGGTCCAGCGCTTGAAACACTGAATGAAATTGAAGAGGGGGATCTCTTTGGGGTTCGTCAATTACACTTGTACATTTAACAAAAATGCCTGTATTATATATAAAATGTTTTTGTGCAAAAACAATTTCTTCTTTTTTGTTTTGAAGGATATGTGCCTTTTGCAAGGAAGACATCGTCCTGCAACCGTTACATGCTCAACTGATGTAGAAGTTTTGATTATAAACAAAGAGGTAGGTTTAGGATTTGAAACAAACAGATAATACATGATAGATGGATAGTACCCCATGAGATTAATACAGTTTTTATCTATTCTAATCTAATTTATTTTTGATCACTACATAGATTTGCATATAACACAGAAATTATTTGTAGAAATAATAAAGTATAACCATACAGATTGTAAGATATTAAGTATTTCAGAACAGGGAGGTATCCCACTATATGTGCTCATGATATCAAGAGTTAGCTGAGTCTACCTCTCTTGAGTAAGCCTTGTTTTCCAATCGAGGGTCAGTCGATTCCACGGATGGCAAGTGTTTCTAGTTAACTCAAGGGGAGCTTGGGCAATCTGCGATTATGCGCCACACTTGTGAAATTTCAGCAGCCCTGAGAATCATCCGTCAATAACATTGATCAGGGCTCAGAAAGCACAGATGAGGGAAGAAGGAGGGTGCAATATCTGCGAACTGAGTACCTGTGACATTTTGAAAAGTTAGGTATTTAATTTAATTGTCAGAAAAGAGATGAACATGTAACTGAGTCAGTGGCCGTCTTTTCAGCAGTTGATCAAGAAAAATTGATTAATCTATATATATAATTCACTAAGTCCATGGCAAGCAAGACGCACGTAAGACAGCCACGCCCGCCAACTCACAGAGCCCTGCCCACCAACAATTCACTAAACAGCCGACCATGGCGTGAGAGCGAAAGCATTTGCCAAGAATGTGTTCATTAATCAAGAACGAAAGTTGGAGGTTCGAAGAAGATCACATACCGTCATAGTTTCGACCATACACGATGCAGACTGGCGATCCAGGGGCGTTATTCCCATGACCCGCCGGGCAGCCATCCGGGTAACCAAAGTCTTTAGGTTCCGGGTGGAGTATGGTTGCAAAGCTGAAACTGAAAGGAATTGACGGAAGGGCACCACCGGGCTGTGGAAACGTCAACTATTAAGAAAGCAAGGAGAAGCTGCGAGGCAATCCAGACCATTATGATATTATGGTTCTGAATTTGTGTGAATAATGGCATTTTTCACAATACAAAATGTAAAAATGTGTGAACATCATGCTTGAAACACTTCAAACATGTATTCAGTAACAATATGAAGTGCAAAATTATGTACAAGAACATACTTCAGAATTACTAGAACATACAGTATATTTATATGCAAACATATGTTGCGCATTTATCAACCAAAAGGAAAACTGCAGCTTCTGTCATTGGTGTGATGCTCTAATGCATCTCCTGCTAATTAATTTGCCCTCATCTGAATGTCATTGGAACCCGGGTTCGCTTCCCGGGTCCTCCCTGCGTGGAGTTTGCATGTTCTCCCCGTGTCTGCGTGGGTTTCCTCCAGGTGCTCCGGTTTCCTCCCACAGTCCAAAGACATGCTGGTTAGGTGCATTGGTGATCCTAAATTGTCCCTAGTGTGTGGGTGTGTGTGAGCCCTGCGGTGGGCTGGCGCCCAGCCTGGGGTTTGTTTCCTGCCTTGCGCCCTGTGTTGGCTGGTATTGGCTCCAGCAGACCCCCGTGACCCTGTAGTTAGGATATAGCGGGTTGGATAATGGATGGATGGATGGATGAATGTCATTGGACAATGTGATTGATCATACATGTTAATGTTATTTAAAAGGACTGACCTGAACATTGATGCTACAAAAAGATTTGTATTGTAGTCTCTAATTAGCGTGGCTGTGCCGTTATGTTATTCACACACGAGTGCCATCTATTGCACCTATGACGTTTGGTAAGCTTACAAAACATTATCTAGTGTCACTCATGCAGCTTTAGACAAATGCATTTTATATAGATATGCCTACGAAAAAAAATTGAATTGATGCAATTGCAGTGGTTAGGCATTGGCTGTGGCAAACTGACTTCACAATGTGTACCTTCAACTAGTTGCATATAAAGTAGTTTTTTTGCATTTCTACAGTCATCTTGAAATGCCAAAGTGCCTGAGCTGTCTAACTATTTGTTATGAACAATATGAGCTCCCTCATTAATTGGATTTTCAAGGAATAATACACACGCACACCATTGATGATCCCACAGGGTCGTTTAAGGCAAACTGACTTTTTATGCATTCTAAACATCTGTATTTAAAACACCATCATGAGTACCACCCGACTTGACAAATTTATCTATATTACTCTTTATGCTTTAACTGTGCACATACAAATATTACAAAAAGGACACAGCTTTTTTTAGAATCCTTATTTGTGCTGGTGTTTTAAAATTTCTAGTATGTGACGTCAGGAGCACACCGTGGTTGATCCTACAGTCTTAAAAATAAAGGTGCTGGAGTGGCTCTTCAGAGAGGTGCTATAGGGTAGCCATTTTTTCTTCCCAACAGAACAGCATGAAGGTTCCATAAAGAGCCACTTATTTATTTAGATCAGTAACAGACTCCATACAGTAAGTAACTTTGAATCAATGGTAATAGATTTGTAAAATACCAATTGGTCATGATTTTAAAAGGACTCTTCCTGCATATATACAATAACACAGACTAAGTCCAGGTTTTCTTAATCTGTTAGTGTCCTGTTAGGTAGCCTTCCATGCATTAAAGATTTTAGGTTTATTCTATATATTAGGACGTTTTTCAAAGAACAAAGAACCAACATCATATGCAAAGAACCCTTCCCATAATTAAATGGTGATTTGTCAAGCAAAGGTTTAATAAGGAACCACACAACCCACTAAAGAACCATAAAATGCAATTAAAGAACCCATTATTTCTGAGAGCAGAACGTCTTTATGTGTGACATTTTTACTTGTACATTACACATCTCTGCATTACTTTAGTGTTAGAAGTTTACTGATTTTGAATTATTACTTTTTTATAACCGATAATTTAATATGGAACACACCTTTTTACATTTTTTTTTATTACTGTATCTTTTCTGTCTCTCGTTGACAAACAGACATAAATCGGGGAAGAATGGTGTAACAATTTAAATGTGATCTACTATTAATTCTTGTTGTTTTTCAATAAACATTATGGATCTTAATGCTTTACCACTATGTAACAAATGTCATATTAATTTAAACAGCAGTGTAACTAAAAAAGCAAAAAAATTTGGATGTGAGCGTCAGTAGGCTTTGCTCCCTAGTAATCAAGTTAATCGAACTGTTCTATAACATTTCAATAATTATTTACCACTCTGATGCTGATCTTTCTGATCATAAAATAGGTCATTACGATAGCAATTGATGAGAAGAATTCATAATTAATTGCAGGGTTCCTCTAGAGTGCTTCTTTCACTTGCACAATTTGGCTCAAAAACAAATCAGCACATCTGATGACAGGCTTAAATTTCGAGTTTGTTGTTTTTCCCACCAGCCATTTTAACTCCAGACTGTCCTCAAGAAATTGTTTCTCACAGGCACACACACCCATGATCGAGATATCGATGTTTTCGGTAGTGGGGACCCTAAACTTTGTCGAGATCCGTTGAAAACTGGAGATCAAAATTTTTAATGAATCTAAAGCTTTTACTCCTCCCCCACAGGTTATGGTGGGAGAGTGTACAAAGCAAAAACCCTGTCACAGGCAAGATGGAGACGAATGACATTGTTTACTAACATCACCTGCTCATTTTCAATCGATAGTTTAAGTTATAATGTTTTACTGTTTTGTAGTAAACAGAAAACTCAGAGCCTTTCTTCAAGATTTTGATTCTCATCAAATTCTCAATGTACAACACTCCACTAAGCTTTATCTTTAGCTTGTTAAGGACCAGGTTAAGACATGGAGCTTATTACCAAGAGTGACTTGCCCTAATCCTCTTTGGTGGAACTGAAACTGGCTCAGAAAAGCGCTGCATCTCTCTCTAAGTGAGGCTTAATAATAATAATAATAATAATTCTTTACATTTATATAGGACTTTTCTCACTACTCAAAGTGCTCTCCATGAAGGGAGGACCTAGGATGCAAACCCATGGCAATGGAGAGGAAAACAAAATTCTCAGTGTAATATTTTAGTTTGACGCCTCCGTAAAAAAAATAGAATCTCTGCCAGACTATCTCGGAAGCAATGTAACATTATACATTTTGTTGGTGGCTAATGCAGTGTTTGAGCTGACAGTCCTAAAATTTAACATCCTGAAAGATTTTCTGACACTCAGACTAATCTGTGGTGATGTCATTCCTTCCCTGTTGTAAGGCCGTAGCTTCTGCATTTCATTGTTTTGTTGTCTTGCTAGTTGTTGGAGTTTTAATTTTGTCTCTTAGAATTTGATTTAGTGTTTGCCTCCTCTTGCTCCTTCTTTTTGAATTTTCT
The DNA here is from genome assembly GCF_900747795.2 of Erpetoichthys calabaricus. Lineage (NCBI taxonomy): Eukaryota > Metazoa > Chordata > Cladistia > Polypteriformes > Polypteridae > Erpetoichthys > Erpetoichthys calabaricus. Next base: position 178,914,063 of record NC_041398.2, read on the forward strand.
GCTAAATAGTTTCTGTGTAGTTATTTCATTATTGTTTAGCTACTTATAGTCTCTGTACTTGTTAATTGGATAATTAGTTTTGTTTATATTTGTTTTTTCTTGAGTTTAGACTTTTATTATTTTTGTTTTGTTAATTGCTTATTAATTTAATAATCTTTATAATTAACTTAATCATTCATTTTTTGTCACTGTGACCTTGAAAGGGAAAGGCAGATAAGAAAAGTTCCTTGTTAGTGTTTACATGAGGATTGCTTCATGGATTTGTTCGTTATAGAAAAATTCTCACAACTGCAAGGAAACAACAGACATGCAGTCTTATCCCCCATGCTGTTTGTGCTATTCTAGCAATGGTATTCATAAGACACACAATGACAAATACTATTAAAACTGCAAAAATGCCTATTAAACTCCTGTAGTGCTTGCAAATTATTTTGAACTTGGACTAATCCTAATCTTTCTTGCATGTAATTCAATTTCACAGTATGGATTTTTGCATCTAAAGTAAGTGACATTAGGGCTTTATGCAGAATGTAACTCAAAGAAAAAAATGTTTGAGGTGTATAAGTAAAAACTGTACTGCCACAATTGAAAAGGCAATAGAGATGAAAGGGCAAAAAGATAAAATGTGCCAAAAAAGCAAAATACAACATAAAAACTAAAATTAGTAGTCAGACGCTACATGAAATCCTAAGTCCCCACAGAAGGTTATGATCTAGTTAGTGCCATCAAAACATTTTTTGTAGAATCCAAAATTCTGGATGCCAGGAGCATATCTGACTTCTTATTTACTGACTAGGTGATGACATCATGCTACAGTTTCTTTCTTATTATCATGTGGTGACAATGGAGTACTGTTGCCCATAACAACAATGTGACTACTGTCATGAAAAAGTACTCAAAATGGTGCTTCCTGCAATTTCAAAATGACGACATGGAAATAAACAGAAATAATGATAAAAATTCATAAAGAAAAAAATGGAAGTCGTAATGCTAAACGAGTACACAAGCAACATCTATAACTTTCAAATCCTTAAAGGATAAGTTCCCTATTTTTGAAGACAGGGCTATTTCTTCACAAACGTGTGACACAATAAGACACCAGACATAATAAAGATTTGGGACAGCCACTCGTATTTCACCCATTGGTGAAAGATTATTGCGGAAGAAGACTAAGTGCTGAGCTATCGTGCACAGATGGTCTTCTTTTATAAAGGCTGACATTTATAATACAGGTGTTTTGTTTTTCAAAAATTAAATTATGTTACAATATGTATGCAATTGCAAGGGTGCTGAGCAAGATCTCCCTGATGTCTCACTGAGTGACATTATCAGCTTGACAATTCACATACTACCTAATATTGATTTGGCTTTGGCTCAATTCATTATTTTTGGTTTCTAACTTTCTCTCGGCCGTGATTCTCTACTTATGATATTTCTCACACATCCTAGGATGTGTTACCAAATCTTGTCTTACTGGCTTTGACCTTAGGTAGTTATTTTTTACAATCCATCTTCTGAATCTCTACTCAAAATGACTTCCGCTCTGTGAAGTCTGTACACCTTCTCCATTTGGTATTAATGGTGAGCGGGTCAACCAGGATCTCAAGAATTAAGAAGTACTGAGAGTTAATTGCATTGTTCAGTGAAAGCAGCTCAGTCTGACTGGCCGACTCTTTCGTCACTTGCAGTGCTGTCCAGGAATGTTTTGAAACCCATTGCCAACGGGATTTGTCAATTTGAACGTCTTTATGGGTTAAGCCCTGGTTAATATCTATTGATTAGACCAAATTTTTGGCACCCAGAATGTGCACGTTTGGACCCTGTTCGGTAGAGAATGGGCTCTGTCATAATCAAGCTTAAAAATTCAGTTTTGTTTAATATTTCTAGTTTAATTTCTAGTTTTTATTTGTTGCAAAAGGGTACTTTATTTACACTTGGGCACAAGCATCTTGTTTTTATTGCTTCTACGGGCCATTGCTACCCACATGACCATCACTTATGTGGCATTCTACCATCAGTTACCAACACCTTAAAAAGTAGTGTTAGGATTCAAAGAAAAACAAATGGCAGGTTGGAAAATTAGTGGCTAGTTAGGGAAAGAATATTTAGTTATAATTAGGAAGTCAATCTCTGGTTTATCAACTTTGTGTTTTATGTCACATTTTGTGTTTCACAGCTTTGACCATAGTTATGAATTTCAGCCTGTTTTACAGTTGTCCTTTGGATTATTCCTACTTATTCCTACTAAAACAAATGCATTTTTTCCCCTTCTGTAAACATTGTGTGTCTCTAGAAGTTTCCTGAGAGATCTGGCCATTTAAGGATAGAATATAAAACTCATGGGTCTACTAGGCGGACCTAGTACTTAGGTTTTCCCCTTACCCTAAAAACAATGCTGGGGCTTGGCTGAAAGTGACTCTTGGATTGAGGTTTAAAACTGATCTAACGACATTCACAGAGTGCAGAGTTTGCTAGGAGTTTGGATTGAAAGAAGTTGACTAATGGGAGGATGTAAGGCCAGACCTTGAAAAGGAAGAGAGAAAGACAGAGATGGTTAATGGTAAAGGGAGCGATCTTTGTGATACTTTCTGGTGAGCAAGTGGCTGAATCACCCAGACCCTTTTAACTAGGCCAGTAGGGGCTGCAACAGCATTCTATTAATCTTCGCAAATATCTAATTGTAACCTACTTGGGTTTACTCTGAAAACCAGGGATCTCTATACCTCATCTGACATTTGGCCTTCCTTTTCACTGTGGAGCACCCTGCTGGATCTCAAAGCTTAAGTCCCTGTGTATGTACATAGAGGAAACGAGCAGCCACTTAGGCATTAGATAGTTGTCCTTTTTTATACCCAGTATCTCCTGTTACGACATCACTGCTGTTTCTGAAAAAGAATGTTCATGGACTGGACAAGGTGTTTTTAGGGTACTAATAATTTTGTTTTCTCTTAATTTTGTACTGTTTGCCATGGACATCATTGGTATTAGTTTGAGAATCTGTCATTATCAAAGCCATGTGGCATGTGATTTCACAGTAGCCATGTTATTTAAGAAGGAAATTGTCCACTATATGCTCACTCTCACTGTCAGTTCAACTAGCCAGAGATGTTTTGCCAATAATAAAAATCCCTAATGGGCCTATTAAAAAAGGAACAATAGGTTTACTAGAAAATGGTTTTGGTCTTAGAATGAACTTGAAATACATAGAATCAATAAATCTTTAGTGCACACCACTTTCAGAGTGAGCACTTAAGAGGCTAATTGAGTTTTATACATGGATCCTTCTAAAAATATGTCTGTTTATGTAAGAAAGGTGTAAACAGACTCAGGGAGATAAGTGTGTGACTCTTGCACCCAAAGTAAAACGCCTTCCAGATTTGGCCAGATTGTTGGAACTTTAGTGCTTTAGAGTATATAATAAGTGTGTTGCTGTTATAATTCATCTCATTGTGTCACAACACAGTAGCTCTTCCAAGGTTCACTGGCATCCTCACATACAGTACCTTACAAGCCAGTAGTTAAAAGAAAACAATACATCAAAAATGCAGAGATAGAAGTTTGCTCAGCATTGTTATGGAGCCTCTGGATAGATTCTGAGAATATTTTCCATTGTATTTGGAAAATTAGATATATATTCCAAAAGAAAATTAATCATTTAAAAAAACTTTACTCATTATCCTTGAGTTAATCATTCATTTGAAAAGTACGGTGGGTCAGTGGTTAGCACCGCTACTCCACTGGTACAGGGCTTTGGTTAAAATTGCAACTCTGTGTGTAGTTTTTATGCTCTTCTCATGCCAGCTAGGGTTCTCCTCCCCAGGTACTTCAGAGTGCTCCTCCCTATTTCCATGCATCTATAAATAATCGTGGTATGAGTGAGCAAGTGAACGTGTATGTGTGAGTGTACCACAGGATGGACTGGTGTCCTGTCTAGTGTTAGTTTCTATTTTGTGCTCAGTTCTGTCAGGACAGAGTTCAGCTCCATCATGAATTGAAATATGGGTTAAGAAATTTGTATTTTATTCAACAAAAAAGCCCATTAAACATTTAATATGCTCACATTTCATACCTAAAATGATCAAGCTATTCATTAGTAAGTTGATGAATTTTGAGAAAGCAAACCAACTGAAATGGTCCACATCTCAGATGTCTCATTTACGTTTATTTTGCCCATTTTTTATGTAAACTTTGTTGATTATTTAGTTTCTGCATGTCAAAATATCTTTCTATGTACCTGGGGCCTCATGCATAAATGGTGCATACACACAAACATGTTGTAAACTCCTGTTTCCATGCTTACATCAAGATGAGTAAAAACTAAACTTGCTGTAAAGCAGTGCACATTTTCACTGCAGCCTCAGACCATGTGAACGCACGTTTCTGCTCAGGGCGGCACCCAGCGTCAAAGCATTGCTACTGTTTCTGTGTCATTTTCCTTTCTTTTTCATATTTGGATCCATGATGCAGGCGTTATCAAATACACCGAAATTAATTGCATATTGTTTACAAATTTAATTCACTTGATTGTAATCATGCTGTAACAAAATAATGGTGAACGGAATAGCCAAATTATTTCAACTACCATGACTGCCTTAGCGTTGTTAGATGACATCGCAAATGGAATAATTAAAGAGAGTGTGTATTTATTGATGATGATGACTGGCTTCTAAATTGATTTCGATTTCCACGAGCAGTCTTCCTGAAGCTGTGTGCTGAACTGTCACTGGCTTTACAAAGGCAGACTTTGAGGAATTGTGCTCTACCTGCTCTCTTCTCTCTCGGGTTTTTAGCCACAAGAGCTTTTCAACGTGAACTTGCTGATCACGCTAATCACTGAGTCACGCCATGCAAGCTGTATAGGATGGTATTATCCGCATGTCATCCAGATAGATAAGATTTCCTTACACTGTGGTTGAAGTGGGAAACATCAAAGCACATTTCGCAGCAATGTCCGGTTTTCCAAATGTTATCGGAGCAGTCAGCTGCACACACATTCCAATTGCAACAGCACTGGACAAGTTATATCAGCCAGGGATGATTCACCCAAAGAATGAGCTGCCATTACATCATCTATAGCAGGAAAGCCTATAAAATCAACAACTCTGAACAGTTGCAGATGCTTTTTCCAACTAGTGTGGCAAAAGACAAGGATAGTGAGTCACCTAAAAGAGCCAAGTAAAGAACACAGAATCTATCTGTTGTGGTACTCAGTGCCGATGCTACTCTATGAAGACGCCTTCAGAGAATTAATTTGCTTATGTAAATAGAAAGCATTTCCTCCCTATTAATCTGCTACTCCACAGTGTACAGAAAGTGTGCAAGCATGTAACGTGGTGCATAATGTGACACACAATCTCAGCCAGTACCTGAAGAGATGCGGTATGATGAACCTGACCTACCAAATGATCAACCAGACAGTGTTACAACTTCATTTGAATGTAATTAGAAGAATGCAAAAACAGGTAATCTGATGCAGTATTTATTTTTAAAAAATTCATTTAATTTGTGGTCAACATGACATAGTACAGCCCTTATATTCCTTAGTTCATTGGCCATGTCTCTTAAACCATCCACAATTGCATTTTGTGACTCCAGAACAGAGTCCGTCAGCACACAGCCAGATGGTTGCCTAGCAGTTTCTGAGGCAGTGAAGTGTGCACAGCCAGCGCCTGAAGATATGCTAGGCACAGCACAACACCTGGGGCCTTATGTATAAACGGTGCATATGCACAAAAATGTTATGTACTCCCGTTTCCACACTCAAATCGTGATGTATAAAACCTAAACTTGGCTTAAAGCCAAACATATTTTCACGGCAGCTAAATGCTTGGCGTATGCCAGTTCTCAAATTTTGAAAACTGGTGGCACCCAGCGTCAAAGCCATGCTTTTGTTCAAGTATGGTTTCCCTTTCTTTTTATCCCACTGTATCTGAGTGTGGAATCACAGCTCTACAGCAGCTGATCAGAAAGAGAATTATTGGTATACAGCATCAAGCACATGCTGCCTCAGCCATGTGCACTGTCTGTTGAACTGCTCCCATACAGCAAACGCTTCAGAGCCTTTCCTGTAGGGATATCGCGGTTCAGAAACGGCTTCATCCCAAGAACTATAAACACACTTAATGAGTCCATCAAGTGCTCCTTGTAGAACTGTTTCTACTTATTAGTACAATTACCTCACTGTAAACTTGCAATACAGTTATAATATTGCACAACCTGAGCCAGTTTATAAAGCGCGTATTTACATAGGTTGACGATATCATTTTTAAGATGAAATGCAGCAAAATATGTTTATTACATTATACAGATAAAATGTTAACATCATTTAAATAATCTATATTGTTAATAATTAAACATGTGAGGACAGCATTTAACATGCTACTTTAGTTACGATGGTATTTGAGAAACTAGTAAATTAAACGATTTAAAGATGAAGTTTATGATGTTCTACTTTAATGACAAAATAAAGTATGTAATTAAAGTGGAAATTTCAAGATTAAAGTTGGCATTTTGATCTTTTTTCTCACTGTGTCCCTATATTTTTTTCTTTTTTCTGTATCATAATAAGCTTTCATATGACACTCAGATGGTGGGCTACGACTCACCCTTTCACGGCGACTTTGATATCTGACAACTTCTTTTTTATTTCGGGCATTGTGCAACTTTGTGAACTTGAGCTTTCGAGTTTCTCCGACACTCTATGTCACTCGATCAACTTCCTTTTGTTGTTTATACCACTGTTTAAACCAACAAATAGTATGTTTTTCCTTGCCTCCACTTGGTATTCGCTGAAATTCTTCTATTTTCCCCGTGCTTTTGCCATTGTCTTTTCACAGAACACTGAGCATAAGGGCTATTTATATTGATTTTGCATATTCAAAGAGGCGTAATTCTGGGAGGAGTTGGGGTGGGGCAGCCGGCGTGTGCACATTACCTTTCACACTGACCGGGTGAAGTCGAAGAATGTGGAAGTTGGCTTTTGCACAGATTTATGCATCCGGATTTTTTTGTCTGTACGCCATGTTTTAGTGTTAATTCTACGCACGACGTTATGCATGAGGCCCTTGGAGTTGTGTCCTCAGCATGGGGATGAGCTTTTGTAATATTGTCTGAAACAGAATAAACAGATTACAGGTGGGCTATGACTCGCTTTTCCCATCAACTTTGATATCTGACCACTTTTTTTTTTTTATTTCAGAAACTGTGAGACTTTCTTTACTTGAACTTTCAAGTGTCGTCCCCAAGCTGTATCACTGTTGCTTATACCATTGCTTAAGCCAACACTTCTTTTAACAAAACACTGATTGGAACTGCCTATTTATATTTATTTGCATATTCAAATATGCAAAAACCTGGGAGGATCTGGGGTGGAGCTTTAGGATCATGTGCATACATTAAAATTCACATTCATTGGGATTTATAAAGGGAAGGTTCATTGAACTTGGTGTACGCATAGTTTTATGCATCTGGATTTTTTTTGTGCATATGCACATTTCCAATTTTCTCCGTACTTCATGTTTTAGTGTGAATTCTACGCACAGCTTTATACATGAGGCCACTTGTGTTTTGTTTGCTGTCCCCTAAGAGGCAGGACCACCTCCCCCTCACCGTTACCATCAAGAGACTGCTCTGTAGTAAAGACTGAGGATAACCTACAGTTCTTTGCAGTTTATTCAATACACTTGTGGTGGTGGTGAGTTCTCTTGGGTCTGTTCCAGAAAGTAAGAATAGTGTGAAATCCAGTTAAGGTAAACCAGGACTCACAGAAATTGGACTAATTCCATTCCAGAAAATCTGGATTTAGCCAGTCCTGAATTTCTGGAACAGATTAATCCAGAATAATTTAATTCGTGAGGCCAAAGATGCAGCTATTTTGCTAATCTTCCATTTAGGAATGGGATCAGGATTTGCCTGATCCAGAAAGAAAGATTTGATTAAATCTAGCTTAGTTACTGTGGTAGCAAATATTCTGAAGAAAACCTGCAAATAGCAAGTTTAACGAAAAGGATTAAAACTTTGATATCACAATATTTAATGAGAGGAGCCTCCAATTATACAATCAAAAGTCATAAATGTCTTTTTGGAAATGTTGATCCCACTTACACTATTTAAGAAGCAGAAAAAGCAAATGGAATGTTGAAAATGTGTTCCCCTTTCCTGAACGAAAAATCAACATAGAAACACAAATTCACCAAATTCTGCCCAGAAAAACTTAACCAGACCACAATCAGACATTTCACCATGCCCAGAGAAGTGTGCACATGAATGTTACCATTTTACATCCAATATGTTAATATACTGTATCTCTGCAACTTTCTAAAACATGACATGTTTAGTGTCACTGAAAATAGCTTTTAGCTGACATCAATGCAAATCATGGAAATTTCCCATGATTTTTTTTTCTAATGGGAAATTTTCTGCACAACATTGGGGGAGATGCTACAGCAAGGCAATCGCAAAAGTGTTTATAACTTTGAAGCGGCATCTGTTCACACATACACAAACACATTGGATGTCTTCCTAAGAAAGAAGGAAATAACCACCATCAAAGAGGAATTTCACAGAGTAATATGCAGGGCAATTAAATTTAAGCCACTGTGACATTTTGAGCAATAATAACTGATAATTGACTCAACTGATGAAACATGCTGTCCAATCTTCAGCCCTTCTTTGGAGTCCCTCATCTTTTAAAGAAACGCAGATGAAGACAGTTCACTTCAGCACTTGCCTGAACCTAATATGCAGGTTTGATTTGTGGTTCTGTAGTGGAATAAGGCAACAATATTACTGCTGCATTGTATTGTAGTTCTTTTGTCTGATGGCTTTTACGAATGAAGTGCAATTATGAATTTCAAATACTCTGTACAAATATCAGTGTGCCCTCTTATCCCTTTTTAAAATAATTTGAGATGCCGTGCACATAATGTACAAATGTTAAGACAAAATATCTGGGATCTCAAATTTGAGCACGTTAAGTTACCATTCTATCACTGATACTGCAAAATGGAATACAATACTTGAGGGCATGTAACACTTCATGTTGAGTAACATTATCAGGAGTACATTTTGTAAAGTGCAACAATTTACAACATAAAACTTACACAGATTTCACTGATGAACTGTTTTATGCAGTCACTCTGTCAGAGATATTCATTTCTTTGGCAGCTGCTGCTCTATTGCTCTTCTTTGACCTCCAGGCATTAAAGTTGTTAACTCACAGACTTGTAGCCTGTTGCTATGAACACACATAAATTCAGATCAGCCTATGCAGGATTGCATAAACAGATTGAAATCAGGTGTTTTGGAACTGGCAAAATTATGCTATAGCAAATGGGGTTCATTCTGAGATCTGCGGATTATCTAATCTCTCTTTCTGGAACAGACTCATATGTCTTTGCTTGTGTCTTTTTCTGTTTTTTGATTATTGTGATTTATTGGATTTTGTGACATTTTGCTCTGCCTATTGACCATTCTTTGATTTTTGTATTTGTATTTATTCCTTAAAAAAAGTCTTTTACTTATAAAGTGTTTTTGCCCTTTTTGTTACTAGATAGATAGATAGATAGATAGATAGATAGATAGATAGATAGATAGATAGATAGATAGATAGATAGATAGATAGATAGATAGATAGATAGATAGATAGATAGATAGATAGATAGATAGATAGATAGATAGATACTTTATCTATCTAACTAACTAGGGTTTGATAGTCTAACTTTACTAACCAGGGTTTGATAGTCTTCTCCCTCTAATGTGCATTTTAAGTATTTTTTGGAACTTGCTTGTTTAGGAACTCTCTAGTTCATGACAGTAAACCACCCCTGGCTTACTATAATGCCGTGGAAAAAGTACTGAGTCACATACATGGCTGTTGGAGCCAATATATGCTTTACTAAATATTAATCCCTAAATTGAACCATGCACTACAAAACATTTAACAGAAATAACAAAAAAAATAGCTTGATTTGAGAACATTTTAATATGAGGAATAAATTGGAAGTGAATCTGAATATGACAAGTCCCTAAAAAAAGACATTAAACCTACCAAAGTCATTAACCTACCAAATCCAACTCTGGCTTTATTAAAGTTCCCGAAGAGATACCTCTCTTAGAAGAAAAAAACAATGCAAAAAGTTCTCTTCCAGTATAGATTCCAGTATTCACCAGCCACTTATGCTCCTCGGGATGGTCTTGGTTTATTGTAGCCCCTTGCTGTCTTCCTCACTTTCATCTTCCACTTACTAATACTTAATTTGTAATTCCCTTAAGGGCATAGCATAGCCAAACCACACTATAAAAAAGACATAGCAGCACTTGAAGCTATGCAGAGGAGAGCAACAAGGTGCATCTCAGAACTTTAAGGACATGTCATAATTTGACAGACTCTGAGAATTGAATCTGTTTAGTTTCAAGTGAAGGAGACTGCACGGGGGCATATTCTGTGTCTTCATTGTGACAATAGGTAGTGTTTATGTTTGCTGATACCCGAGACAGAAAAGTTACTTTAATCACTCAAACTCTGAAACCTGCCTAATCCAATTCAAGGTTGGAGTGGACCACAGCTTATCCTGGAAACATTGTGTTCAAAGTAGGAATGACGCCAAGAAAGGGCACTGGTCTATTACAAGACCCATACATGCGCACACCAACACTTTCAGTGGGCTAGTTTAGAGTCATTAGACAACCTAATTTACACCAGGAACTGGAATACCAGAACAAATCTCGCACAGACATGTGGTAAACATGGAAACTACAAATGTTAACATGGATGTAGCTAATTAGAAGGGATTAGAACTGAACTGCAGAACTGGAAGGAGCATCTCTTACACTCTGAACAAACTGGCAGAGTGTTTTACAGCAGCAGAGGAGAATTCGCTGAAAACAATAAATCTTTGGATTTAATTTTTTTTGTTAAGTTTTTCCACTTAAATAAATTAAGCACATCCTATCTAAAAATAATATGTTGCATTTACTAAATTTATTTACGTTATTTTTACGTAATGAAATTTATTAAACCACATGCAGATGATTTCATGAACATTAAATTCAAGTTGCCAACATACAACAGTTGTAATTAATATTCAGATTATGTCAATACTCTTTTATTTTTTCAAGTGTGTAGAGGTAACCGTCTTAACAGCGTCATAGGACCCTGGGCAAAGCAGTGTGCTGGGGCGGCTGTTTTGATAGCAAAACAGAAACATACATAGGCATCAGAAACATCGTGGGTGGCTCTACTCCTGAAGCCCCTGGCCAGTGCCCATTGTCCCCATCTGTTAAGAAAGCCCTGTAGTTATCTTATGGAAAAACTGCCTTTTATTTAATATTGTCACAGACTGCGGTGGGTTAGCACCCTGCCCAGGATTGGTTCCTGCCTTGTGCCCTGTGTTGGCTGGGATTGGCTCCAGCAGCCCCCCGTGACCCTGTAGTTGGGATTCAGCGGGTTGGAAAATGGATGGATGGACAACACAGGTTGGCTGGCATCCATGATGGAATCAATGGTTCCATACCCTGTTGTGATGACTTTATAATGGAGGAACAGATTAGTTGCTAGTGTCAGGAGGCCATAATAGTGAAGGAACAGAGAGACTGCCTCCAGGGGCCATGTATTACCCCAGTACTCTGCAGAAGCAAACTCCTAGCAGTGTTCACATTTGTACACTTGAATTTGTAATTATCACCTGAAAAAGTAATAGTCTTTTCTGCAAGGCCAAACTTTTTGAATGAAAACTGAAATGGTTTACTCTGTCTCATTTGATTTTCATTGAAAGTCCAAAGGTTTAGTCTGTATTCCACCACTTTCCCTATCAAAATACCGAATTGTTAGAGGAAACATCTTCACTGCAAGATGACTGCGTGCATCAGTAGCTAAACCACAAAACGTAATGCATGCCATGCTGTTTATCATAACTTTAAATAAATTACTGACTTCACTATTGCTTCAGTTTTTCTGTGTGCATTTCAAATCTTTCTCACACAAGTCTAGAAAAATGTTTTTCATTAGAGCATTTGTACTCTCTGTTGATGTGTAGCTGCTGTGATGTTTTACACAATTTAACGCTAAAGTCCCTTCAGCAGCACGAATGATGTCCTCACTGGATCCAGGATTTCTTATGTTCTTATTTAATTTCTTATCACACTCAATGTTTAGTCTCACAGTAGCCTCTTAAGTAGTATTAAGGCAGGGTGCGTCTGTCAAAATGTCAATCAAAATGATTGATGACTTGATCGCCCCTCCCCCTTTCCTCTGATTGGTGAATTTAAATGATGCACTCCGCCCCCTGTCATGTGATTGGTGAATTCCAACCTGTCCCCTTCCTAACCCTGTGCAGACCCCACCTTAATCCCCCCCATCCACCAGATTGGTCAGGGTTTGTGTCAAGAGCAGTTTGATGGGTGTTGATCCCGCCCAGACCCCAACTTAATCCCACCCCACCTGCCTGATTGGTTCAGGGTTTGTGTCAAGAGCAGTTTGATGGATGCTGCCTCTGCATTGCCCCCCGGTGTGTCAACACCTGTTTGTTGGCTGGAACCCCCCCTCTCTGCCCCTTCTCCTGAGGCCCTTTATATCAAAAGAACGACCTTGCCATGAACCCAAGGCCTGATCGACATGTCCAGACATGTTCCTGCTCATACCCAGCTGGACAGGTCTCCCTTATAGCTGCTCCTGCATATCCTCTCAACGGTGCTGGAGCATGTCCCTGCATCTATCTATTATTTTAATATTATCACAAGATTAAAATATCTATCTATCTATCTATCTAACCTTTGCTTTACAATTTGCAAAAAAGGAAAGCCTGTTCTATCTAAAACGCTTTTAATTGTCTTTGTTTCTGTGACAGTAGTAAGTAATAACTCTACTATATTGTGCAAAAATCCAGACTACTCACTTTTAAAAGCTCTGCTCTGAATTTACCAATTCATCCAATATGTCAGTTTTGCCTCCATCTCACCACTGCAATTGGGCCTTCCTCTTTGTAGATTTAGGTTGTAGGGGTTTATTTGTCCCCGTGACCCTGTAGTTAGGATATAGCGGGCTGGATAATGGATGGATGGATGGATGGGTTTATTTGTAAAGCACTTTGTGGCACTTCAAGTTAAATTAGATTTCCTTGGTTATTCAGCTGTCCATCGGTGTTCCATTTTTGTTATAAATTGTATTTAGTCTCTCTCTTTATTTACTAAACATTTTATATGTTGAATAGAAAACAGTTATCTTGTCCAGGCTTTAATTTTAAACAGCATATTCATCAACATGCTATAACCACTGTCATATTAACATTTAAAGAATAAATATTATAGAATCTTTTGCACTCTCCATTACAATATCCATAGTACCCCGTAGGAAGTTTGACATTTAAGTGGAGACCATTTAGTTTGTCAGACTCATATGGTTAGCAAACAGGTACATATTCTAAAATATCGTATCCAGATGAGTCATATTTTTTTAGTTAGCATGTTGGCACTGTTCATTTTCAATATATGTTGTATATTTCCCTGGCCCAAGGGTTTCTCGTCAAAAGGTTAAAATAAACAGAGATACAAGATAGACCTATTGAAAGCAACATTTGTTATTAAGTGTATAGGTTTGTCTTGCATTCTAATTCTTAAAGCTGTATCAAACTATTGTTAATTTCAAAGCAAAATACAGCCAATTTGTTTATAACTATCCATCCATCCATCCATCCATTTTCCAACCCGCTGAATCCGAACACAGGGTCACGGGGGTCTGCTGGAGCCAATCCCAGCCAACACAGGGCACAAGGCAGGAACCAATCCCACCGCAGTGTTTATAACTAAATTAAAGAAATAAATAAACCTTATAAAATAGACCACAGTATTTGATAATACTTACTAATTGATATCATTAAATGTTACTTCTGTGTTTTATTTATTTTTAATATTTAATATTTTTAATTTGACTTTTGCAAGTTTTATTTAAAAATTAACTCTTTAACACATATTTCCTATTCAGACTATTCCAGATTGCACATGCCAAAAAAGCTTATTATTTATTTCAAAAGGTTTCTTTTCATGCTTGTTTTGTCATCTATCAATCAGTCAATCTTTTTTTATACATCATTGCAGTTTTTCAAATTGTAATAGCTCCTTTATAACTCCACTTTTTCATGTGATTATTTACTTCATACTTACCTTTATTTATTTATTTATTTTTCATTTTGGCACAAATGCCATTATAATCAAGTCTAGTTAATATTCCTAACTCCAATATTTAATGTGCTTCCTGTATCAGGAGGAACACAAAACCAGCTTTTAGTGACAGACAAGGTCATAACAATAGCAAGCTAATGTTAATTAGCATAATACTAGCAGATGTTAAATAATGTTTTCCCCAACTCTTTGCAACCCAATGGAACTGGCTAAATAGATGACAGTTTAGCTAATAATATACTGCAGAACATGTCGGTTCAGTTGCAGTGTGCTGTGAGCTTGGGGTGATCTCTCGTTGATCTAGTCTTAATATGTTTGTTTTAATTTCTTCTGTGACTTTGTGTTTGTGAATTTAGTTTTTTACTGTCTTATATTTGTGATACTTGCTTGATATGGATATGGGCAAGTACATTTTTCATTTTGGAATAATAATGTTTAGCTTAACTCTGACCTTCACAATGATCACTGTACAAAACCTTGGTCCTTTGACTTGTATTCAAGAAGAATGCAGATACTTCTTGATTCTTGGAATCACAGCTCAGACTTATCCCCTTCACCCTGAATACTACTAAAACAAAGGGTGATATTTCACAAACAAGGACAAAACTTGGGTGGAGTGGTGGCTCTCAGGCTAAGGATCTGCACTGGTATCCAAAAGGTTGCTGGTTCAAATCCCTGTCACTGCCAAAAGAGATCCTACTCTGCTGGGCCCTTGAGCAAGGCTCTTAACCTGTAATTGCTCCAGGGGCGCTGTACAATGGCTGACCCTGCGCTCTAACCCCAAGGGGTATGCGAAAACTAACAAATTCCTAATACAAGAAATTGTATAAGTCGAAATAAAGAACAAAAACAAAAAAAAAACAGTTTTCAATGATAGTTGCCATATATAGCATGGACTACCTAAAAGAAAGAATAACCCACACAGTTTTTAGTAAAATTTTAATCACTGTGCTAACACATATAATAGATATTATGTAACTATTCACTGAAACATTTTCCTTACTGATTTGCCTAACGTGTCCAAAATAAGCCTAATCATAAGACCTGTAGTGTATTTGCTCATATAACTTACTATAACCATTCTTATTTTTCAGGGTATCATAACTGATGTAAAATGGAATGCTATTACCAAGCATTAACAGAATTTCTAAAACTTTGTATTATACAAAGCATCCTGAGTACCAAAGTGGTTATAGCATGTTGATGAAAATGCTGTTTTAAATCAAAGCCTGAACAAGATAACCATTTTCTATTCATCATATAAAATGTTTAGTAAATAAAGAGAGAGACTAAATACAATTTATAACAATAATGGGAGACCAATGGACAGCTGAATAACCAAGGATATCTAATTTAACTTGAATTGCCACTAAGTGCTTTACAAATAAACCCCTACAACATAAATCTACAAAGAGGAAGGCCCAATTGCAGTGGTGAGGTGGAGGCAAAGCTGACATATTGGATGAATTGGTAAATTCAGAGCAGAGCTTTTAAAAGTGAGTAGTCTGGATTTTTGCACAATATGGTAGAGTTACTACTTACTACTGTCACAGAAACATTTTCAAAGACAAATAAAATCGGTTTAGATAGAACAGGCTTTCCTTTTTTGCAAATTATAAAGGAAAGATTAGATAGATATTTTAATCTTGTGGATTTTTGCACAATATGGTAGAGTTACTACTTACTACTGTCAAAGAAACATTTTCAAAGGACTGCTGAAACTTACAAATGTAGGGATAACAGTTAAAAACCTAAAGAGAATAATGAGTGGAGTGTAAGCAAAATGTTCTGATCGACCAAAAAATAAGGTGTACTAAACAATACACAAGATGGAAAAGGGAGGTACCAGATTTAAAAAAAAGAAAGTGAAATCCTGATACTCAATAGGCCCTGACAAGTACCGTGTTAATATATTGGATACTCTGTGCCTAGTGAAGTAGCTTAAAACATACCACGTAACACACACACGTCATTGCGCTGTTAAAAAACTCAGCAATAACAAAATTACCGTTAAAAAGAAAAAAAACCTTTTAAATCAGAAAGGAGGATTTCTCTGAGCCCTATTAAGCGCGCCCATTTCTTTCATTACTAGTTTAATAGGTTTGAGAATATAAATATGGAATATACACGCAAGATGTACCTGGTACCTCAACAACAAATAGCTCAATTGCAACAGAAAGCCCCGGCTTCCAGCGACCTTTTAAGCGCTACGGAAAGTGAACTGGATAAACAAATGAACTTCATACTTGAACGCAGTGACTTGAGCGCCGATGCAAAAGTAAAACATTATACGACCATCTTGCAAAGATACCTTACCTTTGTGAAAAAAGCAGATAAAGAAACCGGCACAACAGTATTTTATGGATAAAAACTTTTTAAAATCTAAAGATGTAAGTAAAAATAGACAGCCTGGTCGAGACAAAAACGAATTGATTGGAATGCCCATTTCGGAAACAGAAAAAACTAATATTGCTCGCTTCAGTAATATGAACATTGTATTTGTACATTAATCATCATACACATAGATAGATAGATAAATAGAAAGATAGAAGTAAATATAAAATGCTACAACTTATATTATACACACATGAGTGCGCTCACGTGCTACACACAGAGAGATGGTACTGAGCATAAAAATTAACGGTAACCTATGATGAACGTCATTTTGGAATTTAAATCCCCAGCCCGTCTCTTTTTAAACAGATGTAATTTTTTAAAAAGGGACCTACCGGTTTCCGAGTAATAGATTGGAGAATCAGCTTGGAAATATTGACCTAAGGATAAAATTTAAGGATTCAGCAATACGTTTTTATACTCGTTTGACGCATACAATAATCAACAATATGCTGAACCGTGATCTTGACTGCCGGGCCTCTCGGGAGAATAGACTATATTAACAATAATTATATTTCATTTAGTCCTATCCATAAAAAATAAATAAATAGAAAACATTTTTCTAATAAGATATTGAAGACGCACAGTTTTGTCTTTCGACGAGATTCGGAGTCATCTTTCAGTATTAACAGCAAGCTGTGTAATGGAACGGCCTGAATCCTTATTTATATATACCGAAAACAGCAGGGATTTTTTGAAAGCAGTCTTTATAATAAGGAGAGTGATTTCTTTTAGCAAATGTGTGCCCCTTTGACCTGTTTTAAGTCCGCTTTACATTTAAAACAGGAAGATATGAACTTATGTTAAAGACCGGTATGTGTGAACCTGTTCTTCTGTCAGTTGCCCAAGTACACGTATCAGCAAAAGAAAAGCTAATCTTACATAGAGTATTTCACATAATGCTTAAGCAAGGCACACAGCTGTGTGCTGCTGAAGTGGGAGTCAACCCTTCTGACTTCCCGTGCCAGAAGAGAAGATGAGTCTCCACCTGTTTTTGAAGGAGCTGAAAGAATGACCAGTTTTCATGGAGTGGCGAAGATTGCTTAAACTGCCTTTTTCTACCACCCAAATGGCCGAGAGGTTAAGGCGTTGGACTTAAGATCCAATGGGCAAATGCCCATGTAGGTTCAATCCCCACTTCTGGTAGCTTGTTATTCAAGTGTTCCCGTTCACTCTGTGTCTGGGTATAGCTCTCACCTTTAGAAAGTTAAGCGAAATGCTTCCGCAATGTGGATCCTTAGCTCAGCTGAAAATACATACATAAATCTACTTGATTATTTAAAATGTGATGTATTTGATAGAAAAGGGTTTCTTTTAGATAGATAGATAGATAGATTTTTTTATACGTATCAAACGTGATTTGAAAGGGAATTGCCGTATACTATTTACCTTAAGGGCATATATCGAACTAGTTCGTTTTCTCAGCGAAAGAGAGGCCGGCCGCTGCTCGGCAACACACAGTGGGGTGCATGCGCAGGGCCTGCCAGATTCAAGCAACAGGAATGTGGTTGCTCTCTCTCTCTCTACACACTGAGACATGAACGTGCAGCGGCTGTCAGCGTGCCTTTCTGTGAGATGGGGGAGCAGTTTCACTGCAGGGCCTGTCAGCTTGCCTTGGTGTGAGATGGCTTTCTGTGAGATGGGGAAGGCTGTTTCACTTGAAGTGCGCCTTACAGAAAGCAATTAAAAGTGGTTTAGATAGAACAGGCTTTCCTTTTTCACAAATTATAAAGCAAAGGTTAGATAGATAGATATTTTAATCTCGTGATAATATTAAAATAATAGATAGATGCAGGGACATGCTCCAGCACTGTTGAGAGGTATGCTGGAGTGGCTATAAGGGATACTGGGCTGGCTGAGTGTGAGCAGGTCGATCAGGCCTTGGGTTCATGGCAAGGTCGTTCTTTTGATATAAAGGGCCTCAGGAGAAGGGCCATGGAGGGGGGAGCCAGCCAACAAACAGGTGTTGACAGACCGGGGGCAATGCAGAGGCAGCATCCATCAAATTGCTCTTGACACAAAACCTGAACCAATCAGGTGAATGGGGTGGAATTAAGGGGGGGTCTGGGTGGGATCAACACCCATCAAACTGCTCTTGACACAAACCCTGACCAATCTGGTGGATGGGATGGGATTAAGGTAGGGTCTGGGCAGAGTTAGGGAGGGGACAGGTTGGAATTCAATAATCACATGACAGGGGGCGGGGTGCATCATTTAAACCCACCAATCAGAGGGAAGGGGCAGGGAGCATAATTTAAATCCACCAATCAGAGGAAAGGGGGAGGGGGATCAAGTCATCAATCATTTTTGATTGACATTTTGACAGAAGCAACCTGCCTTAATACTAACTCTCTTAAACACATTATATTTAGTCTCAAGCAGAGGAGACTGTGTGGCGACCTAATTCAGGTATATAAAAACCTCAAAGGCATTGATAAAGTAAATCCAGCAACATTCTTTCAGTTTAAGGGTGAATTATGTACTCGAGGACACCAGTAGAAACTAAGGAAAAGTGCATATAATACTGAAGATAGGAAGCATTTCTTTATGCAAAACGTTGTGGGACAATGGAACAAACTACTGAGACATGTAGTTGAAGCAGAAGCCTTGACAACCTTCAAGAAAAATCTGGATGAGATATTAGGACAGCTTAGCTAAACAAATGGATTTGATGACTGAATTGCCTGTTCTTGTTTGCCAAATTTCTTATGTTCTTATGTTTGGTCTCGAGCAGGATGCATGAAGTTTGTGTTCTTCGACAAACTACTGGCACTTCAAACATTCTTTCAAACATCAAGAGTACCTGCACTACAAACAGTACATTCCATCTCAAATTCATTAAACTGCCATTTAGAAAACAACCAGATTTCTTTTTAAGTTTACTTATAAATTTACAATTATGTTTTGTTATTTGTACAGAAACCTAAACTCATTAGCACTCCAAAAGAAGTTTATAGTACCTAAAGGATGCTCAGATCTGCAGATCATGCCATGTTAACACAGGTTTCTGTTTTTTTAATCTACTTTGTATTGATAGAACTAATTTGTAGCATGATTGCGCACCACCAGGGATGTCAAAGGCTGCGGCTGGCATGATGTCTTGAAACCTTAAACAAATTTTGAGCATCTATGTTATAGTATCTTCCAGAACTGAATGCTTTTTCAATGGAAATTTGGAAAATTTTCTTTGTTTATGAAAATCTGTCTAGACAATTACTTTACTAGCAACAAAGAGGATGTGACCAGGTAAAAGAGGATGTATGGTAACCCTGGCTGTAAGGGATCAGCATGAAGAAATTTCACTGCTGGCAGTGCTAGCCTTTTGACTTGAGTATGCTAGTTTGGTGTCTTTGGCCACTATAGTTTCCTGGTTTTTCTGGGCCTGTAACAAGATCCGTGCCTGTTACTTTCACACCAGTGCCTACTCATTGTATGTGGTGTCATGTCATTCGTTTTGGCTTTTAGGAGGGTACTGTTTAAGAGACATACTGTGCCATGTACTATTAGAAACTTTACCAGGGATGTTAGAATTCAAAATGATAATTAAATCTGCTGTCTGAGGAGTGGTTGTCTCAAAAACCAATGCCTGACAAATAGATGAGATCCACTTATTATGAATTTTTTCTAATCAAACTCCTTGTTTAACAGGCAAACTTCATTTATACCAGGGTATCTCTGACTTTATGCTGATGCGTATATGTGGGCTCCACAATCTCACTTGAACCCATTGAATGCTCTGATGTAATTTGCCTTCATGCTAAAGTGGTTTCTTAATAAGAGCTGAATGGGTAGATATGCTATATTAGTGAGCGGTTTAATGCATTAATTAAAATTCCCAGTCAATACTGCAATCTTATTTACTTTTAGAAAGGAAATCTTCAATCACGTTCATTTCAGGACTTGGAAGCATTGAAGGGGTTACCGGAATTTCAATCAATAATTTAAAAGTATAAAATACTGGCATATTAATAAATCATTACTTAAATTGGCCCTTGTTTATTATTTATTGCCAGCATTTCTTGTGGTTACTACAAATAAAGTGAACGCTTTGAGTATGCATGTGCGTCTCCTTTTGTAGTCAATACCTTTTATCTGTAGAATGCTGAGATTAAATGAAACCTCAGCCAGTGCCAAAAATGAAAAAAAGAAAATGAGAAACTATCATACTTGTATATTCATACGTAGCAGCCAAGAGCAGAGAATGAGCATTCAGTGTGTGACTGAAGAGCAGGGTAACCAGATTCTCTAGGGGTGGCTCTGGGAAAAATGTGCTAAGTGGTGAGGGAAGTTTTTGGTTGTTTATGAGTTTGTATGTGGGTATGTGGGTGGTAATTAATAAATTGGCTTCTAGTGAATTCTGTGTGGAATTAATTTTTTTTCTTAATTGTCCTATTAACTGATAATGATGCTATTAAAATGGACATCTGTTCTCCTTTCGCTAATATTAACACTACTCACACATGCAACAGCTTTACTAATTAGACAGATGAGGTCCAACACAGCCTATTGGTGCACTACTGGCCATGATTTAAGTCCAGTATCTCGATGAATTCTTTCAGGAATGTTGGCAAAAGAAACAGGTGTGATTGTTACAACACTGAGCAGACACCCAGCCAAGTGTCTTATCAGTAAGGAGAGAAATTATGAAGGCGACTGTAAATCAATCTGTCATATAAGTGTGGGTTATTGGTAGAATATTAAATTGGCATTAATTAGTGAAGCATATAAATTTTAATGGATGCCTTGGGAAATGCTCTGATTGAGGGACACCGTATGTGGTTCATGAGTCCCTGATGCCTGAACTGGGTTGTGTTAGAAGTTGCCTCTAAAGACTGGTGGAGGCCCTGAACTTCAATAATTAACTTCTGTAGGGTGGTGGTTAATGTCAGGGACTCCTAATATCGTTTGCTTCTGTTGGTGGGTTTTATCCCCTTAGGTATCCATTAGGATTATCGTATATACTTGCATTTAAGTTCTCCCGCGGATAAGTCAGGGCTTGATTTTACCATATAATTTCCAGTATTTTATAATGTCGGTCATATAATTCGAATGCGGAAAACATTCGAACATTCAAATCTTGAATGGCTGCTTACTTAAACTGGTTTATTTTCTTTCGCAGGATTTCGACTGCATTTTAGCTGATTTCCTTCAAGTGCGCTACAACGCCATATATGACTTTTTCAGGTAACTGTTTCAGTTTTACTCAACCTTCTGTTAATGCAGTGATGTCTTCGGGCTTACTAAAGATCAAAATACAGTACAAACTTTCTGTAGATTTCACACTATACAGGCATCTTTACCTGTACTGATTATAGAAAAAGTGAACCAAATCCGTTTTTAATGTTTTTAAAAATAGTTGCAGCCTAATGCTGTTATTCATTCTTTGTTTTTAACAAATAAAAATAAACTGGAAATTAGGTATTTAACCTTAATAATTGCATTAAAAGCTCCTATCCCCAAATGGATACGTCAAGGCATTAATTGAGGCATTTCATTTTTTTCCACTATTAGGGAAAATACTCTGTAAATAAGAATAATCACTAGTCTCCCATAAAAAATTAATCCAAGATTGACATCTTTTATAACAGCATGCCTGAAGGTGTCAGAAAAGTATGCTAATTAGTTCACTGTGGCTAGCCAGAATAATCAACA
The DNA here is from genome assembly GCF_900747795.2 of Erpetoichthys calabaricus. NCBI lineage: Eukaryota > Metazoa > Chordata > Cladistia > Polypteriformes > Polypteridae > Erpetoichthys > Erpetoichthys calabaricus. Next base: position 178,936,284 of record NC_041398.2, read on the forward strand.
AAAGCAGCAGTCTTAAATAAGTTTGGTTTATTTACATAACACAGTCAAAAAGCATTTCAGTTTACACCAATCATCATACAGATAAATGGTACATTCTTTTAACACATCTATGTCTTAGTATTATGTAAATTTCCCAAAATAGTTAAACAGATTAAACATCTTTGGTAAAGATCTGGTTTATTGAACAGGATCTCATATTTGTAAAGTATTATAAACAATAACATAAAAAGAATTTGTCATTATCTCATCATTTACTTGTTAACTGTTCTAGGTACAAATAATAAAGAATGTCTTACTTAAAGAGGTAGATTTAATCTGTCACTTTACAAATTCATACAGTAAATTTTTTCCCTTACACCCCACATTCTCAAAAGTTGTGTGCGGTAAGTAAACTGGTAGTTCTTTATTGGCACCTGATGAATAAGTGAGGGTGGCTGTGTGTTTATGTCTGCCATGTGATGACTAATGTCCTATCCAGGGTGTTTCCTGTCTCTCCTCGTGCTGCAGGGATAGGTTCTGGTTCCTGAGCAGGATGAAGTATGTTTGAGAGAATATGTACATGCATCGATATAAGTATGTTTTTATCCATCATTAGTACACATTGTATTTTGATGGCATATTGGTCTTTGGTTCTAGGATAGGCATTGCAATTTAAGTTTTTTCATTCCTACTTAAGTTGCATGAAAATGTTAAAAATGTTTTTTATTAAAATACATGCTTGTGGAAACTAATGCACTTGGACAGCTTAATTTTTTCACCCAATGTAATACCAACCTCTCTGACTCATGAATGAATAAATGATATCAGTTTGAAGGATACAAAGACAAAGAATGAAAAAAAGAAAGGCAACAGGGTCAGATGAAATTCCAGCAGAATAGTGTAAGAGTTTAGGAGAAGAGATACTAGATGTTTTGTTTGATGTAATGCAAAAGATCTATTAATAGGAGATAATACCAGGGGAGAGGAGGAAAAGTGTGATTGTACCCATTTATAAGAAGAACAGTGTTATTCAGGATTGAAAAAACTATAGATGGATAATGCTGATGTCACACTCAATCAAAGGGTTATAGAGAGAAGGCTTAGGGAAGAGACCACCATAAAGGAGGAGCAGTTTGGTTTTATGTCAGAGAGGGGAACAAATTCTGCAATCTTTGCATTGAGACAGCTCATAGAGAAGCACTGGGAAAAACAGAAATGACTGCATATGGTGTTTATTGATTTGGAGAAGGCTTATGATAGAGTGCCACGTCAAGAGGTCTGGAGGTGGAAGAGAGAGAAATGAGTACCAGAGGAGTATATGACGATTGACCAAGATATGCATGAAGCAGTTAAGAGTAGCTATGCACCAGGATCTTTTTAAGTCCTTACCTCTTTGATCTGGTTATGGATGTGTTGAGTCACGGGATAAAAGACCAATCCCTCTGGTGCATGCTGTTTGCTGATGACATTGTATTGTCTAGATCCAGAACAGAAGAAGCAGAAGGGAAGTTGGAAGAATGGAGAATGTCTTTGAAAGATAGACAGTTGAAGAAAAATAGGAAGAAGACAGAATATACTGTATGAATTTTAATGATGACCAGGATTCAGAAGTTAGCCTGCAGGGAGAGAGTGGATAAATTTAAATATGTAAGATCAGTGGTAGCCTGAAATGGAAAACTAGAGGCAGGAGATACTTCATAGAGTGCAGTGCAGATGGAACAACTGGTAGAATGGATCAGGAGTATTGTGTGATGAAAGAATTAAGGCAAAGGTTAAAGGTAAGGTTTCCTGAGACAGTTGTAAGACTTCCAGAAACGTATGGAGCTGAGACTTGAACATTAAAGGCACCACAGGTAGATGTATCAGAAATGAGAATGTTGAGATGGATTTGTGGAATTACAAAAAATAAAGACAGAATAAGAAATGAGACAATCACAGGTACAACAAAAGTTGGAAAGACATCTAAGAAAGTACAAGAAAGTAGGTTGAAGTGGTAGGAACATGTGATGAGGAGAGACAAGGAAAGAGAAAGTGAGGGAGGCCAAAGTAGAGGTGAATGAATAAAGTTAAAGAAGATTTGAAGGAAAGAGCTTAACTGGTAAGTAGGTGCAGGACTGCGATATTTGGAAAAGACTGATCAAGCACATCAAGCCCACATAGAAATAGGAAAACATTAACAGGAAGAAGAAGAAGTTTCATGGGGACAAAGGAGGAGTGGAAGGTACAGATGGTCTCTTATTGTCTCCAGACTAGAATACAATTCAACATTGCATAATTTGCATTAGTTTTGCTTACTATACAGCCTATGCCAGGTGGGAAATTAAGAAATATATCCAGTCCTCAATTCCTTGTATATTCACTTCTTCACCCATACTAACCGCAGTCAGTCACCATTTAACCTGTATGCTAAGTAATAAACTAAATACCCTAAAAAACACATAGTCATAGGTAGAACATGCAAGCTCCCCAAAGATAATAATTGGAAGTGAATTCACTAAAAAAATACACTAGGGCAGCATGCCACCCAAAAGTGAATACAATATTTGAAAACAAAAATCTTTGTTGCTGTGTTACAACAGGCTATACTTATTATAGGGAAGGGCTTATGAAAGAATAAATAATGTGCAGTTACCTCCATGAGGACTACGAAAGGCAACAAAGAAACAGAATAAGCAAAATGCAAGAGCAAAGGATCAAAACCAATTTTGGATATCAAAAACATAAGAAAAGAAAATACCAGACACAAGAAACTAAACAATAACAATCATTTGTAGTAGGAATGCATTCTGGGGTAGAGAGAGATATAGGGACGTATAAATTATTAAGATAGATATTTAAAATGTAAGATACAGTTAATAGGCTGTACAACTCCCATTGTTGTGCCAAAAAGCAGTCGGTCCAGACGACTTTCTACAGTCAGGATCTGGAGATGAAAGTGTTTTCAGTAGTCGACAATTGTAAGAGTGGTCAAAAATCATTCAGGGATTAATAATAATTCATTACATTTATATAGCGCTTTTCTCAGTACTCAAAGCGCTATCCACACAGGGAGGAACCGGGAAGCGAACCCACAATCTTCCACAGTCTCCTTACTGCAAAGCAGCAGCACTACCACGCGCCACCTGTGAGGACATTAGAATAATAGAAAGACATGTAGTTAATCAAACATCAAATTTTAAGTAAGATAAACTCAAAGTTGATAAAACAAAGCCTAATAATAATAATAATAATAATAATAAACTATTTATTTGGCACGTTATCGTACAGTTACATACAACTCAAGGTGCTTTCCACTGATTAATCAACAAAAACATAAATATACCACATTTACTTGAATTGTTATCATTAATTAATACTATGAAAATTTCTAATAAGTGTAAGTATACTAAATACAAAATCAACCAAGTATTGTTAAGCAAAATTTAACCACTGCAGTGCAAAACAAACCTTCACTGTTATCAGAAAATAGATAGATAGATAGATAGATAGATAGATAGATAGATAGATAGATAGATAGATAGATAGATAGATAGATAGATAGATAGATAGATAGATAGATAGATAGATAGATAGATAGATAGATACTTTATTAATCCCAAGGGGAAATTCACATACTCCAGCAGCACCTTACTGTATACAAAAAACAATATTAAATTAAAGATTGATAATAATGCAGGTAAAAAACAGACAATATCTTTGTATAATGTTAATGTTTACCCCCCCCCGGGTGGAATTGAAGAGTCGCATAGTTTGGTGGAGGAACGATCTTCTCAGTCTATCAGTGGAGCAGGACAGTGACAGCAGTCTGTCGCTGAAGCTGCTCTTCTGTCTGGGGATGACACTGTTTAGTGGATGCAGTGGATTTTCCATAATTGATAGGAGCCTGCTGAGCGCTTGTCGCTCTGCCACAGATGTCAAACTGTCCAGCTCCATGCCAACAATAGAGCCTGCCTTCCTCACCAGTTTGTCCAGGAGTGAGGCGTCTTTCTTCTTAATGCTGCCTCCCCAGCACACCACCGCGTAGAAGAGGGCGCTCGCCACAACCGTCTGATAGAACATCTGCAGCATCTTATTGCAGATTTTGAAGGACGCCAGCCTTCTAAGGAAGTGGTTTTCTAATTAAAATATTTATACATTATGACTGATAATAGAATAACCAGATTAATATACAGTATAAAAATAAATATTTACAATATATATCTACAATTTTCCTAGGCATATATACATGCCAACCCATTGAGTAGAAATAGTTTGATATTATTAAAATTAATGATAGATACAAAAGCAAATAAATCCGTCCATAGCAGTTTCAGTTGATTAAGGATGTAGATGAAGTAATTGTTTGAACAGCTGACACAGAGGAGAGGAAAACAAAAAACTCCTACGATGGGCTATAGGAGAAAAATAAACCTCTGGTGGGCCATGGCCGGAAAGACAGAAATGAAAGCTCCTAACAGTATCTAATGGCCATACATTATTTAAACCAAGAAATTCATTTGTATTGTTTCAGTTAACTCAAAGCTTGAACACTGATTTTCAGTATGCCATTATCTTTTTTCTTTTTTGAAAATACATTCTTATTAAGGAGAATAGATAAAAAATATAAAGAAACACAAATGTCCGTCCATCCATTTTTATAACCTACTTATCTAAGGCGGGATCACGGAGAAGATGATGCCTGTTCCAACAATGATTTAACGCAAGACAAGAACAACACCTTGATAGGGTGCCAGGCCATCAAAGGGTGAAGGGTGAACAAATACACACAACAGGGCCATTTTAGTGACACCAATCCACCTAACCTGGAAGCAAGCAACAGGGATGTGAGTCCCATTCTTCTTACTGCAAAGCAGATGCTACCAATGTGCCACAGTGCCATCCATAAAAAGGAATATATGCAATTAAAAGATAAAAATACCCTCCACCCCTACACTGCGAGGAACAGTAATATACAAAAGACATCAGATAACTAAATGAAAAGAAAATGGCATGATGATTGTAAGCTCCCATTGTAACCAACCACCAGACATCCAGTCACTTACAAGATTTGGTGACCAAGAGCATTCTTCTAACATTGGGGCCAGGTGCTCCATCGATCCTCAACCCCAAGAAGTCAAGAAACTCCAACTTCAACTTTATTGTTATATGTACTCAGTACAATGAAAATCATATTCTGAGAGCAATAAACAGGAATACACAGGAACAGACAAAAACACACATAAAAAAATACAAAAAAGCAAAAAAACAAACTAAAATAAGAATGTATGTGCAAATAAATAAGTGATTCAGTGTAACCTCTGCAGGTATATGGTCTCATGATGGCCTTCCATCCTCCAGACATGAGCTGTAGTGCTGAGAGAAGAGGCAGTGAATGGGTTTTTATTTAATTTTATTTAAGCATGATGGCAGAAGGGATAGAACTGCCTTCCAGCCTTGTTGCTCTAGGTGCTGTTCTCTTGTAGCATCTCCCTGATGGTAGCAGAATGAACAGTTCATGTTGTGGGTGGGTTGTGTCTTAATAATGTTATGGGTTCTCCAGAGAAGGCTGGTGTTATAGATGTCCCCAAGTGCAGGGAGTACTATTCTAGTGATCTTTTGCACCAATTTTTCCACCCGCTGTAGACCCATGCTGTACTGTTTGCAAACAAGACTGTGATGAAGTAGGTGAGGATACTCTCAATTTTGCATCTGTAGAGGTTGCTGAGGATAGTACTTGGCATGCCAAACTTTCTCAGCCTCCTCAGAAAATACAAATGCTGCCGGGCTTTCCCTGCCAGGTCTCTAATGTTATAGGTCCAAGTGAGATTCTCAGAGATTTTAATGTCGAGAAGTTCACTCTCACTCACTCCACTTCAGTCTCTCCAATGTGCAGTGGTGGGTGCTGCCCTCTCTTCCTCCATGGGTCAGCAATCGTCGCCTTTGTTTTGCTGGTGTTAAGAGAGACATTACTCTGCTGAAACCACTTCACAAGGCCAGCCACCTCCCACTTGTACTCTGGCTCGTCACCCCCAGAAATCAATCCAATAACAGTGGTATCATCTGCAAATTTAATAATGCTGGTGTTATGCTAAAAATCAGTTTATGGAAAGGGTCTGTCCAATAATAAACAGAGAAAGTAAGCGGGGCTTTTCAACAAGAGGGCAGTGCCAGCTAGAAATAGATGGTGTCCAGGGAAAACCAACCTCTGCTGGAGTTGATTAAAACAGAGTGTGGAAAAGTCCAGGAGAAGGAAAATGTGGGGTGACAGAGGAATATTAGACAGAGAGAAGAGATGACAGAAGGAGTTTAAGACAAAATATTAAGAGGAAGTGAAAGTGGGAGAGTTTCAAAACATATAGAGGAATGTTCTTGGAAATTTAGGGAGTGGAAAGACCCAATACAAAACATTGGGGTTCCTAGAGGACATTCTGAAAGATGGTATTACAGTATAAGATGATTGATGATCATGTTACCACATTTAGATAGATTTAATAGAGAGACAAGGTATTGTAATAAGCTTTGCACTTGTTAAAAGCTTGTAATAAGCTTTTGCAGCAAATAGAGTGACAACTGTATTTTATGTGACGAAAAGAATTGTAAAAAAAAACAAAAAGTGGCTGGGGGGGATAAGCAACACTCCACACCTCTTAAGAACTGTGATGAAGAAGAGGAAGGAATGAAGAAACTGCACATATCTGGAATTGTGAATTATCAGAGACATCACCTAAAGTATAAATGAGATATGGCATCCACCAATACACAAAGCTTTATTGTGAAAAATGAGAATATGTACAGTATAGGCTAATTGGAACTTACATGCTAGTATGCTGCAATTCTCAATAATAATGATGGCACAATGATGTCACGCATTGCAGTATTGATGATCACGTGACTGAAAATGGGCATGGCAACCAACAACAACACAAAAAAGCTTCACTACAAAATGCCAACAAGATGACATCACTAAAGTAACAATATACTTTTACAAAAATCAAATAACTGTTTCACAATCTTCTCATATAATACGCTTACCGTGACTGTTCAGGATTCTGTCCAGGATTTTCAATCACCTGTGGTTCGGAACTATTGACCTGAAATTTGGTACACATATACTATGTAATACCTACTATCCGATTTCAGGATGACGATTGACCTCCAAGGTTATTCCTGTTTTTATTTTTATTTTATTTTATTTTAGAATCAACTCTCGGCAGCGGCCAGCAGGGCAAGCGTGCGGTGCATGCATACGGGTGCCGTTCTCATTCCCTACCACCTTCTCCGTCACTTCTCCTGCCTCTTCATATCTTAAATCATTCTTGAGGCAGATTGAAGACTTAAGTGCTAGCTTAAGTGAAAAATTAAAGAAAGCGTACTAAGTAAGTGCAACACAAACACTGACTTAATCAGTTTTAACGCAAAAACATGCCAACGAAAGAAGAGAAGAAACGGGCCGCTATGGTGGAGAACAGAAGAGAAAGAGAATGAAAACTATAAGTCAGGTGTATTCACTGCACGTGATTGTGCAGTGCACCATTACTGGTCAGAAATAAATACTGAAAATTAATTCTTGACATATAAGGTTATCTGTTTTTATGACTCTCCTTCTCTTTCATTTTTGTTCCTTTTCTTTTTCTTTTTAAACTTCCAGCTCTTTGTTCTATCAGTAGAAAGGTCCAGCAGCCTATACTGAATATAGCACATCAGGAATGGCTAGTCCATGTTGGGGTAAAGGTCAGATGTCTGGTCCATGACCCTACTCATTTCAGTGTCCTTCTAAAATGTGTCTTTTTGATGAACATCCTTATAATAAAGTGGAGTTGTAGCAGCTGCCAGGAAACGGCAGTCGTTAACCAGGAAGTGGGTGTAGTCTCCAGAGTAAAGCAATGATGAGCAAACAAGCATTACAGGCTTCATTGTGAGAACAAAAGTTGTTGTGAAAGCAAACCTGGTCGCTGTGGTAGTCCAAGGTCATATTTATGAACTTAGTACAATATGTATGAACAATAGTTGGATTATACATCAAACTTGATCAGCTCTGCCAAGCCCTTGCATGTTTCTGAGGAATTAACATAAGAATAGCACATAAAATACTAATTGTTATTAGTAATTTAAAAAAATATGTGCATTAATAACACCTATTATTTTTAAATACTTATTTTTCTCTAGTATTTAATTTGTATGCCATTAATAAAAATTCAGCCAAGGGGTTTTAAATGAAAACCAAATTAAAAAAGTTCCCCACATTTCCACTTTCCTGTACATCAATTTGCTGGGTCTTCAAATTGCAGGTTCAGAGCTCAATAGAGCCAGATACGCTTTACAAGTTGTACAGAAAACATAATTTTGCTTGCTTCAGTAGTGGTATGCAATGTAACAGATGGTGTCCACTGTATTATTCCTTTCATATTTTTAAACAATTTATTCATGTCACCTGTTAATCACTGCTTACATTAAGACTTAACTTCTGTCATTTTTCTTCATAGCTCATACTTCACAGTCCTGGAATCAGCCTAGTGAATCATCTCTGTACTTTTGCTAGTGCTGCAATGCCTTTCTTTATAAAATAAGCAACAAATTTGCACCCCTTACTTAAGGTGAGGCTTCACTAGAGAATTACGTATAGTAGTAAATCACAACCTCCTTTGACTTGTACTTCACATACCGGGCTTAATAACTTAATAACTAATAAATCCTATTAAACTTTTTAATTGCTTTGGCACACTATATGGAAGCGGAATGTCCACTACAACTCCTAGGTTTTCCTCATACAGTGTATTTTCAAATTTCAAAACCCCATTGCTTATTAAAATCAATCATTTTTATTTGTTTAAATGCTACAGATTTATTTCAATAAAGTTTTTCTGCTAAAAATTTGTCTAAGCCTAAATTCAGTCTAGGTCCTCAACGTTAAATACTATTCCACCAAGTTTAGCATTATCTGCAGATTAAACCAGCCCATTATTTATATTCTTATCAGGATTATTTATGATTAGTAAAGAGAGCCGCTGAACCCTGAAGGCACTCTCACACTCCAAGTCCTTTTGCTTTGTTCCGAATCAGGGGGTGGTGTGTTACTTTGTTTGAATTTACAGTTAGTTTGGTTGTTTTTCACACTGCAAACTTTCAGTTGAATTAAACATATCAATAAACACCCCATGGGCTTGTCATGGGCTTCTTTTGATAAGCAGAAACATTTTTTTTCCTGGTAAAAAGATATCATGGAAGGTCGACAAAAGCTGTAATTACAGCATTTGTTTACTTACCAAACACAGCTCTTAAGTCAAATGCCTATTATTGAATAACTGGAAAATACTTAAAAATAATGCAGTACTAAGCATGGTATAAAAAGGGAACATTTCAAATAGCTGAGTGTACAAAAGAAGGCAATCTCTGCTTAGGGCACACACTGAGGTGCTTCAGTTTATGGAAGTAGACGTGTCAGGTGAGTTTCATTTAATGGTGTGATGCTGCGTATTTACTCTCCAGAAGCCACCATATAAACATAACCTCAATATAGATATCTCTGAGAGAAACTCACTTAGCCGCTAATGCACAAGCGAGGCGAGCACATCGGCAAAACGAAACCTCCGTGGAGAGAGAACCTTGCTTAGTCACTAATACACAAGTGAGGCAAGCACATCAGCAAAATGAAACCGAGAGGAAAGAGAACCTCGCTTAGCCACTAATGCACAACCAATGCAATTGATTGATTGAAGTACCAGAATCCATGGTTTCTAGGAGCCTGGGCTTTTTACAGCACAGGCTTACACAGCTAGTTTCTTTATCATATTCATTTTGGAACGTTTGATTATCATTTCCTACATGTGTCAAAATTACTGTGCCTTTGTATTCACATCATGCCCAAAAAAAGCAATCGCATTGGAAAGGATGCCTCCACATTACCTTTGTGGTGTAATAATATTAGGGGGTTTGGTCGTCAGTCTCACAGGACACTGCTGTTCATTTCCTGATATCTCTGTGTTTGTTTTGATTGGTCCAATCACAAGTGAATTTACATCTTTTTTTTTTTCTTACCTAGATCGCACATGCAAGGTGCATGAAACAGGTTTTAGGCTCGGTATAATTGATTGGTAATTGTTTGAGTGGGTTTGTGAGAAGTGTGTCACATTTGTACTTTTATGCATATTTATTTTTGCCTTCTAATTGTTTTTAATGTTTCACGTTAAACCTTGTCTCTGCTGTGAATGTAATTCGCTGGTTACCGACAACAGACATTTAGCATGACTTCCACCGCATGCACAATTTCAGCCATAACGCACTGTATTTCTTGTAATTATATTGGTCCCATGTCAGATCACATTCATACCTCATTGAGGGTCTCAGTCTGGTTGCTTTGGTCCACAACCTAATATGATTGGCATATTCACATCTATGTAAATGAACCAGACGTTTGGGAAAAATGGCACCAAACGAAGACGGTGTGAAAATGCCTTGAGATACACCACTTTTAATATCACCTAATTCAGAAAAGGATCCTTGCATCATAACATTTTGCTTACGTTGTATTAGCAGATTTTGCATCCATCTACGGTATACAGTGGAACCTCGGTTCATGAACGTCTCAGTACACGTACAAATCGGTTTACGACCAAAAAGTTCACCAAACTTTTGCCTCGGTTCACGACCACACATTCGGTATATGAACAAGCCAGTTTCCCCTTCGGTTTGTTCATGTTCAGTCTCTCCCTGTGCATTTCCTGTGCAGCGAGCAAGAGAGAGAGAGCGAGAGAGCACGACACACACACACACACACGCACACACACACACAGGCAGCGAGAGAGAGAGAGCCGTGCGCCTACACACAGGCAGCGCGAGAGAGCCGCTCACACACACAGGCAGCGCAAGAGAGAGAGACAGACGCACACACACAGGCAGCAGGAGAGAGAGAGATGCACACACACAGGCAGCCCTAGAGAGAGACAGATGCTCACACACAGGCAGTGCGAGAGAGAGAGAGACACGCACACACACAGGCAGCGCAAGAGAGAGAGCTGGATGCATAAGGTAGGAAGGCAGTTAAAGAATGCACTGGGCTTGATTTTGTTTTCACTTCTGTTTACAGCGATCGGTTCGTAGCGTGCATTGTTGCAATGTTACTTTTCTTGGTGGTTTATTAAATTACAGATTTTTTCAAATGTTCATTTTTTCCCTGTGCTTAAAGCTCATTATAAAAAAGTGTTTTTAGCCAGCGGTTGGTAGCGCAAACTATTGCAGTGTTAGTTTTCTCTGTTGTTCAAGGTTTTCTCAGTGTTATTCAATGTTTTTACATTTAGTTTACTATTACGCTGTGCATTCTCTGGTTTAATTAACTATATTTGTGCTTAAAAACTTAAAAAAAATATATATTTACATACAGTCCGTATGGTCTGGAACGGATTAATTGTATTTACATATAATCCTATGAGGGAAATTGCTTCGGGTCACGACCAAATTGGTTTACGACCAGAGTTTTGGAATGAATTATGGTTGTGAACCGAGGTTCCACTGTATACTGGACCTTGACTTCCCAATTCTATCAGCTTAAACTCTAGCCTCTCATGCGGGACCTTAGCAAAAGCTTTCTGAAAATCAAGATAAATAATATATTCTCTGCTCTGATTATATGGTTTTGTTGCTTCCTCATAGAATTCCAGCATATTGGTAAAAAAACATCTCTCTGTATAAGCCAATGATGAATGCATTTGTTGCTCAATCTTTTCATTAATAATTGCTAACACTAAAATGTTTAAAAAGTTCAGTTATCTTTTGTATTTCTACTAATACCACTTTACTTTCATTTATTAGTTAAAACCTGGCCTGTCCTATACTCCCTGGGTCTCCACTCCCCAGTTTGAACAATCCTTGTCCTGTCTACCCGTACACCTCCCCAAAACATTGGTGCCCTATTGGTTCAAATGCACCTCGTCATGGTGTTTCAGGTCTCATCTGTTCTAGAAGGAGTCTCAGTGTCCCATAAACCTGTTCCTGTATCTTACAGCAAGATTTGAGCCATATGCTAAACCTTCTAATCTTTTAATTGTTTCCTTGACTGGTGTATGGGAAAGGCAGAACTTTCTGCAAGACCACCTTGTCAGTTCTGCTCTACATCCTAGCACCTATTTCTTTAAATGTGGATCACAGAACTGACAACCTACCCTGTCTTAAGTCTTTTGTTCCTTAAGTCTTTGTTCCAAATTGGACAACGACAGCTGGATTCATCACCGCTCTGGCCAGGAGCATATCCATTCACCCAGGGAAGCCTGCCATCTGTGTGTCAGGAAAGCATCATACTGTACAAGACTCTCTGTCTTTGGAGCAAGCCTGTGTCTCAATCCCACCATAATAATAAAATTTTGAGGTGATCCCTTGAGGCTCATCATTCTAGCCTACCGCCTTGGAATTGTGAACATCCAATTCTGTATTGTTCTGAAACCAGTTGGACACCTTTAAATCTGGAGTTGATGCACCTGGACAATATATTGTGCTTACTCCTAAAAATGACCCACCATTGTCAACTTCTGTGGTCTGGAGTCTCTTCCCACATCTCTTTAGGGATACAAATTATCTGTCTAAAGGCCCCTGGGCAAGATCTGCCAGTTCTTAACTACAGCACAGACTAACTACCTCTTTCTCAAGCTCAGCATCTCTGAGCTTGAGATGTTAGATTAACTTGTATCCCCTGTAAATACAAGCAAGCAAGTCTGGAAACAGTGTAATACCAAACAGGACTTGCATTGTATTGGACTAATTTTTAAAAATTACATTGTGAATCGCTTCACCGCTTCTTTTAATTAAGTGTAAGTTTAAAGGAATTGCTTTAGTTTGATGACTACTGAACCTCTCTATAAATACCTTTATTTGCCATTAAACACACTCTCACATGTCTTATTCTTCTTGGTCTTCACTCACTTAAATCTGTCGAGTAAATGCAATTTGTTGTGCTGAACTTTCCCTTAGTCCCTAATCAGCTATAAGCATGGCTAATTTGTTCCTGTGCACATTAAAAAATGACAAAAAAAATCTAAAGGTGAAAAAAGCTTTAGGAGTTTTAGGAACAAATGCCATAAACTTGGCCAAAAGTTGCACAGGAAAACACATAGGTCTCAGCTCAGCATTCAGTCCAAAAAGAATGATGCCAATACGTCAGCACATCTCCTCCCCAGATAGTAATGGTAATGGAGTTCCTGTGTGTATGAAAGCCTCTGTGTGAGAATGGTTGAAATGTGATTTCATTATCATAGATAATTTGAATTATTGATAGATTTTCTGTTTGCATTACTCATGAATATGTGGATGAATATTATATACAGCCATAAAAACTGTTTTGAAAAAAGGCACACAAACCTGAAATGTTGTGAGTTTAAGCAGTGAGTGAGTTTTTACTAGTGTGATGTTGTCCACTAGTAAAAAGAAAAAAAAAAACCTAACTTAAGGTGTATCTATAAATTACATCTTCTGTTTATAAAGTTTGTGTGCTATCCATCCACTTCAATAAAAGGACAAGTATCAGTGTATCTATGTGTCCATCCGGTTGCTATGTCTCTACTACTCAACAGATGGCGCATCACAAGTATTAGCACTGCTTTTATGAATCCATTACCAAATGGTATGTGACAGACACATAGCCACCATATGGACACAATGCACTGCAAAAGTTAATGCTGAGATCTATGTTGATTACTTAGATTTCAAGACAGGTAGCACGACTAGTTACCAATAAATGTTTCAAAACCAAGAAAGTATATATTTTCCTCCATTTTGCTCACTGAACACTCCTTAGGTTTTATGTTGAAAGTGAGGTGGATAGGCTCAGGGTGTGACTTGCTAATGTGTAACCTGAACTTAGGTATCAGTAGCTCAAAAATAATCATTGCAGAAATGCTATTCTTATAAAAAAAATTAGTGACATTGGTAGGTTGATAGGCATTTTTTGTCTTTCTGGGTGGATTTGCTTAAATGTTTTGTCATCTTTACATTCCTAAGACCTTGGTAAAGAAGTTTCAATAATCAAAGCAATTCATCACCATTCATTATTGGGCATTTTCAGAGTTGTATGTTTTAGAACAAATAAAATGTAGTAGTGGCATTGTCACAGTGAAATTCTTACTTACATGTCAGACTAAATGATGACAAAATAATAATAAATTTATGATCATATTGTGGCCAGTAGGGGGTGTCACAGCACCCCAAAATCCAGGCACAATTGCACAGGCACTATTTCTAGTATAAGTACAGTTTTTTTATTAACACAATTACCTTTACAATCCTATCCCAAATCTGGATAAATGGGGAGGGTTACATCAGGAAAGGCATCTGGTGTAAAATTTTGCCAGATCAATATACAGATAACAATACCGATTTCCATACTGGATCGGTCAAGGCCTAGGTTATCAACAGCCACCAGCAGTACTGTTAGCCAACAGGGTGCTGGTGGAAACTGGGCTACTGTTGGCCAAAGAAGGAGAAGAAGAGGGTGAAGTAGAGTACAGAGGCAGGAGGAGAGGAGGAAGGTAAAGAGAGTGGAAGTGAGGGTAGGAACTTTAAATGTTGTCAGTATAACTGGTAAGGGGAGAGAGTTAGTTGATGTAATGGAGGGAAGGAAGGCTGATATATTGTGAGCGCTAGAGACTCAATTGAACGTAAGTAAAGCCAGGTGGATCAGAGGTGGATTCAAATTATTCTATCATGGTGTGGATGGGAGGAGAAATGGGGTAGGGGTTATAATTAAGGATTAAGGAGGTGAAAAGAGTGTCAGACAGAGAAATGATTATGAAGCTAGAAACTGAAGGTGTGATGATGAATGTTGTTACTGAATATCTGCTGCAAGTTGGGTGTGTGATGGTAGAGAAAGATGATTTCTGGAGTGAATTGAATGAATTGGTAGAGGGTGTAACCAAGGGAGAGAGAGTGGTGATTGGAGTGGATTCAAATGGACATGTTGGTGAAGGGAACAGAGGAGATTAGGAGGTGATGGGTAGGTATGGTGTCAAGGAGAGGAATGCAGAAGGTCAGATGGTAGTGGATTTTGCAAAAATGATGGGCTTGACTGAGGTGAATACGTTTTTTAAGAAGAGGCAGGAACAAAGGGTGAAGTACAAGAGTGGAGGAAGATGCTTAAAGGACGTAAGACAGGCACTGGGTGGCAGTGAAGATTTACCAGACAGCTGGGCAACTACAGCAGACGTAATAAGGGTGACAGCAAGAAGGATGCTTGGCGTGACATCTGGAGGAAAAGGAAATCTGGTGGTGGAAACGGGAAGTACAGGAGAGTATACAGAGGAAGAGGTTGGTGAAGAAGAAGTGGGATGGTCAGAGAGATGCAGAAAGTAGACAAGAGTACAAGGAGATAAGGCACAAGGTGAAAAGAAAGGTGGTGAAGGCTAAAGAAAAGGCATATGATGAGTTGTTTGAGAGGTTAGACAGGAGGGAGAAAAGGACCTGTGCCGACTGGTTAGACAGAGGGACCGAGCTGGGAAAGATGTGCAGCAGGTTAGGGTGATAAAGGATAAAGATGGAAACATACTCACAAGCGAGGAGAGTGTGTTGAGCAGATGGAAAGAGTACTTTGAGAGGCTGATGAATGAAGAGAATGAGAAAGAAGGTTGGATGATGTGGAGATAGTGAGTTAGGTAGTGCAACAGATTAGCAAGGAGGAAGTAAGTACCGCTATGAAGAGGATGAAGACTGGAAAAGCCGTTGGCCCAAATGAAATGTCTGTGGAAGCATGGAGGTGTTGGAGAGATGGCAGTGGAGTTTTTAACCAGATTGTTTCATGCAATCTTGGAAAGTGAGAGGAAGTATACTGGTACTGATTTTTAAGAATAAAGGAGATGTGCAGAGCTGTAGCAACTACAGTGGGATAAAATTTATGAGCCACAGTATGAAGTTATGGGAAAGAGTAGTGGACCTAGGTTAAGAAGTGAGGTGAATGATTAGTGAGCAGCAGTTTCATGCCAGGAAAGAACACCACAGATGTGATGTTTGTTCTGAGGGTGTTGATGGAGAAGTATAGAAAAGGCCAGAAGGAGTTGCATTACGTCTTTGTGGACCTGGAGAAAACATATGACAGGGTACCTAGAGAGGGTTAGGGTTAGGGTTAGAGCTGTGGTATTGTATGAGGAAGTCAGGATTGGCAGGGAAGTGTAGGAGTGATGGATGCATTCACGGTGGAGGTGGAATTACATCAGAGATCGGCTCTGAGCTCTTTTTTATTTGCAATGGTGATGGACAGGTTGACAGATGACATTAGACAGGAATCCCCATTTGCAGATGACATTTTGATCTGTAGTGAGAGTAGGGAGCAGGTTGAGGAAACCCTGGAGAGGTGGAGATATGGTCTAGAGAGGAGAGGAATGAAGGTCAGTAGGAACAAGGCAGAATACATGTGTGTAAATGAGAGGGAGGTCAGTGGAATGGTGAGGATGCAGGGAGTAGAGTTGGTGAAAGTGGCTGAGTTTAAATACTTGGGATAAACAGTAAAGAGTAACAGGGATTATGGAAGAGAGGTGAAAAAGAGAGTGCAGGCAGGGTGGAGAAGAGTGTCAGATGTGATTTGTGACAGATATATCAGCAAGAGTGAAAGGGGGGTGTAACAGAGCAAGATGTAGAGGACAGGATGATATGGAAAAAGATGAGCCCTCTGTTGCGACATTTAACGGGAACAGCTAAAGGAAGAAGAAGAAGATGGCCTTTACAATGTTTCTTTCTTTTCCACTACATGTTACAATAAAGTTTCTCATCAAACTTTTCCCCTCCACTTCTTCCAGCAAGGTTTGTTCTTCTTTGCACCCGACACCAGATACCCAGGTAAAGCAGAGCAGTCTGTTTTATACCAGACCAGGCAGTACTTCCATAAACTGGAGAGAGCATTCCTTCCTGCTGGCTCCCACGCTAATCCAGCAGGGCTGCCCATTGAAACTACAACTCCCATGCAGCTCTGTGAATGTGCAAATGGAAGTCCCGTCAGAGCATTGTTGCCACCTGTTCACAAAGTGTATTCTTAGCATATGTGAGAAAACAATGTGTAATAACAGGAAAAGTCCACATTTTCACCTGCTGTACAGGCACTCATAGCAGCCCAATATCCAGAACACACACCCTACCCTACTTCAGTCTTCATAATTATAAACCTATCAAATCAAACCTTAAAAGATGTTGAATGAAAAATATGAGAGGGTAGGGCACGATCAAAGCAGGTGTCTAAAAGTCACTTTTACGACTTTTTTTGTATGTAAGAGTAAAAAAAAATGGATGGTCATTTAAGACAAGGACCAAGTGGTGCAGTGAAAAGAAACATTAAAAAGGAAAGAGACACAAAAGACTCTGTTTTTCTGAAAGTTTTACATGACAATTGCAGCTTAAAAATAAATACAGTAAATTAACAAATAAATAAGCAAAAATGATAACTTGAACAAGCCACACATACCACAGTTGAGACTAATGTGCTTTTCCTTACAGATAGTCAAAAAAGGCTAATGTCACCAGCTCTAGAAGCAAAGCACAGTCTGATTCTGTAGAGTCTACTAACACCGCCAGACATGAGCACCAATGAGGAGGAAAATGAGGCTGCTGCATTACATAAGATACCCTACAAGACACCAAACCCGAATAAACGATTCAATACAGTCTTTTATTTTATTTAGTGCAAATATGCAAACCAAAACACTCAGTTGCATATCAAATTAAAAATATTCCATTGATGTTCAATAACTGCATTTTCAGAAGAAAGTTGATTTCCAGCAGATGTGATGTTACACTTATCAGTTAGTTTCTTACATTCATTGCAATACACACGTTAATAAAAATAGAAGGTGATGTTGACCCTATGTATGAGATTTGTTTCTACTTTAATGTCTGAAGCACTTCAGAGTCACTGCATGTGAGCTTAATCAGTCTATGCAAATGCACCAAAGTTCCTTAGTTTATCCTGAGACCCCTAGGTGTTAAACAAAGTTCAACAATAAACCAGTAAACCTCAGATTCCATCATCACCTATGTTTGTGAATTTTGGTTACTAATTGACTAAGAAAATAAGGTTGTAGGTTCAAGGGACCCGAGAAGTAACAGGTGAAGAAGCCCCTTGACACTAATTATACCAAATGCAGGCAAAGAGAACATTAATTCTAAATGCAAATTTCTAAATGCAAAATAGGTGATGCTTTCCTATAGGAAATGACCTCTGAAAAAGGCATGGGCTGTTTATGTTGATACGATATTCTCATCTAGGCAATTTACAGAAGCTATTAAATCAACGAAAACCAAATACAATTTGTAGATGTATTATAAGTGTTGTAAAATGGCGTCACAAACATGGTGGAAGAGTGTGTAAAACACATAAAGCTAGAGAAGACCTACACTGGCCTGCTGAAAAAATGCTCACCTTAAATTAGGTAGACCCCTACTGCCAGCTGGCTACAGCCAAAGTAGGCCCCAAAAATAGAGAGCTGCCTTTAAAAATTCAAAGAAAGTCACACTATAACAAATCTTTTACAATGAAGAGATAAACTGTGAAACACTCACAAGCTTCACAACAAATCCTTATTAACTGAAAGATTTGTTTAACAAAAATAGAAAGATAGAGCAAACTGCTGAAGGATTTGCCATTAAAGTCAAACAGGTCCCAATGTACAAGCTGAGGCCGAAATCCAAGAAAATGGAAAAAAATAAATCACAGAACCAGAAGATCCAAGAAAAAGAAATATCACACAGCTCCAAACACAAACTCAATGACCTGCTACCTTAGTTTCCTCTTCTCTTGCCTTAAACAGCCAGAGGGAGGGGTCAGGAGTGGTGATGTCATGATAGACCCACCTCCTATGGCTCCACCCACAAAGTATATGGAATGGAGGCACGCTTAAAAGTGCAGTACTTAATTACAAACCTAACAAAAATAACATAATAATATAATAATTCGAAAACATCAATAAAATATAAACACACATAAAGTTAGATGATAATATAACAGTCAAAGCTGTTAAATATACAGGCCCAAAGTTTACATATACCTTGGACAAAAACTTTCATACTCAAAATTCTCCAGCTACACATACAGTATATGTTACCAAAGAATTCATGAGTTAAGTTAAATAGTGTATCTACTTAATATCTACCAGAGTTTTTCTCCAAAATAATGATTAAGTGATACGATTTACTCACAATGTCAATTTTTCAGTGGGTAAAAAGTTTACATAAACCAGGTCAGTATTTGTTGGTGTTACCTTTAGACTGCTTAACCTAACGAAAATGCTTTGGGTTATCTACCGCAAGTTTCTCACAATATTTTGCTGCAATACTCCTGACAGAACTGGTGTAACTGAATCAGGTTTGTGGGCCTTCTTGCTTGGAAACATTACTTCAATTCAGTTCACATATTTTCTATGGGTGTAAGGTCAAAGCCTTGTGTTGTCCATTCCAATACTGTCACATTGTTGCCGTCCACTTTGGAAGTATGCTTGGGATCATTGTCCCGTTGGAAGCAACCAAGCTTTAGCTTTCTTGTTGATGTCTTGAGGTGTTGCTTCATAATTTCCAGATAATGCTTCTTCTTCTTGAGGTTATATATTTTATGAAGTACATTAGTCCATCTACCAGCAAAATACCCTCACAACATGATGCTGCCTCCCTTATGCTTCACGTGTGGGATTGTGTTCATTGAATTACAAGCCTCAAACGTCAGTCTCCATACATATCGCTAATCATTATGGCCAAACAGTTCAAATTTTGTTTGCAGAGAACACTCCTCCAAAAGGCTATTACTATGTCCTGGTGTGCAACTGTAAACTGAACTCTAGCTTTTTATGTCGATTTTGGAATAATGGTTTCTTCATTGAGCTGAAAACCATTCAGGCCATGGTGATGAAGTGCTGTTCTCTTAATGGTGACACTTTTGTTCCTGATACCTCCAACTCCTTCACCAGTTCCTTAGTTGTTATCTTTGTATTCTGTTGAACCTTTTAAAACAAAAATTGCCAATTTGTGTTTTCTTTTCTGAACAATGTAAAGTCTGTATGGTTCCAAACTTTTGTAATTTTTGTACAATTTATTACACAGTTGCTTGAACTTTTTGGAGGTGCGTTCTAAGAAGGAAGCCAATTTGTGAGGATCCACAATTTTCTTTCTAAGTTCTTGACTCAGTTCTTTTGATTTCTCCATTGTCTTAACCACAAGAAGCCATTGGCTGTACAGGTAGGCCTTTATATACAGCCACATGTTTCCCACTTAACCACTGATTATGACAATTAGCAACTCAGAAGCTTCTGAAAATAACATCAATTCCTAGAGTCATCCATTCTGTTTAATGAGATAGTCAACTTAGTGCAAACTTTTGAGCCGCTGAAGAGCTGTTATAGTGATGAAAAGCTAAAATAAATGTGTCTCTTAGTCATTATTTTGGACAAAAATTCTTATTGAAATTAATGAGATACTCTACTTGAATTAACACATGAATTGTTTGGTAACTTGATATGTGTGGACTTGTGGAATATTGAGTTTAAAAGGTTTTAGTCTAGGTGTATGTAAACTTATGGACTCAACTGTACATAACATTCTATTGAGCCCACATCTAGAGGACTGTGTACACCATGGTAGAGAAAAAATGTTATCTTAAGCAGAGAAAACTAATTCATGACTTCAAAATTTTCAAAGGCAGTAAAAAAACTGATTGATCAAGATTACTTCAATAAAGTAGCAATCTTGCACACATAAGAGAAGCAGTATCAGTAATCATAGTAGTAATAGTAGATTAGAACATTAGAACAATCTAGACGAGGACAGGCCATTCAGCCCAACAAAGCTCACCAGTCCTATCCACTTATTTCTTCCAAAAAAACATCAAGTCGAGTTTTGAAAGTCCCTAAAGTCTTACTGTCTACCACACTACTTGGTAGCTTATTCCAAGTGTCTATTGCTCTTTGTGTAAAGAAAAACTTCCTAATGTTTGTGTGTAGTAGTAGTAGTAGTAGTAGTAGTAGTAGTATTGCCATTTGTACAGAGTACCTTGCAATTCTTACTTGCGACAACAAACATAATCATTATGGATCCATGGATATTCAAATTCAATTGGTCAGTCCATTGCAATTCAGCTTTCAGTGCACAGACAGTGTCCTTTCCATGCCTTCAGACCCCCAAGTCACACCTCCCCTACCCAATTATCACTCAAAATAGAAAACACAGATCAGCTTACCTAATGTATTCCTTAACCCTGTTTCTGTTCTCTTGAAATGTCGTGGTCTCACGTCTGCCATTCTTTTTTGTCACTGATTTGTTAAGTGATGATGTCCATTGTGTTTATGTTTCTGCACTAGCTGGATTAGCAGCTGTAGCAGGTAGCCTGGTCAAAATGGGGATTGCAGGCCTTCACAACATATGGACACAGGCTTACAAGGATTTAAAACAAAGAGAGAAGCATGCAATCCTGGAGAGCCACAGTGGCTATGGGTTTTCATTCTAACCATTTTCTT
The DNA here is from genome assembly GCF_900747795.2 of Erpetoichthys calabaricus. Lineage (NCBI taxonomy): Eukaryota > Metazoa > Chordata > Cladistia > Polypteriformes > Polypteridae > Erpetoichthys > Erpetoichthys calabaricus. The sequence goes on from NC_041398.2 coordinate 178,957,700, forward strand.
AATTAGTGACAAGTATTTGCTATTAATTAACTTTATTTATTTGCTATTTAAGATTTAGATCCTTTAAAATCAGCACTGAGCAACATCGGTCCTGGAGGGCGACAGTGACTTGAAGTTTTTGTTCAAACCCAATTGCTTCAAGAGAAATCATGCTGATGATGCACTAATTGCACAAGTGACATTTTCTTGCTTCATTTTAGTTGTCTTGCTTGTTAAGATTTTTAACCCTTAATTGCATATTTTAGTCTTAAACAGCTGTATTCAGTGTTTTAACTGCTCCTTATTAGCAATAACATGTAATTGACAAAGGAACCAGCACTTCTACACCTAGCTTGTCTCCATTTCCACCCCTGTGTATTCATCATTCATTATTTGATTTAATTAAATACTTGCCAACCCGCGGCATAGCATACGCCACATAATTATGTATTGATGAGTGAACACTTCCTGAAAGACACAATTGTCCAAATGGGGTGGGTTTGAAGATACAACTGTAGGTGAATGAAAAGATGGAACTCTGGAGAGGGCAACATGCAATTGTCCGTGACTGACAATTGGAGGGCCGCCGTCGCACGCTCATTCAGCAATTCACATCCGCGACAAAAAACTGTTTTACACGCTGCATACAGCGATTCACATCCGCGACAAACATGATTTTTCTTAGATGGTCCTGTCACGTCCACCCTCGCACTCGAAGCATACACACTGCCTGGTCAAGTGCCCGCTCGCAAGAGCAACTCACAGAGACCCGCCCACCAACTATAAGACCATGGGATACCTCTCGCAAACTGTTTTACACGCTCATTCAGTGATTCACATCCGCGACAAACAAACTGTTTTACACGCTGCATACAGCGATTCATATCTGCGACAAACATGCCTCTTCTTAGATGGTCCTGCCACATCCACCCTCGCACTCGAAGCATACACACTGCCTGGTCATGTGCCCGCTCGCAAGAGCAACTGACAGAGACCCACCCACCAACTCTAAGACCATGGGATACCCCTCGCAAACTGTGTTATATGCTAAATACAGCGATTCACATCCGCGACAAACAAACTGTTTTACACGCTGCATAACAGCGATTCACATACGCGACAAACATGCCTCTTCTTAGATGGTCCTACCGCATCCACCCTCATTCTCGAAGCATACACACCACCTGGTCATGTGCCCGCTCGCAAGAGCAACTCACGGAGACCCGCCCACCAACTCTAAGACCATGGCATGTAAAACAGTTTGCGATGGAGGACGCGGTCGTGCGTCATAACCGAAAAGAATAATGAAAAGTCAACATGGCGCAGAGGTGCATGTGGAGTGTAGCAGAGACAAACGCGAATGATGCCCTGTTTTGTGAATTGCTGCGTCCGAGTTGGTGGGCGTGGCTCTGCGAGCTGTCGTTATATCCAATGACACCGTGTTTTGTGAGTTGCTGCGTCCGAGTTGGTGGCCGTGGCTCTGCGAGTTGTCATCGTATCCAATGGTCTTATAGTTGGTGGGCGTGGCTCCGTCCTGCGTGCTTCCATGGGTGTCTTGCTTGCGCTGGCGGCAGCTTAGTGAATTATATATATAGATTCAGAAGGAAGCTGAAGAGAAGGATAAGAGCTGAAAATGACTCATCCATTTTAGGCTTCAAATCACTTGGATGATACATGTATCGTTAGAAAGGAAAAAAAAAGTTAATGACATGGCAGAGTTAAAACACTAACAAGCCATGAAATTAAATAAGATCTGTTATTGGTGAGGATTGACTTCTAATTAAGTAACTGTGTTGGAACAAAAACCTGTAGCCTCTCTCCAGGATCGGAAGTTGGCCACCCATGGTATAATAAGTCACAATGGCAATGTATGAAGTTTGGCACTGCCAGAAAGAAAAGAGACATATGGTGTCTAGATGATGTAAGGGAAAGAATCATCCTGGAGCAAAGCATTCAATATTCCTCTGGATGCTATGAAGCATGCAGCCCAGGAGGTGCCAAGATTTCTGATCCTCTATTAATGGAAAGAGCAACATCAAGGAAGAACTGGTAGATGCAGCAACACCTTGTTGTCACAACAGATGATGTGTCCCAGGAGGGAACTTAGCAGACAGTGGTGTTCCTTAACACTTTGAATGGTATGAGTTAACTCGTATGTCATTTAGCCTGACACGACACAACACATGAGAGATCTCGTACCTCACTATACAGCCACTATAGAGACAGTGAGCTTGCTGGTGAGCTTTTCTGCCATATATAAGTTACAATAGTGACATCTAGTGTATAGCCATAGTTTTGTTTTTTTTTGGCAACATCATGCAGAAAATACTGTTATAAATAGACAGCTGTAGTTATGTTGTTGTGAAAAAGTGATAAAGCGGCTGATGCTTAGAAACATCTAGATTTGTTGCAAGATTAATATTTTGATGATAATGACAACAATTGAGAGAGTAGCAATCAATTGGATGATGTGGAACTTGTTGGATCTGGTATTGATGTGGATAGTGGCTCTGAAGGAGTTTCTTCATCATAAGGCATCTGACTTGTCACAACTGTCAGGATAGCACTATGTGCAAGAAGTGTGGATAGTGCAAAGAAACGTATTACATTTCCAGCCCAATGCTCTTCTAAGCCTTCACTCTGCGAAATGCCCTGCTTCTAAGGCTCTCACTCAAATAGAGATTTTAGTCATGTTGCTGGGAAATTATACAAATAGACTATTATCCCTATTTTAGGAGCCCCAGTGGTCAATAGTCATGACACATATGGGCATTCCTGGGTAAGGCTGCCAAGCTGAGCAAGGGTGGAAGATAAAATAAACATTGTTAATTTTATTTATACACCTAATTTTATATTATTTTCCAATTGAAAATCACATTTTAAATCCATACTTGGTTGTAACTACAGTCAATTACATTCCTAATCAAACCTGAAGATCAGTTAATAAACTGCTACTAATGTTCTATATGCACCCCACCCACAAAATAAGTAAAGAACAACTATAAAGAATGACATTTGGAGGAATTTGTGACAGCTTAATAGAACAGGTGTTTGCAACAGTTAAGAGGAGTGTGACTGGGGTCTCAATATGCTGGAATAAGTAAATGTATTTGGCTATATTGGTTGGGGATTGAGCATGTCATAATTTCAATTTGGGTTGGAATTGGGGAAATAAACAGTAAAACATATGAGTCTCTGCCCCCCTTATTTTGTCATTAAGCAGTCATCTAATAAGGATTCATCAATTTTCCACAGATATCTTACCATGGGATGCAGTGGGAAAAGTCTTAATAGGGAAGGATCAGTTGGCATCCTTGTTGGTAAAACTCCTTAATCTAAGCCCTGGAGATCTTGCTTACTCACGGTCTGGAAGCTTAAGCAAAAATAGAACAACTGCGTGTTTACCAACTTACTGATTTTTCTTTCATTAGCTCGAGCTCACTAATTATTTTGCTAATGACAGGCCTGTTTAGTTTCCATTATAAGTCATGTGGGAGATACACTACATTTTTCCAGTAGGGGAACTTTGCCATAATAATGGATGGCCAAGTGGGGAATCAAGACTGTAGCAAATGAGAGTGCTAATGCCTGGTCAATGTAGTTAAAATGTGGAAGGTAAACACAATAACACCACATGGATATTTTTGTGTATTTAATTGTTGGGTGAGTTTGGGCTAATAGTTGTATAGGTTGTGATGATATTCTGGACAGCATTAAGTCAATCTTTCTTCTACAAGTGTGAAGTTTATTGAGAGAAATTCTAAGAGTACAATGGTGCTTTCTAGGCTGCCACTGTGAAATCCTGGATTTATACGCATCTGGATCTCAGAACCTGGTGTTTTCCGAGAGTAAATGTGTGGTTGAAGTCAACTACAAGAACAGTAAAAAGTGGCAATGACTGTGCTGTCCTCTCCAATTTTACTTTGACATAAAGTCACTTCAGTATTTGTCACTTTGACTTTGATATTATGTGCCACCTGTTATTTTGGTAGTAGTATTGTTTGTTCTCCCCGTGTCTGCGTGGGTTTCCTCCAGGTACTCCGATTTCCTCCCACAGTCCAAAGACATGCAGGTTAGGTGCATTGGTGATCCTAGTGTGTGCTTGGTGTGTGCCCTGCGGTGGGCTGGCAAAGCTGCCCGGGGTTTATTCGTGCCTTGCACCCTGTGTTGGTTGGGATTGGCTCCAGCAGACCCCTGTAACCCTGTGTTAGGATATAGCGGGTTGGAAAATGACTGACTGACAATTAGAAAAGAAAATATCTTCAAACTCAAGTGTGACATTTACATATATATATATATACACACAGATTTTGCGACAGCTACATACATCTTTAACTTTTTTTACAATGTTCAGATTGTACTAATACTTTCACATTGGTAAATTATTGAGCCTCAACAGGGGCTACACTTTCTGCTGTTGGGTTTTCTTTCTTTCTTATTGTGATTGTGTGAGAAACATTCTAAGAGAACACCGAATGTGAACTTTTCCAAAATAAAGATCATGGGCTAGAAATTTGTGAAATAGTTTATTTAGCAGTCATGTTTTAAGTCAATGCTGTAATAAACAGCTGGTCATGTTACTCATTTACCACTAGATGGTGGCATTAGGCCTTGGACTGCGTGACACTGTATATCAGTAAACTATTGGGAAAAATAAACAGATTTGTAGGTTTGTAGTCAGATCAAAAATGCTGAAAAATAATTAAAATGGCAAAGTATTTGAAAATATGACAAAACAGAACCACTGAAAGGTATTTTAAAGTGTACATTTCTTCCTTTTCTGAATTGTGTCGTTGCTCATGAGATTTTTCTCTATGTTGTGCTAATAATGTTGTGGGTAACTGCTTATTGGACACATCCAGCTTGAAAAAGAAATTTTAGTGTTTTTTCTTCTCTAACAAGATAGATAGATAGATAGATAGATAGATAGATAGATAGATAGATAGATAGATAGATAGATAGATAGATAGATAGATAGATAGATAGATAGATAGATAGATAGATAGATAGATAGATAGATAGATAGATAGATAGATAGATGTTTCCACTAATGTTAACAATAACTTTATGTAACTCTGGCTGTGTTACCAGTCTAAGACAGGTTGGATTCCAAGTAATCAACGTAGACCTCAGCAATAACATTTGCAGTACAGTGTATCCGTCTCGGCTCTGCTCTGTTGCTGTGTCTCTGTTACATACCATTTGGTACAGGATTCATAAAAGCAGGGCTAATGTTTATGATGCACCATCTGTTGGAGAGCAGAGACATTGCAACCTGATGGACACACAGACAGACGCACAGAGACATGTCCTTTTATTAAGTTGGATGCTATATTTTATTACTTGACAGAATATTCAAGTGAAAAGTGGAGCGTCATGGCCATGCAGATTTTTCCATTCTGCTGACAAAACCACGACTCTCGTCATAATAATTTTAACCAACTAATTCAGTGGCAGAAGTTTAATTGTAAGGTCATTCCTTAATCATTTGGCAGAAAAGTAGTCAGGAAACAGTGCTTGGTTAATACACAAAAGTAGTTTTTTTTTCTTTCCACCAGAAACTCTAAGGCTAAGCCAAGTTTGAAGTCAAAACCAAATATCCTTGCCCTAAGAATTCTGTTTAATTACTTGAATGCGAAGTCTCTTGTGAGGTTTTTTAATTGAACACAATTAAAGTTTGCATGTAGCAAGATGCATGCTGCTGTCTTTTATATCATGTCTGCTGTGATGTCATGAGTCACTATATGGACAAAAGTATTGGGACACACCTCTTAATTATTGAATTCAGGTGTGTCAATCAGATCCACTGCCACAGATGTATAAAAATCGAGCACCTAGCCATGCAGTCTTCATTTACAAACATCTGTAAAACAAAATAGGTTGTTCTGAAGAGCTCAATGTCTTCAAGTGTGGCACTGAGATAAGATACCAACTTTGCAATTAGACAGTTCATGAAATTTAATCCCTGCTGGAAATTCCACAGTCATCTGTAAGTGCTATTATTGGAAAGTGGAAGTGTTTAGGATCAACAGTGACTCATCCATGAAGCGAAAGACCACATAAAGTCATAGAGTAGGGTCAGTGACTACTATGGTGTGTGGTGCGAAAAAGTCTTCAGTGCTCTGAGGATTTCATAGCTGAAGAGTTCCATACTTCCACTGGCAATAATGTCAGCACAAAAACTGTTTGGCAGGGGCTTCATGGAATGGGTTTCAATGGCCCAGCAGCTGTATGCAAGCCTCACATCATCAAGTCCAATGCCAAGCATCGGATAGAGTGGTGTAAAGCTTACCTACCACCACTGGACTGTGGAGCAGTGGAAACGTGTTCTATGGAGTGACAAATCACACTTCTCTATTTGGCAGTCAGATGGGTGAGTCTGGGTTTGGTGGATGCCAGGAGAACATTACTTGCCTGACTGAATTGTGCCAACTGTGAAGTTTGGTGGAGGAGGAATAATGATGTGGGTCTGTTTTTTAGGGTTTGGGCTAAGCCCCTTACTTCCAGTGAAATGCAAACTTAATGCTTCAGCATGCCAAGGCATTTTGGACAACACTATGCTTCCAACTTTGTGGAAACAGTTTGGTGAAGGCCCTTTTCTATTCCAGCATGACTGTGCCTCAGTGTACAAAGTAAAGTCCATAAAGACATGGTTGGAGGAGTTCAGTGTAGAAGATCTTCACTGGTCTGCCCAGAGCCCTGACCTCAACCCCATTGAACACCTTTGGAGTAAACTGGAATGGAGATTGCGAGACAGGCTTTCTTGTCCAACATCAATATCCAACCTCATAAATGCTCTACAGAATGAATGGGCACTAATTCCCTCAGAAATACTCCACCATCTTGTGGAAAGCCTTCCAAGAAGCTGCTATAGCTGCAAAGGGGGACCAATTCCATATTAAATCTATGTATTTGAATGCAATGTCATTAAAGTCCCTGTTGGTGTAATGTCCAGGCGTCCTAATACTTTTGTCCATATAATGGATGTAATGTGACTTGCAACAACATCACATCGGAGCCTGACATATTTTTTATGCTTCCAACACACCTGACTATTTACTTGCTACCGAATACATCCTACCCCTTGACTGGTGTCATTGTAAAAAGATAATCACATGTTGTTCACTTCACCAGTCAGTGTTGTAGCTAATTAGTGTAAGGTTTATATTGTAAATCTTAATTATAAAAATCAGATAATGTGTATGTTGGATGTACCAGCTACCCTTATTTCTGGTGCAACAAATAAGCGATTTTGTGGGCAATACATTAATAGCGGAAAATATTAAAATCCATTTCTCCATGTGAAAGGCATATCAGATGCCAAGGGGAAGCCCATATTTGGCAGCCTCTCTCATACTTAAAAGTTTAAACAATTTCTCATGTGACTGAATAACTCCAAGATTCAATAAATTAGTTTTATTTATCCTGCTTTTGATATTGTACATTAATAGCACACATCATCCCTGTAAACAATATTCCAACAATTTTGTTGTTAACCTATTGATAATTGACCAATCAATTAACCTATAAACTGATAATGAATAAATAAATTCATTAAATTAATCAGTCAATTATTCTATATTGAGCTATCTGCTCAGTTCATATCTGTCACATTTAAAATGGCTAATCCACAATATATATGGATTTTATTCACTGTATATGTGACTATTTCTTTTTCTAACATTAATTTTCTTTTCTATAGGAAACTTCCAGTTTTTTCATCTTGGTCCTCTGAAAAATTGGATGTCCTTGTTGAAGGATCCTTACTGCGTTACTACAGGTTGTAATACTTTTGAACATACAGATACAAGCAAAACAGTTGTATATTTTTGTAGCAACCAGAACTGCATTTGTTTCACTAGGGTACTGCAGAGTTTGGCTAAATCCTAACATAGTAAATAAAGGATGGCACAGAAAAAAGCAGCCCCACACATAATAAGGAGCCTCCATCTGGATTAAGCTTAAGAAAATATAATCAGATGAAGCTATTGGGAGTTTCCTGTACACATTTTGTTTTGTGTTGTGTTATCTCTCTCGTCTTTGTGTGTACTGGGGAGAGAACTTGCTGTATTCATTGGAACAACGGTATTTCAGTTGTTCAGTTGCGTAAGATCGCCTTCAAGTTGACAGAAGGGATCCTCAAAGCAATATCCTGTTATGAGTGCTTCTGCGAAACACAAAATTCTGCAATTGCAGAAAATATGTTGTATTATGAGTTCTGTGAGCAATGCATTGAAACCAAGATACCTGTATGCCTGTACCCTGAGGTTGCCACAGACGTTGCACAGCGACGTGGTGATTATCACACCAGACCTTAAGAGACATAATGGCTCGAAGAACTTTAAAATGTAATGTTTCCCTGTTTTATATTTGTAAGTCACCAGATCACTTTGAACTTGATCACTGACAGGGCCGTCTTAACGCATGGGCACGCTGGGCAGTTGCCCTGGGGCCCCACAAACCCCATGCTAATCTATGTATGTTATGACTTGCTGAGGCCTTTAATGCTGTTAAGACGGCCCTGATCAATGAAAAGAGCAATATTTTGTTTAGAGATAGAAATAATTTAAAAATAATTAATAAGAGAAGTAATGATGATGGCAATGGGGTTAAAACCACAAGGTTGCTGGTTCAGTTTTTGCCTGTGCGACACCATGGGCCTTTTGCTCCAATTGTTAAAAATCTATGCATTTATTCGTCATTTTGTAAGTTGGTACTGTGTAAAGGTACAGTGGATTCAGAAAGTTTTCAGACCCCATTGACTACTAGCATACTTCATTGTGTTGCATATTTTTATTTTAAATTGATCCATTTTCCACTTTTGCCCATCAAACTACACTCAATAACCTATAACAACAAAGTGAAGACATGTTTTCAGAAAGGTTTGCAAATTTAAAAAAAAATAACAACTGAAATCTTTAATTTATGTAAGTATTCAGATCCTTTGCTGTGGCCTGCCAAATTGTGGTTAACTACATCCTGTTTGCTTTAATTATCCTTGGGATTAAGGAGTCCACTAGTGGCAAATTGAATTGATTGGACATTGTTTAGAGAGGCTCATGCATGTGTATATAAGGTCTCACATTTCACAATGGAGGGCAAAAACCAAGTCACAAAGTCCAAGAAACTTTCTGTAGGCCTCCATGATGAAAATTGTGGTGAGGCACAGATCAGGATGAGTGTATAAAACTTTGAGTGTTACCAGATTAATAGTGACCTCAAAAATTGTGAAATGGATGAGGTTTGGAACCACTAGGACTCTTTATAAAGTTTGCTGTCCAACCAAACTGAGAAACTGAGCAAGAAAGGCTTCGGGCAGGGAGGTGAACAAGAACCTAGTGGTCACTGTAACACAGCTTCAGAAGGCCTCTGCTGAGACAGGAGAACCAGTTACCATCTTAGTAGCATTCCATCAATTAGGTGTTTATGGTAGAATGGCTAACTCCATCTTGAAGTTTGTCAAACCACATTTAAAGGACCCTGAGAGTATGAGAAAAAATGTGCAAACTGAATAATAATAAAAACTACCTCATATTGGGTAATTATGCAACAAGGTACTGTAACTGTAAAAAAACTGAGCTACAGACTGATGTAGTAACCTTCAGAAAACATGTACACAGTGCAAAAACTATTAAAGAATACTGAAGGGGAACAAAACCTTTGTATTAGCAGCACCATGTTTTAACCATTATCACTCTCAGGCCCATTAAGCAGTTTTAGCAAAGTAGCCTAGGCCAAATGGTAACATCTGAAATAATTTCGTTCTTCAGTGAAGCAAAGACGCACATCACACTTCTCACAGAGGGTGGTGGTTGCATTGACTTTGCATAATTTGAATTTCACAGTTCACAGGCCAGTGTGCAACCTGGTCAGTGCGAACATCAACCGGAACGCCAACACGCACTCTCTTGGGCAGTGGTGGAGATGGGGCATCAAGTGTTGGGCGACCCCTTTGTGCCTGCAAAAGAATCAGGCTAGTGGCAACCTCTGCCTGGAAGCTCCTTTGTTTCAGTGGCTTTTGGACACCAAGCAGTTTACAGTCACGGCAGTAGATCAACCATGCATTAACAAGGCCTAACATGATGGTTTGCCAGAAGAGGTAGAGGTACCACCTCCGTGACCTCATGTGGTACTTGTACCTTGCAACACATGCATCAAGGAGGTCTATCCCCCCACCCCCCCATGAATGTGTTAGATAGATAGATAGATAGATAGATAGATAGATAGATAGATAGATAGATAGATAGATAGATAGATAGATAGATAGATAGATAGATAGATAGATAGATAGATAGATAGATAGATAGATAGATAGATAGATAGATACTTTATTAATCCCAATGGGAAATTCACAGTGTTGTACTCCTTCACAATGTGAGGTCTGATGACCTCCACAAATGCTTTGCCAGATTTGCTCCAGCGTCGAGCTTTGTCCTGAGGCTCAGTTGCACAGTAGGATGAGATCAAGGTAACAGATTTGTTGTCGTACCACTTCACAATGACCATGCTTTCCCCTTTCTCCACCCTGGCATCAACAGATCCTTTGCCTCTCTTGGCAAGACTTTTGTCATCCTCAAGCATACAACCAGCCAAGCGATTGCTACGAAGTGTCCCTACAAAGTAGATCTGTCGCTCAAGAAGCTTGAGAACCAGTGGTGCTGAGGAAAAAAAATTGTCGGCAAAGACAGTAGTTTTGGTTTGATGGGAGAGTTTCACACAGCTTGACCACAACATCACCTCCCATGCCCAGTACAGTTTTTTTCCCAGTGCCAACTTCATAAACCACAAAATCACAGAGGATTCCTGAGGAAGAGCAGCGGGCCCAAATTTTCAGTCCCCATGGGTGGGGTTTGCCCTTCACATACTGCCTTATTGGGCTGCGTGTCCCTCTGAAGGACACAATTTGTTCATCAGCAGAGTTATACTCCTCTGGGGTGATATCCAGGCATTGTTTGCGAAACATATCTAGCCATGGACGGATCTTCCAACACTTATCCTCAACTTGCCTGTTTGAATGATCAGTGTTGTCAGTGAAATGTAGAGTTGTCAGCAGGGTCTGTAAACAGTTACGTGACATGTTGTCAGCCACGATGGGACACCTTGTGTCATTCTCCCAGTATGCACGATTCCTGGTAGTTGGCAAAGACCCATTTGCAGGTAGATGCCAATCAGTATTTCCAGTTCTTTAACAGTGGTGTTAATGTTGTTGCGGTGTTCTGATTTTTGTACACTGTACAAATTTGTTTGCTCCTTCAGTGAGTCAAGCATTTCTGGTGTTATGAACTTTCTGAAATACTCCAGGGGAGTGGAAAGATCATCTGCAGGTGTGACACTTTGGCCTTTAAATGTGCACTCAGGGGTTTCAAAAGGTTTTTTTCTCCAAGAAAATAGTTTTTTTCCTTGGTCAGTTTCTTGTACAGTTCCTCCGTCAGTTCTTTGGTCAGTATTGTGCTGCCCTGGGTTCATGTTTGTTTGTGGTACTTCATCTAAATCATTTGATTCACTGTTTGAATCACTACACAAACTTGACTCGTCACTCTCCATGTCTTTTTTGCTGGGAGTGTAATCTGGGTCTTCAGGGTCTTCATCTGAGCTATCTTCACATCCCTCAAAGTCACTGTCATCTCCAAAGATGATGTCTAGTGCATTCTGAACGCTGTAGCGTTTAGCCATACTGCAAACAAATTAATAGAATTACATTGAATTAGGACTACCGTAAAATTGTTTGTTTTGCTTACAGATATTTAAAAATTGTTTTGTAACATATATTATTAATTATTTTATACATTTGACTTTGCTATATTTGTTTAAATGTGCTTTGAATTGAAAATTTTTCTTATTGTGACAAATACGCCGCATCATATTTTCCACAACTATGTTAAGGTTAAATGCCCGATGTGACATCAGTGTTACCACAATGTTGTCGTAACTATAGGAGAAGCACGAGTGCAGGGGGAGGGAAAATCGAAAGTAAGAAGGGAGGTTAGAGAAGGAAGAAGAAAGCTGGAAGCTGAAAGCCGATGCTAGTGTGAGCGAGCGAGCGAGAGCAGGCTCGCTGTATGAAGGACAGGCAGCTGGGAGAAGTGAGCCCTAGCGGGGTGTTTTGCTGGCACCCGGGGGCAGATTGATTGAGTCGCTCCTGCTGAGCACTTGTGAGGAGCAGGAGTGACCAGAAGGAGGTTTGGCTCGCCATGTAAGGCTGCGGAAAGCAGCGGGAGTCGGTGGCTTGGGAGGTGGAGCGCCCTGGTCACTGAGGAACCCAAGTACCGGTCTGGTGAGAGCCAGGGACCGAAAGGTTTCCAGACCAGCAGGTAAAGAAGGTCAGCTGCAGATAGGGTGACTCCTCTGGTGCATAGACTGGATGAGAGAAGCAGGGGAGCCACCAGCTGAAGAAGGCACCGGGTTTTGTTTTTAAAGGACTTCTTCCAGCCATTGTTTTAACCTCATTTTAATGGATTTTATTAATTGGATTTTAACCTCCAAATTTTGAGTTTTTAATGGATTATTTATTTAATGAAGTATGGAGCACTGCACTTTATTTGAACACTTTTGTTTTTGGTTTTGTGTGTTTTTAAAATAAACACACTTCTGCAATTTTGCACCTTTCCCCTTGCTTCATTGGTGTCCTTATTGTCCAGCTCATCTGGTTACATTACCGACAGTGTCAAGTTCAAGGGGCTCCCTAAAGGGAAGTGGAAGCCATGGAGTAGAACCCACATCATCCCACATCGATGATACAGCAGGTTAAGTGGCAACTTTAAATAGGCCCTGTATCAGTGAGTGTGACTTTCTGGAGCAAACAATGAGCAGTTGCTTCCAGAACTGGCTCCAGCACTCAAAAACATTCAATGGATGGATTTTATTAAATTGAATATGTACTCTAATTTCCTCCCACATGCCAAAGATGGCCAGGTTAGGTCTTCCAGGGACACTTAACTGGCCCAGTGTGAAGTAGTGTGTCATGTGACAGACTGATACCCCTTCTAGGACAGAACTTCATGCTCACTATGATTGCAACAAAGAGCATACACAGTAATGGAGCCTGATCGATAAATAAAATTCCATTAATTTATTTTCATAAGTCTGTCATTCCTGTTCTGTGGTACTTGAGCTTAAGCGTATACCAGTGGCAATGCGGAGTGTAGTTCTGAGCAAGACACCATTCTAGTGCTGCTTTATAATCATCATTTGACCCGATTGCAAACTAATGCAAAGGACAGACAAATGTGTAAACTCTGACAGCCTAGAGAAAACTAAAATACATGATGAAATAAAAGGAATATAATAATCATAACAAAAAAATCAAGACTGCCAGCAATGTTCACCAGAGAGCCAGATTAAAGGAAGCTTGGTGATAAAGGCTTTTATTCAGATAAGTAAAAATGTGTATGAAATTACATGTATATAATGCATTTTTTGTCTTTATTGAATGACAGTACTGTTCTAAAAAATCTTGACAGAGTATAAGCAAAGATAAGCTGAGTCCTAAGCCATTCTTTGTTTAAGGCAACCTTTTAAAAAAAAAGGTTAAAGATATAAAACAAATTAGAAATGTCATCGCCTCCACCAAGCAGCCATCTTATGTGGCCTTCAAGAAAGGCTATTACTGTAAATCTCATCATTACACTGATAGCCCTCTTGTGATGCCGGTCCTCTCAAATTAATGAACAAGATAGTGAAAATGCTTTACAATGAAACCTCCATTATGCTCCATGGAGTATAGAACACCATGAATTTCATCTTTTAAATAAGCCACTGGTGACTTCAGGCATTCTCTGTTTGCAGGTTGTTATTTTGTTTATTAGACCTCAGCAGAGCAGTAATACAGGTGTGTCGTGTATTTTATTCTTTTTTTTTGCAAATATTGTTTAATTCACAACTAGTATTTCTTCAGTGGATTAAAAAATGAACGTGTGCTCATATTTAGTTCCAGTAAAGAAGTTGTTTTTTTTTACCATTCACTTTGAAAATTATGAAAACAATCATACTAAAAACCATTCTGATTTTAGGTTTCACATCTTCTTCTAAACGATGGAATAATACACTAAATAAGATAACACCCTCTTCATTTCAGACTCCAATTCACAGTGGCTTTATTTTCCATTTATAATAATACTGCATGTTAAATTTCTCTACCTTTATTTGTATTAGATTGTGTCAGAAAATTGAGCAGATGGGTGGACATCTGGTATTTACCAGACTACTGAAAACAGCCTGACATGGACAGTCAGACAGAGAGAAATAGTCCATTTTACACTTGGTCAGTCCACACAATGATGATGTGAGTCTGTCTTGGTAACAACAATGACAACATTTATTTATATAGCACATTTTAATACAAACAATGCAGCTCATAGTGCTATACAAGAAGTCAAAGAGAAAGTTACTTGAAAAGACAAAATCAATAAGATTAGGCAAGAATATTAAAGAATAAGTAACAAAAAAACAAATCAATACAATCTTTTAAAACAGATATGTAACTAGTAGAAGAGTAGGATCCTTATATGCAACTAGCTTTGTAAGCCCATGCTGTAAAAAGGTGAGGTTTCTTGAAACTACTGAAATCGTCAGAGTTGGTGGTTTTTTTTTTTGCGGACGTGCTCGCCCCCCTTATCTATCAGTGGCTAAGCGAGTTTCTCTCGTTTGTCGGCGGTTTCACTTTGGTGACGCAGTCGTTTTCTTTCAGCTTCATGCTGAAGCCTCGCACTTCCAGGCCGGACAGACACACACACTTACATGCGTAGACGTTTATATATAAGGTATTATATTGTAAGTCTCTAAAGATGAGCCCAGTGATGTGTTGGGAGGACAGAAAAAAAAAAAAAACTCCAGATAAACTGGAGTAGAAAATAACAAAATCTGCAAGGGTTCCAAGGCCAAAAGACCATCCAGTTCCAACTGGGCATTCTACCGAATGTTCTTATGTCATTCTTATTTGTTTCCAGGCTCTATATGAGAGGATTTGATGAAGTCCATATCATGGGCAGCTAAGGGCACCCACCTTCATTGGAGCATCACCGGGAGCTGCACAGGACTTTTATCATATAAACCGGAAAAGAAAGTAATGAAAAGTAGAGATTAGTAACAATTGAAAATCCCTGAAGAGTATGATAATTCTATGCCTATATGATCTATTAAGATTACTGTACACCTAAAACGTAGCAACGGAAAAGACAAATTAAAATAATGGGTTTGTAGCAGTTTTTTAAAATGTTCCACTGTATTTGCCTAGCATATCTCCATTGGTAAAGTATTCCAGATTTTAGGTGCATAAAGCAAAAGGCTGCCTCGCCACTTCTTTTAAGCCAAAAATATAGGAATGGGCAAGATTATTTAAGGGTTAATACACCATTAGTAGTATTTTAAAGTCAATTCTAAGTGACGTGGGTAACCAATGTAATGACACTAAAACTGGTGAGATGTGCTCAGATTTTCTTTTTCCGGTTAAGATTCATGCTGCTGTTTTCTGCACTAACTGCAACCGATTGATGTCTTTCTTAGGTAGTCCTGTTACGAACGCATTTCAGTAATCTAGCCAACTGAAAAACAATTAATAATTAATTGTAATTCATTTTCAGTGCCTTCTATGTTATAAGAGGTCTAACTTTTGCAATATTTCTTAAGTAAAAAATGCAGTTTTAGTAATCTGATTAATATGTGATCTAGGGATCTGCACTGGCAATCAGGCACTATTGATAACTAAAGCTGTGTGTTGTCTGCATAGCTGTGGTAGTTCACCTTGTGATAGATAGATAGATAGATAGATAGATAGATAGATAGATAGATAGATAGATAGATAGATAGATAGATAGATAGATAGATAGATAGATAGATAGATAGATAGATAGATAGATAGATAGATAGATAGATAGATAGATAGATAGATAGATAGATAGATAGATAGATAGGAAAAATTAAAACTTAAATATTTATATAGTTCATCCATCCATCCATCCTCTTCCACTTATCCGAGGTCGGGTCGCGGGGGCAGCAGCTTGAGCAGAGATACGCTAACTTCCCTCTCTCCGGCCACTTCTTCTAGCTCTTTCAGGAGAATCCCGAGGCATCCCCGGGGCCTCCTCCCGGTTAGACGTGCCCGGAACACCTCACCAGGGAGGCGTCCAGGAGGCATCCTGATCAGATGCCCGAGCCACCTCATCTGACTCCTCTCGATGCGGAGGAGCAGCGGCTCTACTCTGAGCCCCTCCCGGATGACTGAGCTTCTCACCCTATCTTTAAGGGAAAGCCCAGACACCTTGCAGAGAAAACTCATTTCCTATTTATATAGTTATATATATAATGCTAATAAAAACAAACTACAACCTTAAACACACATAAGAACTTCTGGCAGTCAGATCTGCTCAGATGTACTTCAGATTTACTTTTAAAGACATTGACATTCTGGATTATAGCTGATCTAAAACTGGATGCTACCTTTTGACATTGTGGTCACAGATGATCCTAGCACCCCAACACTAATTAGAAAAATACTGGAATTGAAAATGAACAAAATGATTTTTACAGTAAGCATTATGATAAAGACATCTACAAAGTGATTAGTTTTGTTTTAATGAAGTGATGAATTGCATATGCTGTGTGTATTGAGTGACAAACATTAAAATCAATTGAGCAGCCTTTCAGAGAGCTACACAGTATGCAACACAAGAATAAAAGGAATAAAAATATTATTTTTAATTTGTCTTGCTTTCTACAAGCCTTAATTCTAAATTAGATGGATAAAAAGTAAATATGTGTTTCAGCTGGAGGTCTTGCTACCAAAAGATTAGGATATAAGGACACATTATCACTTCAGCTATAGTTATTTATTTTACTATACTGTAACACTGGTGGCTCACAGTTTTACTTGTGAACAATCTTTACAAAATTAGGAGATGAGTTTATTTAACAGGGACAGACAATAAAACAATTAAAGAGTAAAGAAACCTTATACTTATAAGATTAGTCAGCTTTAGTCAGCTTGCACAATTTGCCAATATTCTCTTAAACATAATGTCGTTCAATTTATCCAAGTACTACTAGTCACAAAGTATTACATGTTCCTCTGTAATAACAAGCAGAGACAATGAAAGTGTTGGGGCACTAATAGCATTAGAGATAATGTGTTTTCAGACAAGAGGCTTGTTCTGACTGCTCAAAATGGTGGAGCTTCTGGTTATGTTGATTTCCAGCAGGAAGAAGCGGGTCCAGGCAGCTGGACACCAGAAGTGATGCTGGTGGTAGAAATGCTTTCACTCTTCTGGTCTGCAGAAAGAGAAAAAGAGACAGCGTTATTGCAGTGTGCCAACCCGTGGAAGCGGCAGTGAATTACCATCACCAGAGCCCTTAAACTGTCCCCTATATGCCAGGCACGTGTGTGACACCTGCAAGTGCTTTACAAATTAATTTTCATAACATTTTCTTAGTATATTCTGTTGACAGTTGCAGCACACTTTTCTAATGCATTTTTAGTTAATAATTATCTTTTTTTTGTATTTTTTAAAGGCATGGAACAATCGTTATCTCCAATACATCTGATTGCAATTTTATGGTGGTAGTTAAATATGTAAGTATTTCCAAAAATGTGCTATAACTAAAATTTTAAATGTTACCACTTTCATTTAACTATTTACTAGTTGTGTTCCCTTGGCGTTCCCCAAGCAGTTGAATATCTTAGGGTTTATAGATTTGGAAATGGTCAAACAATCAACCTATTTTAAAAAGCACAATCATAATTAGCTTTACAAAGTAAAACCTACAAACAGCAGCCCATTAACTGTGTAAAACATGTATTGTATCAAATTTCTATTTCACATTTTTTTTTTACATTTTTTGAAAAGCTGTAGCATTGTTCATGGGAAAGCTAAGGGGTCTCTGTATTTTGTGGATCATTGAGCTTTCATGGGAGACAAACTGAAGCAAACTGAAGGCTTTTGGATTAAAATGTCATTTTAGGAGAAGTAATTGTATACCAAGAATCAAACGTTACAAAATTTTATGCAAGGTGTAACATTCAGGTCCATTCAGGAGGTTAGTTTTACTGTTTTAAAAGTTGGAGCATTTTAAATTTTTATTTATTTACTTCATTATATACAGAGAATAGTAGTGAAACAGGAAAGACTTTAAAAATCAATAAACACACAGGTATCACTAGATAAGCGGAGGCTCCAAAACGTGGTCAGAGGTAGAGCGATTCAAACAGAGGCTGGCACGCAAGTGAGGAGGGCGCCGCCCAGTTCCCCACTCCTGATGTCACGCTTCAACCCTCCCCTTGGCTCACAGCCATTGTCTCAGATTAGAGTGAATATATCGCTCCTGCAAGCGAACTATGATTCTTAGCGCAATGAGAGAAGTTGCAAAATCAACTGGAATGTTCAAGCAAATTATAGGAAAAAAATCCGTTAAGTAGTTCTCTTGTGAAATGTGGACAGACATAAAGACAGACAGACGTTGGATTTTATATATGCAGAGATATCACATTTTTGTTATTTATCAGTTTTGTAACAGTGAGTCAGTCATATACTAAATTAACAGTAATAATTGAATGTAATTACTCCTGGCTTGTGCCCTGTTCTAGCTGGGATATGCTCCAGTGACCCTGCTCTGGATTCAGTAGTTTGGAAGATGTCATGACATTAGGAGACCTAAGATTGGTCTCATATTCAGAGGGGTCCTCTCTTTTCGAGTCCATGGTCTGGTTCTGTGGATCAGGTGACCTCATATATAGAGCGGCAGAAGCAGAAGAGGTGGAGCGTTAGTCAGCTCGGGCAGAAAGTGACATCGCAGTTCCTCCAGAGTATGCAAACGGAAATTGGGTCAGTGGCATTGTTACACCCAAAATCTTCCCTATAAAATAAGATGAACCAAATTCCAAGGATCACACCCCAAGCTTGCGTGTTTGACAGTGGTCATTTACACTCATAATGACATGTGATAAACATTCTGGTTTTAGGTTTGAACGAAAAATTCTGAAAATGTAAGTATTTTCATAGAACAGATATTTACCACATTATTGTTTAAAGCACACAGCAGGCCTATTATTACAATTAGACTGGTAATTCACACTACATGAAAAAGTTGTTCATTGCAAAAAACAGCAGCATAATAAAAAAGCAGGGCAGGTTCAGATATGGGATGCACTCTGGGCCCCCTGGAGGTTGTAGCAAAGGAGAGAATCAGAACAAAACTGAGTGACATTATGAACAATGCTACACATCCACAGAGGTCTCTGACACCCTGACACTGAGGAATTTCAGCCAAGGAATTATTCACCACAAGTGTGTCTGAGAAACGCCTCCGTAATCCCTCACAATGACTGTGACAGCCAAGTCGGAAGTTTTCTTTCTTTTTAATTTAAAACCAAAGTGTATGAGTATATTTATTTATTTATTTGTTTGTTTACCTATTTACTTCCTTATCTACAAATTTATGTATTTATTTATTTAAAGAGCTACTGTAAAGAGCCAAATTTTCCCATGTGGAAACATAAAATTCTGTCTCTAACAGGAGTCTGTGTTAGGAAGATGAGTAAATTTAAGCAGATTTGCATCTTGTATAATCAACTTCGACATACATAAGTATTGCCTACAACCACCATTAACTGACATGAAAAATGCAATAAATCTTATTGCTTACTACATGCATTTCAAATAAAATTCCACAAGACGGCGCATCACAAACATTAATGCTGAATATGTACAACAGAGTGTAATGGCTTTCTGGGCAGAAAATTCATTTATATTATAAAGTGTGACTAGTGGCATTTTTTCTGTTTGCTTAATACAGCATTTGATACAGGATTCTCAACGGCATTGGTAATGTTGAAAAGCATCGGTTTACAGAACCACAGCACCAAGATGGAAGTGCAGTTTTAGTATACTGTAGCAGTTTTAGAATGGATGTTTTATACAACAACATTTATTTATATACAGTAATCCCTCGCTATATCGCGCTTCACCTTTATCTATCACGGATTTTATATGTAAGCATATTTAAATATATATCACGGATTTTTTGCTGGTTCGCGGATTTCTGCGGACAATGGGTCTTTTAATTTCTGGTACATTAATTTTCTTCCTCAGTTGGTTTGACCAGTTGATTTCATACAAGGGACGCTATTGGCAGATGGCTGAGAAGCTACCCAACTTACTTTTCTCTCTCTCTCTTGCGCTGACTTTCTCTGATCCTGACGTAGGGGGATTGAGCAGGGGGGCTGTTCGCACACCGAGACGATAGGGACGCTCGTCTAAAAATGCTGAAAGATTATCTTCACTTTGCTCCCTTCTGTGCAGCTGCTTCGTGAAGCGACATGCTGCACAGTGCTTCGCATACTTAAAAGCACGAAGAGCACGTATTGATTTTTGGTTGTTTTTTTTTCTCTGTCTCTGTCTCTCTCTCTCTTTCTCTGCTCCTGACGGAGGGGGTGTGAGCTGCCGCCTTCAACAGCTTTGTGCCGTGGTGCTTCGCATACTTAAAAGCCAAACAGCCCTATTGATTTGTTTGCTTTTCTCTATCTCTCTGACATTATTTGCTCCTGACACGCACTCCTTTGAAGAGGAAGATATGTTTGCATTCTTTTAATTGTGAGACGGAACTGTCATCTCTGTCTTGTCATGGAGCACAGTTTAAACTTTTGAAAAAGAGACAAATGTTTGTTTGCAGTGTTTGAATAAAGCTCCTGCCTCTCTACAACCTCCTGTGTTTCTGTGCAAATCTGTGACCCAAGCATGACAATATAAAAATAACCATATAAACATATGGTTTCTACTTCGCGGATTTTCACCTTTCACAGGGGGGTCTGGAACGCAACCCCCATGATGGAGGAGGGATTACTGTAGTACATTTTCATACAACAATATACCTCAAAGTGCTTTACAAGAAAAAAGTTACATGAAAAGAAAAAAAAATAAGATTTGGCAATAATATATTAAAGAATAAATAACAACAAAAAGAGGTAAGGTCAGATGGCCGAAAGGACAGAAAAAAAAACAAATAAAAAAAAACTCCAGTTAGGCTGAAAAAAAAAAAAAAAAATCTCCAGGGGTTCCAAGGCCAAAAGTCAGCCCAGTCCCTACTGGATATTCTACCTAAAATAAGTGTTCCTAAATCATACCTCGTAGTTTTCATGCATCACATGATAGGATTTGGTGAAGATGGTCTTGTGGACAGCTGAGACACCCACCTTCATTCCAACATCTCAGGGGGTGGCAAAGTGCCTTGATCCGGTGGTGGTGGCACAGATCGCCCAAATAGAAGGACCGGAAAGAAACAGCAGAGAATAGAGGGGATTAGTACAAAGAGCAGATCCCTGAAGAACATAATAGACTATATGGGAATAAAATTGTCAAGAATACAACTGAAACATAGCCAAGAAAAAGCCAAATTAAAATAGTGATTTTTTTAGTATTTTTTTAAATGTTCCACAATATTAACCTGACAAATTTCTCTTAGTAAAGATATTCCAGATTTTAGGTGCCTAACAGCAAGAGGGCCATTTACCACTTCTTTTAAGCTTAAAATAGATTATGGCAGGGGTACTCAAAGTTTTTGAATGCCGGTCCACATTCAGTTTGCCACCAACCATCGGGGTCCGCTATAGCCAGGTTTACCGTGTGGGTCTGTAGGAGGCTAGTAATAGATTTAACGCAAATGATAACATTTTTACACAAGACCAAGACATGCACAAAACATGGAAAACAATTCAAAAAAGTCACATGACTACTTGCAATTAACACACCATGACACCAATTACAACAGTTAGTACGTAAATGATTGTCACTCAGTGTGAAGTGTGAAACTGTTGTTTCGATTTCATAATGGCAGCATAGTTCGGTGAGTAACCAGTCAGTGCAATTCTTATTGCATTCCTGAGGTTCTGGTCGGTAATTACACTTCGATGTTTCGTCTTGATAGTGTTCATAGTGGAGAACGCACACTCACAAGAATATGTTGAACCAAATATAGTGAGCACGGAAATCGCCAGTTTCTTTGCAGCAGGATACTGAGAATCTGGAACAAACTTTGACCAAAAAATTGTTATGCCGACTTCGTTCAATTTTGCTTTCAAAACGTGAGAAGCTTGCAAATCAGCTGCTTCCATTTGCAACAGTGACGGGTTTGAGTCCATTCACCGTCAGGCTGGACAATGAAAGGATCAGCAACAAACAAAAACACAGGCTTCAGTTTTCTGAAATCCTTAAAACGTTCATCAAACTCGACCTTCAAATGATGTAGAAATGTGGAAATCAACTGAAAACATGCCTGTTGATCAGCTGTCATGCAGCTCTTCAGGTTTGGGAAATGCAGCATCTTGCCACCTTCCAAGTCATTGATGAAAATGCTCAGTTTTGTTTCAAAGGCACAACATTTTTCTTGCAATTCGACAACGGTTTTGTCTGCACCCTGAAGTGACAAATTCAGTGTATTTATATGTCCCATAATATCAATAAGAAATGCCAGCAGTGCGACCTTGTCACTGTCTTGAATAAATGTTAAAAATTCTGCAGCTTCTTTGTATTCAAGGACTGCAGGAAGTCAGCTACATCTTCACGGAGATTCCAGAACCTTTCCAACACACGGCCCTTGCTTAACCATCTGACGTCATTGTGAAGCAGCAAATCTCCAAATTCTGCAGACATCTCTTCAAGAAAAGAACGAAACAGACGATGCTGCAGAGACGAATTACATCGTAAAAAATTCACTAATTTCACAAGAGTAGACATCACTTCCACCAGTTCGTCACAAAGTTTTGAACAGAGGGCCGACTGATGAATGATGCAGTGATAAGCAACAACGTTGGGCTGAAGTGCCTTCATACGAGTGACAAGTCCTCCTATCTTTACCAGTCATTGCTGGTGCCCCGTCTGTTGTAAGGGAAACCATTTTTGTTACATCCAATCCAGCTGCGTGCATAAACTGCGATAATGCTGAAAACACGTCCTCACCGCGGGTCTGTTTTGCTAGCGGTAGTAATGTCAGAAACTCTTCAACAAAATTATGGCCATCAAAAAATCTTGTGAACACACAGAGTTGAGACGTCAGTTTTATCAGCGGATTCATCGCACGCGAGAGCAAACAATTCAGCCTGTTTAAGATCTGATATTAACTGACCACCGACCACATGTGAATTTCCCATTGGGATTAATAAAGTATCTATCTATCTATCTATCTATCTATCTATCTATCTATCTATCTATCTATCTATCTATCTATCTATCTATCTATCTATCTATCTATCTATTGTCAGAAAGGTCATCTGCACGACGACTAGCAGTATTGTCTGATAATGGTATCTGCTGAATCAGTTCAACACACTTTTTGTCGCTAAACAGAACCGAAGAAGCAGACATCATGCATTCTTTAACAACCTCTGCATCAGTAAATGCTTTCTTACGTCTGCCAAGAACCCAAACAATGCGTAGCGAAGCTTCTGTAACATTTGATTTTGTGGTGGTCGCTTTCGTCATCAGCGATGAATTCGCTACCAACGACGACTTAAGGGCGTCGATCTTATGCGAATGGAGCTCTGACTTTGGTGGATAATTCGCATTGTAAAAAAGACCAAAAAATGCCATTAGACCAAACGCAAATTTTATATGCCAAACAGTTTTCAAAAATGCCAGATTTCAGTTATTTGGCATAAAAAATGCCAGTTGGCAACCCTGCTACAGAGTAAATAATAAAACAACAATAATTTTGGTGCTTTTACCCTGTATATTCGGACTTTTGACTTACGCAGAAGACAGTCGCGGTCCGCCAAAAACGTCTTGGCGGTCCGGATTGTGGACCGCAGTCCGCCGTTTGAGTACCCCTAGATTATGGGAAAGGCTATATCTAAATAAAATGTATTATTATTATTATTATATTGGAAAAATTTATGATGTACCATCTATTACAATGAAAAATTAAAATAATTTTATTACTTCATGCTTTACAAAATAAATAGCAAAAAATGTCACATTACAAATTTTAACATCACATCTACCCAACAGAGTGTTAATTCCATATGGACAGAAATTGGCTTATATTCGCGTTTAAGTTCTCCCGCTGATAAGTCTGGGTTTGATCTTACATTTTATATTTTATAATATCAGTCGCATAAATCGAATGCGCCAAACTCACACTATTCGTGCAAGAGATTATTAGTAACCATAGGGCACACTGCCTTTCTTTTCTATGTATTGTTCCTACATGACCACACGGTAATACCTGAACTATTCCAAAGCAACATTTGCACTGTTTTGTGTTTTTTGTATCTCACACCCTCGTACACTTTTATTGTAAGAGTATCCCTTATCTATGATGGAGTGTTCGATCAGGAGAAAATATGAAGCTGGTTTTAAATTAAAAGTCATTGAAGTGGCAAAAGAAATTGGTAAATGTGCTGCTGCAACAAAATTCGATGTGTTTGAGAAACTGATGCGAGGTTGGAGGAGGCAAGAAGATGTAAAAAAAATAAATAAGTGTCGTATTTTTGAACAGCCGTATAAGTCGGGGTCTGATTTTATGACTGATTTTTTGAGTTTCAAGACTCGACTTATATGCGACTATATGCAGTATATAGACTCTATTAAGCATATATTATATTGCAGTACACGGTGGCACAGTTCTCTTCATGTCTACATGTGTTTTTCTCTGGGTACTTTAGTTTTTACCAACATCTCAAAGACATCATAACCATTAAACCATAACCATTTCATGATTTCAGGGGGTTGTAGACTGTACTGGCAACACTGAATGCAAGGCATGAAATATCTCTGGACAGGACATCTTCCTATTGCAGAGCTCATTCACACACTGGGCCAAACTGGAACCAACAGTTAAGTTAACCAGCAAATATTAGGAGTGGCAAGAGGGAAACTGAAGTATATATAGGAAAACACATCACAGATAGAGGAATAAAGTGCAAATTGGATCCATGAGTTGGCAGCACTACTCATTGAGCCAACCTAAAGATATAAGTGTTACATTAAAGGGACCGCAAACTACCTCATTGTAAGAGGGGGTATGTGTGTGATTGTGTGCGCAATGCACTGGTGCCCTGCCTAGGGCTGTTTCTTACCTAATGCTGTTGGGATGGGCAACCACTTCTCTACATCATGAAAAAGATAAGGGGATGCCAGTCTATCTTAGGACTTACTCATGGTCGCAACCATACCATGCCCATTTAGAATCATACCTTATTTGCCTGTTGTTTTTCTTGAGTGTGCTTTGTACTAGTATATTTGATAATTAACATTGCAACACAATGACTATTCTGTTCTGAACTGTACAGTTTTAAAACTGATCAAGCTCTGTTTAACTGAAATGCACCTTGAATCTCAAACTTATCTTCATCCATAGCAGTCCATATATACTGGTATGTGTTTTCCAGAATGGTTTTCCTTCACAGGTGATGTCCTTTCCTCTGCACCCCACTCCAACATTTCCTTAGACATCAGCAATGATGGCTATCCTTGTCTTCAAGACTTCTGTCAAATGTACCTTAATAATCAGTGATTTTCAGTGTTCCTCTTTACTATAAAAAGCATATATGGTATATGTTGTAGAGTATTTTAGTTCTGAAAGGAAAATAGAAAGGTAAGAGATGCCCTCATAATCTAAGATAGTCAGGGTTCATTATATCCTGCCTTTAAGATATTTAGCACCTTCGACATTCTCATTTTCCTCATCAGGTTTCTGTAGATGTACGTGTGAAGCAGGCAGACATAAATCCCCACAGGAGTCTGAAAAAGTTGTCAAGTCGTATATAAGAATGATGCTGTTAAGTGTCAGTTTGAGAATCTCTCTCTATTGTGAATATAGAGTGAGTAACTGAGTGGCGCTCTGAACTAATGATAAGGAGGATACTTCATGCAGCGGGACTCCTTTCAACCTTATTAGCTTGGGTCACCAATTCACATATCTAAATATGTACAGATGAATTGCTTTGAAGAAAATCGGCTCTTGTCTGATGTCTTTGGGTAATTAAATGATATGTCAGATATATGGCTGTCTGCAATACTGTAGTGCTAGTTAATTGTTATCTGGCACGCAGTGGCTGGGGCTCCTAGCCTTATATTATTATTTTTTTT
This sequence comes from Erpetoichthys calabaricus, assembly GCF_900747795.2. Classification (NCBI taxonomy): domain Eukaryota; kingdom Metazoa; phylum Chordata; class Cladistia; order Polypteriformes; family Polypteridae; genus Erpetoichthys; species Erpetoichthys calabaricus. The sequence continues at coordinate 178,983,748 of NC_041398.2, forward strand.
CAGGGCCGTTGTCAGCTAGTGACACATTTACCGATGCCAGAAAGGACAGTTGACAACCCTTGTGATGCCTACAAGAAGAGAGACGAACTGCTCCTGCAGGAATTTCCCACACTGCCTTTCCTACGAAACAAGATGACTCAAAGTAAGGCAGGAATAAGTTATTGTTAACACTGCTATTTCTGACTACCCAATAGTGCATCTGAAAAGTTTCATCCTCCTTTTTCTTGTTGTTGTTGTTGTTATTATTGGTTTTGCCGTGGCAGCATGCTGTTTTGGATGGACCCGAATTTAATTACACGGCAAAGACACCAACATACACTCGTAATGGGGAGACGTTTGAATCATTGATGAACCTGAATGTCCCTTGGTAGACATGAAATTAAATCAGGGACTGAGTGTTGTATTTAGACAGATAGATAGAACTTTATTTGTCCCTAAGGGGAAATTTGGCAAAAATAGCAATTACATTTAAAAAAGGAGAGGTGGGATATATCTTTTGATTAAACGCTTTATAAAAATATTTATATACTATAGAAGTTCTAATAATTAATGGAAAATTCTAAAGTCATTTCTGTAGTACACTCATATACTGTACATTTCACCTTCCACTAATAATGTATTTTTTAGATTGTAAAATAAAGAAGGCATTTTGATTCGTTACATCCCAGTGAGCTTGTGTGAATGTGTGTACATCTGCTGATGCCGGGACACACTCTCCAGACTGCCTTTCTATAATTTACAATCGTGGGATGAAGTTTTAATTCAGTATTTCAGTACAATTTAAGCATCATAAAGATTCTGTACTTTAGATGGAGCCCACGCTCCCTAAACTACTCCATAACTGTTAGCAGGTCAAAACTGGTGGTGATGAACAAAATAACATAAGAAAAGAGCATTTAGGTTGACTTGTAATCCTGATTTAACTTCACACATAAGTCTACAGAAACGTCATCGTTATTATCATCAATCAATGATGAAAAAAATAAACAGAGCAGATTTTGCTTTTAATGTTCAGTGCCTGGCTCTTTAGCTGTGTCCAGAGGCCTCATGCATAACGCGTGCGTAGAATTCGCACTATAACATGACGTAAGCATAAAAGCGGAAATGTGCTTATGCACAAAAAAATCCAGATGCATAAATCTGTGCGAACGCGAGCTTCCACATTCTTCCGCTACATAAATCCTGGTCAGCATGAAAATTAATGCACATGCACGCGCCAGCTGTCCTGCCCCAACTCCTCCCAGAATTACACCTCTTTGAATATGCAAATCAATATAAATAGCCCTAAAGCTCAACCTTCTGTGAAAAGACAATGGCAAAAGTACGAGGAAAAATAGAAGAATTTCAGCGAATACCAAGTGGAGGCAAGGAAAACGTACTATTTGATGGTTTAAACAGTGGTATAAACAACAAAAGGAAGTTGATCGAGTGACATAGCATGTCGGAGAAACTCAAAAGCTCAAGTTCACAAAGTCGCATAGTGCCCGAAGTAAAAAAGAAGCTGTCAGATATCAAAGTCGCCATGAAAAGTCGAGTTGTAGCCCACCGTCTGAGTGTCATATGAAAGCTTATTAGGGTACAGAGAAAAAAAGGCACACAGTGTGAAAAAAACACAAAATGTCAACTGAAATCTCGAAATTTCCACTTTAATCACTTATTTTATTTTGTCATTAAAGTAGAACATCATAAACTTCATCTTAAAATCATTTAATTGACTAGTTTCTCAAATCCCATCGTAACTAAAGTAGCATGTTAAGTGCTTTGTTTTGTAATTTGATCTTCTTTGTGTTTGAATCACTACGTGCTTCCGGGCTTTCTCTTCCTCCGACAGAACACAGAATCCATTACATTCGTAATATTACAGCTCTCTGAATAATTAAAATACTGAGAAGTATACGTGATATCATTTTCATGATGATAGGAGTTAAAGCATGTTATTAAACATGGGAACATGGCGGCCCAGTGATTGTTCATGTCTCACACAAGATTCTTGCTGCGCCTTGCGTGACCTTTGATGAAATACTTTATTGTAGCAGTACTGTCTCTTTCAAACGTACTAACCTCCAATTCCTGTCCTTACTTTTCTTTCTCCAAATACCCAATCACCACACAAACAGCTCTGTAATAGATGTTAAGCCATCTGTAAGCTTAGAACGCCGATTATTCAAAACTTTTAACGAACATTGAAATATATTCGCAATGTTTAATTATTCTATCCATCTATCCTTCCAGTGTCGCGCCAGCCACAGCAAGAATACAGTGCAAGGCAGGAACAATCCATGAACGAAGCTCCAGCTCCTCACCTGCGCTGCGGCACCGTGTAGTTAAAGTTTTATCTGTATAATATAATAAATATATTTTGCTGCATTTCATCTTAAAAATGATATCGTCATAATATGTAAATACGCGCTATATAAAGTGGCTCAGGTTGTGCAATATTATAACTGTATCACAAGTTTACAATGAGGTAATTGTACTTATAAGTACAAACAGTTCTACAAGGAGCACTTGATGGACTGATTGAGTGCGTTTATAGTTCTTGGGATGAAACTGTTTCTGAACCATGAGGTCAGTACAGGAAAGACTCTGAAGCGTTTGTCAGATAAGAGCAGTTGAAATAGCAAATGGCTGAGGCAGCGTGTGCTTGATGCTGTATACTGATAATTCTCTTTCCGATCAGCTGCTGTACAGCTGTGATTCACACTCAGATACAGCAATATAAATACTCCGAGTGGTGCAGTGACAGTAATATGGAAAAAGATGATCTGCTGTGGCAACCCCTAATGGGAGCAGCTGAAAGAAGAAGAAGAAGGTGCAGTGAGAGTAACAACGCTAAAGCAGTTATGGTATTTGGAATAGTTTGACCATTCTGTGAACCATTTTATTGTTATCAGTTAATTCCAATCAGATGCATTAAACTAATAAACAATATGCGGTTAATTTCAGTGTATTTATAAAGCCGCGTCAGGGATGTGGATCTAAAAAAGAAAGGGTAACCACACAGGAACAGTAGCACTGCTTTGACGCTAGGTGCCACCAGTCTGCAAAACCGAGTGGAGAACTTGCATACGACAGGGTATGAGCTACTGTGGAAATGTGCGTGGCTTTATGCCAAGTTTAGGTTTTATACAACGCGATTTGAACGTGGAAACATTCTTATGCAACATTTTTGTGTGTACGCACCATTTATACATGAGGCCCCAGATGACTAAGTTTAAAGAAAATACCCATTTATAAAACACCAATAATTAAAATTAAAATTAAAATTTATAAAACACCATAATTAAATAAAAAGTTGCACTTGAACTTGGGTATTGGTTTAAAATAACTTAATTAGGTAAGCAAACATGAAGTTTGTAAAGTGAGAATAGTGTAGCGTACAGCTGGGGCCCTTATTATGCCCTGATTATGGAAGGACCAGGGGTGAGAGAATATTTCCAGGACAGTTTCTTCCCTGGACCGACGGAGGGCAGCCCCCTTGGTTTCCAGCGGGGCCACAGATCATGAGCATAGAAGCTCAACCCTGTTGGGGATCTTGGGCACCACCAGGGGGCACAGGGACATTTTCAGAGGCTGGAAGTGCTGCCAGAAGAAGCACATTAGGCACCTGGACTCCTTTTGGGTGCCCTATAAAAAGGGGCCACTCGCTAGGAGTCAACAAACAGAGTCGGGAGGAAAAAGGACAAAGCCTGTATGGAGGACTAGCTGAGAGAATGGACTGTGTTGGTCCTTTGTATACCGTGTTGTTCTGTGCAGGGCAGAGAAAAGTGTTTTCCGACTGTAAATAAAACTGTGTGTTGTGTGCTAAACCTGTGTCCTGTTTGTCTGTGTCGGAGTTAGGGCGGCTGTACGCCCCACATCACAATATATTTAAAAAAGTTAAAAAAACAAATCCATATAGAATAAATACTAGAATTTTAAACATAATAAACATGTAAATGTTTGTATGAAGAAAATACTGTATATAGTAATCCCTCTCTGTATCGCGCTTCGCCTTTCGCGGCTTCACTCTATCGCGGATTTTATATGTAAGCATATTTAAATATATATTGAGGATTTTTTGCTGGTTCGCGGATTTCTGCGGACAATGGGTCTTTTAATTTCTTGTACATGCTTCCTCAGTTGGTTTGCCTAGTTGATTTCATACAAGGGACGCTATTGGCAGATGGCTGAGAAGCTACCCAACTTACTTTTCTCTCTCTCTCTCTTGCGCTGACTTTCTCTGATCCTGACGTAGGGGGATTGAGCAGGGGGGCTGTTCGCACACCTAGACGATACAGACGCTTGTCTAAAAATGCTGAAAGATTATCTTCACGTTGCTACCTTCTGTGCAGCTGCTTCGTGAAGCGACATGCTGCACGGTGCTTCGCATACTTAAAAGCTAGAAGGGCACGTATTGATTTTCTCTGTCTCTCTCTATCTCTCTCTCTCTCTCTTTCTCTGCTCCTGACGGAGGGGGTGTGAGCTGCCGCCTTCAACAGCTTTGTGCTGTGGTGCTTCGCATACTTAAAAGCCAAACAGCCCTATTGATTTGTTTGCTTTTCTCTATCTCTCTGACATTATTTGCTCCTGACGCGCACTCCTTTGAAGAGGAAGATATGTTTGCATTCTTTTAATTGTGAGACGGAACTGTCATCTCTGTCTTGTCATGGAGCACAGTTTAAACTTTTAAAAAAGAGACAAATGTTTGTTTGCAGTGTTTGAATAACGTTCCTGTCTCTCTACAACCTCCTGTGTTTCTGCGCAAATCTGTGACCCAAGCATGACAATATAAAAATAACCATATAAACATATGGTTTCTACTTCGCGGATTTTCTTATTTCACGGGTGGCTCTGGAACGCAACCCCCGCTATGGAGGAGGGATTACTGTATAAAATATATTTGACTGTATTAGTACATTAACCCTTTAAGTCATTGTCTTACTTTTATGCGATTATATAAAGTAGAAGTTGCAGTAACAGCATTTTCACATACACAGAATACATGAACATTTTAACATGTAAGTCTGTCCAACATTTAACATGTTGCTATTTTTGGGGACCTTGATAAAGAAAACAAAAATACCTACCGTATATACTCAAGGATAAGTTCTCCTGCGGATAAGTTGGGATTTGATTTTACCGTATAGTTTCTGGTATTTTATAATGTTGGTTGTATAAGTTGAATGCGGAAAACTCATGCTATTGGTCCAAGAAATTATGATATACTAATACCCACCTGATAGAGTAACCACAGTATTGTGCCTATGTGACCACACGTTAATACCCAAACTATTCTGAAGTGACATTTGCACTGATTTGTGTTTTTTGTATCTCACACCCTCATACACCTTTATCGTAAGAGCATCCCTTATCTACGATAGAGCGTTCAATCAGATGAAAATATGAAGCTGGTTTTAAATTAAACACTGTTGAAGTAGCAAAAGAAATTGGTAACTGCACTGCTGCAACAAAATTCGATGTGTCTGAGAAAGTGATGCGAGATTGGAAGAGGCACAAAGATGTAAAAAAAAAATTAAATGTCAAATTTTTGAATGGGGGGCGGCACGGTGGCGCAGTGGGTAGCGCTGCTGCCTCGCCGTTAGGAGACCCAGGTTCGCTTCCTGGGTTCTCCCTGTGTGGAGTTTGCATGTTCTCCCTGTGTCTGCATGGGTTTCCTCCGGGTAGTCCGGTTTCCTCCCACAGTCCAAAGACATGCAGGTTAGGTGCATTGGCGATTCTAAATTGTCCCCAGTGTGTGCTTGGTGTGTGTGTGTGTGTGCCCTGCCCGGGGTTTGTTTCCTGCCTTGCGCCCTGTGTTGGCTGGGATTGGCTCCAACAGACCCCCGTGACCCTGTAGTTAGGACATAGCGGGTTGGATAATGGATGGATTTTTGAATGGGGTATAAATTGGGGTTTGATTTTATGATCGATTTTTCAAGTTTCAAGACCCAACTTATACGTGAGTATATACGGTAATTTCATTTTAAATAATAGCACAAATCATCTTACCTGGCATCAGTATACTGCTAGTTCCTTGTGAACAAATCCCTGGGAAAAACTCCAAGACAGTTAGTGGGACTCTGAAATGCAGGTTAATAATGAATTTAGGACAATAGATTTTCAAGTGAATGTGGTCATCTGGGGCTTCATGTATAAACGGTGCGTACGCACAAAAATGTTGTGTACAGCCGCTTCCATGCTTACATTGCGATGTATAAAACTAAACTTGGCGTAAAGCCACGCATATTTTCATGGTAGCTCAAACCCTAGCGTACACAAGTTCTCCACTCTATTTTGCAAACTGGCAACACCCAGCGTCAAAGCAGTGCTTTTGTTCCAGTGTGGTTTCCCTTTCTTTTTCAGATCCACGTCCCTGACGCGGCTTTATCAAATACACTGAAATTAACCGCATATTGTTTATTAGTTTAAGGCATCTGATTGTAATCAACCTGTAACAATATAGTGGTCCACAGAATGGCCAAACTATTGCAAATACCATAGCTGCTTTAGCGTTGTTACTCTCACTGCACCTTCTTCTTCTTTTTTCAGCTGCTCCCGTTAGGGGTTGCCACAGCGAATCATCTTTTTCCATATTACTCTCACTGCACCACTTGAAGTATTTATCCCACTGTATCTGAGTGTGGAATCACCACTCTACAGCAGCTCATTGGAAAGAGAATTATTGGTATACAGCATCTAGCACACGCTGCCTCAGCCATGCTGTCTATTTGAACTGCTCCCATACAGCAAATGCTTCAGAGCCTTTCCTGTATGGACCTCGTGGTTCAGAAACAGTTTCATCCCAAGAACTATAAATGCAATCAATCATTCCATCAAGTGCTCCTTTTAGAACTGTTTGTACTTATAAGTACAATTACCTCACTGTAAACTTGCAATACAGTTATAATATTGCACAACCTGAGCCACTTTAGAACCTATTTACATATGATGACTATATCATTTTAAGAAGAAATGCAGCAAAATATGTTTATTACATAAATACAGATAAAATATTAACATAATTTAAATAATCTATATTGTTAATAATTAAACATGTGAGGACATGGTGTCACAGCTCTAGCAAGGAGCTTGCGCCCTGTTCAGGGATTGTTCCTGCCTCTCACTGTATTCCTGCTGGGGCTGGCGCAACACTGGAAGGAGAGATGGACAGAATAATTAAAAATGTACTATGAAGATATTTCAATGTTCCTTAAAAGTTTTGAAGAATCAGCATTCTAAGCTTACAGATTGTTTAACATCTAGTACAGAGCTGATTGTGTGGCAATTGGGTACTTGGAAAAAGAAAAGGAAGGACATTAATTGGGGGTTAGTACGTTTGAAAGAGACAGTACTGCTGCAATAAATTATTTCATCGAAGGTCGCGCACGGTGTAGCAAGCATCTTGCGGGAGGCAGGAAGAATCTCTGGACGGGGCACCAACTCGTTCACTATCACTGCGCCACCGTGTTCCCATATTTAATAACATGTTTTAACTCCTGTCATCATGAAAATTATATCAGCTATACATCTCAGTATTTAAATTTTTCAGAGAGCTGTAATATCACAAATGTAATGGATTCTGTGTCCTGTTAGAGGAAGAGAAAGCCAGTTTAAGAAACACATAGTGATTCACACACATAGAGCACATAGAAGAACAAATACAAAACAAAGCATTTAACGTGCTACTTTCGTTACAATGGTATTTGATAAACTAGTAAATTAAAGATTTTAAGATAAAATTTATGATGTTCTACTTTAATGACAAAATAAACTACGTGATTAAAGTGGAAATTTCTTAGATTAAAGATGGAAATGTTGAGCTTTTTTCCACTGTGTCCCACTGTGGTTTTTTTTTCTTTTCTCTGTACCCTAATAAGCTTTCATATGACACTCACATGGTGGGCTACGACTCGCCTTTTTGCAGCGACTTTGATATCTGACAACTTTTTTATTTTGGGCACCGTGCGACTTTGTGAACTTGAGCTTTCGAGTTTCTCCGACATGTTATGTCACTCAATCAACATCCTTTTGTTGTTTATACTACTGTTTAAACCAACAAATAGTACGTTTTTCCTTGCCTCCACTTGGTATTCGCTGAAATTCTTCAATTTTCCCCCGTGCTTTTGCCAGTGCCTTTTCACAGAACACTGAGCCTAAGGGCTATTTATATTGATTTGCATATTCAAAGAGGCACAATTCTGGGAGGAGTTGGGGAGTGGCAGCAGGCGCGTGAACGTGCATTACTTTTCACGCTGACCAGGATTTATGGAGCGGAAGAACGTGGAAGTTGACATACGGACAGACTTATGCATCTGGAATTTTTTGTGTGTACGCACATTTCCGCTTTTGTCCGTATGCCATGTTTTAGTGTGAATTCTACGCACGGCATAGTGAGGCCCCATGTCTGTTAAACAAGTATCCCAATGGCAGTGTCCTTTCTTGGCTTGAAATAATAATAAAAAACACATTTGATATATTCCTTACTCCTCTCTCTATTCTTCAGTTACCTGAAACCTTGAAGTACTGTGCCTGTTATTCAGCATTGGCATTGATTAGTTAAGTCATCAATGTCTAGAGTGATGTATTGTATTGTAATCTTATGATATTGTTGATGTTTCTATGCCAGAAGGTCCCCATCTAGCATCAGACCCAGTCAGAATGGGAACTGCAGGCCATCTCGACATATTGGCACAGGCTTACAAGGTTCTAAAAGAATGAGAGAAGTACACAATGCCAATGACAAAGCAAGTCATCATGCCAGTATTAGGAGATGGACACTGCTGGAAGATGGCATGTTCCATGTGCTCCAGAAGAAAGAGTGTCAGCAGCTGTAGATTATGTGAGGGAAAGAATCAGCCTGGAACAAAGCATGCATGTTTCCCCAGATGCTAGAAGGCATGCAATCCAGAAGGTGCCAGGATTGCCTGAGGGACTTCTAAATGTAGCAACACCTCCTCGCCACCACAGGAAACTAAGTGGATGGTGGTTTCCATGAAACAGTGTAAGCATGTGCTGAGATAACTTAGAGGCTAAACCCAATGGCAGTTTAAGGGATGCATAGACAGCAGAAGCTCCTAGGCCAGGCTCTATTACAAAGACAGGGCAGCGCATGATCCCAGGAATAACTCTGAGTCTTGATCTGAAGTGCTCCCAGGTAAAACTAAAGCTGCTTAGTAAGTGTAGATTTCAGATTATCAGAAGAATAAATGCTAGAGTGGTGGAAAAAATTGAGCCCAAGCCTTAAGTTGAAAGAGATGTAAGGTAATGAGAATAGTTTAGTATGTAAGGAGGGCAAGTCAGCAAACCACCCCAAAATACAGAAAGAGGGTTAAGTCCGGTTCACATAAGACCAGCAAAGATTTGGTTTAGTTTTTTTTACTTGAACTTTGGTTGCTCCCTAGATTCTTTATTGTGTGTTTATTCTACTTAATAAGTGCATCTCTGTGTTCCTCTTTGGTTTCCTTTGTGTCATTCTGAGTAATGGGGTGCTACAATGGCTCTCCCCACTGTTTAGATAACAAATGCCTTTTAGGTACTGTATAAGGACAATAACCTGAATATTGTTCAATTGTGTTTTACTGCAGTTCCACATTCCATCATTGTACCCTGGAGCATCCTCTTTAGATTACGATTGGCTAGAATTGTAGGGCTTGATTTTTATTAACTCTTCCTTCCTAAATGCACATGCTGAATGGATGTTCATTTTCAAAAACTAATAAATAAAGTATTAATAAACAACATTTAATTCAATTATAGCTTACTGCTCCATCTTGTGGATGAAAATAAAAACAGTGATGCAATGGTGGCAGCATTGGGCCCCCACAAAGAACAATTCTGTAGAATTTAAAGTCAAACAAACTGCACTCTAGTGTGACCTAAACCTGATTCAAATAGATTTTTTCCAATCTTATTTTGAGCAACAGACAATTGAAAATATACAGCACGGGTAACTTGCTGGGAAATGTTATTTAGAAATATTGGAAGACACATGAGTATGAGAAACCACAAATTTCACAATTATGAAATTATGATAGAGCTTATGTTATAAAAAAGGTAATTAAATTGAGATGACATATTAAGCAATGATGATACCCGTGTGTTTTTCCAGCTAAACTAAATATGCAAAGCAACTGATTATCTGTCTCTGCTTTGCCTTCCTTCAAAATCTTATTATATTTTCATTATATGTAAGTGGTAGTAAATAAGATGATGGGATCTGAGATGCTAATTGCAGTTTAGTCAGGAGCACAAATCATTATTGTAATGGAATCATCACTTTATTGGAGTAGAGGAAGAAACCATCAGTCATGTAGCTTTTCAGACATGCTTACTAACATGCATTTTACAGTTGTGCAAAAATACTGTTCTCAAAATGTTGTTCTAGAAGTGGATCGATGCTACTTTATTTATTCCTTATTGTAACTGAAGTCATTAAATAGCACTGTATGTTGGCTTTATTGCATAGTGAAACTTGTATAGTCTCCTTTTTTAAAGTGTTTTCTTTTTCCTGTAGGACCATCCACATGTTCCTGTGCTTTTCCTTTTCATCATCAGACAAAAGCACAATTTAAAGTTCAAAGCAATGCAAGACCCAAGGTAAGAGTCATTATTTATGCCTGTAACTTTTTATAAGCGGGTGGCACAGTGGCGCAGTGGTAGCGCTGCTGCCTCGCAGTAAGGAGACCTGGGTTCGCTTCGCGGGTCCTCCCAGCATGGAGTTTGCATGTTCTCCCCATGTCTGCGTGGGTTTCCTCCGTGTGCTCCGGTGTCCTCCCACAGTCCGAAGACATGCAGGTTAGGTGCATTAACGATCCTAAATTGTCCGTAGTGTGTGCTTGGTGTGTGTCTGCGTGCCCTGCGGTGGGCTGGCGCCCTGCCCAGGGTTTGTTCCTGCCTTGCGCCCTGTGTTGGATGGGATTGGCTCCAGCAGACCCCCGTGACCCTGTGTTAGGATATAGTGGGTTGGATAATGACTGACTGACTTTTTATAAGGCTTAGAAATCTGTTCTATCTAAGTCAGGTGTCTCCAACTCCGCTCTTAGAGTGCCACAGTGGCTGCAGGTTTTCATTCTAACCCTTTTCTTAATTAATGAACAGTTATTGCTGATAGATAACTCTTCTGCCTTAATTTTATTTTGACTTTGAAACTCAGTTCCCTTAATTATTTCTTTTTTTCTTAAAAAGACAAACAAAAATGAGATACAAAACAAGCAAACACTGGCCAGCTAAATTGCATCCATCATACAATATCTAAAAATATAGAGAGGTGAAGATAATAATAATAATAATAATAATAATAATAATAATATTTTTATGCTCAAAGCACTTCACAGAGTCTCGGACAGAAGAGCGGGGTATATGTAACATTGGATACAAATATTTTTGCATAGAACACTAAACAGATAAATATAGGATATACAAAGCATTAAATAGAATAAAAGGAAAATTAAACCAGAGTAAAATACTAAATTCAATACTAAAAGAAATGCTTGAGAAAATAACATAATTTGTGATATAACACACATAAAGCATCCTGAGCATCTTGGCAGACAGGTAAACTGAAAGAAGGGGCAGAATGTTAGATTAAGTTAATAGCTTTCCTGAGCACATGAGTTTTAAGTTGCTTTTTAAAAGAATGAATTGAGTCAGCTGATCTCATTAATTTCGGGAGGTCGTTCCAAAGTCTGGGCACTATACAGCTGAAGGCCCTGTCACCCATAGAGTGCAGGTTATTGTGGGGTATAACAAATTGCCAGAATCAGAGGACCTTAGTGGGAGAGCAGGGCCATAGTGATGGAGAAGGTAACTGATGTAGTCAGGTGCAAAGCCATTTAAAGCTTTGTAGGTTAATAAAAATAAATTTTACATTCAATCCTGTATGACACAGGAAGCCAGTGAACGTGAAGCAGGATGGGTGTTATGTGCTCGCTGTAGCTGGTTCATGTTAGCACACTTGCAGCAGAGTTTTGAATTAACTGGAGCTGTGATATAAGATTTGAAGTGGCACCTGCCAGTAGGGAGTTACAATAATCGATGTGATGTGATGAAAGCATGGACAAGTTTCTCAGCATTAGAAAAGGAGAGGAATGACTGAACATAGGATATGTTATGGAGGTGAAAGTAAGAACATTTCTTAATATAGTTTATGTGGGTGTAATAAGAAAGGGATAAATCAAAAATGACACCAAGATTCCTTACATTAGAAGAAGGTCTAATTAAACCTTGCAAATTAATCTGTACTTTAATTTAATTTTAAAAAGACATGTTCCATCCAGGTTTTAAATTCACTGAGAAAGCTCTGATGAAGTTTCGTTTCTAACATTGAGAGTTGAGTATCATTTGAGTAAAAATGATAAACAAATCCAAATATGGCAAAGGGGAAGCATACAGATATAGAAGAGTAGAGGGCCGAGAACAGAACCCTGAGGAACCCCTTGTATGAATGGCACTGTGCTGGACCTGTTGTTGCCAAGACTAACAAACTCTTGCCTATCGGTCAGATTGGACTTAAGCCACTGGAGGGCAGTACCAGAGATACCCATTATGTTTTCCATTCTAGACAGTAGAATATCATGTCTGTTGAATGCTGCACTAAGATCTAACAAAATTAATATGCTGGTTTTTCCAGAGTCTGCTGCCATAGGTAAATCATTACTTACCCGAAGCAGAGCAGTTTTGCTGCTGTGCTGTGCTCTGAAACCAGACTGAAAGGTTTCCATCAATTTATTAGAAGTTAAGTAATTGGTGGGTTGGGAGGCTACAACACTCTCGAGCACTTTTGACAGAAAAAGTAAGTGAGAGATAGGCCGAAAATTGTTAAGATTGTCAGTATCCAGACCAAACTTTTTTAACATTGGGGTTACAGAACGATTTTAAAAGTGGTTGGCACAAAGCCAGTATCAAGGGATGTATTTATTATGGTTGTAACAAGATTATAGTATGAAGGTAGGGTTTAAAAAGTGTGGTGGGGATGGGGTCCAGTACACTAGTAGTCGGCTCATCTTAAAAAACAGATCATTAAATCAAATGCAGATGTGACTGGTGAAAATTTAGGAAAGCAGCTAGATGGAATGGGAAGACAGGGAAAGATATAAATTTGATGATGGAGTTATGTTAGTTGAATTATTAAGATCTTTAATTTTATTGCAAAAAAAGTGAAGGAATTTTCACATACTTCTAGAGAAGAGATAATTGGACCAGATGCAGGCAGAAGTAGTTTATTGACTACGGACAACAAAACCCTCTGGTTTTCATGGGCACTTTGTATTATTCTGCCATAATGTGTGTTCTTAGCTGCAGTTACTACATGTTTGTAAGCTCTTTGATGGTCAGAGAAACCCTGGATATGAACAGTGAGACCAGTCTTACGTGATATTCTCTCAAGGCATCGGTCAGCTGCTTTCATTGACCGTAATTCTTAATTATACAATGGAGCTGAATGCTTAAAGGAAACCTCCTTATGTTTTAAAGGAGCTGTATTATCTAGTGCTGAAACAAGGGCTAAGTTATAGTAGTCAACAAGACTATCTATCATTGATGGAATAGGGGATCAGGGAATCCAGCAAGGATAGAGTGTGACAATATGGGTTCTGCTCCACGCTCCCATCGGCTGTTAGGGAACCCTTGAACCCAACACCGTCGGTAATGTCATCAATGAGTTAGACAGTGGGGCAATAACAATGAGCAAGGGGATAGTAGAAGTGCAAAAGTGCTTTTATTAAAACAACAATCTAATGTTCAAACAAAACAGTGTTCATATTAAATTGCTGTGCAGTTCAAATGTCTTCATTAAATAAATAATCCATAAAAAAGCAAGTGAAAAACCAAACGAACAAATGTGGAGGTTAAAATCCATTAGGAAAACTCTTCTAAAAACCATGAGGTAAAAATGTCACAGGAAGTAATATGTTAAAACCAAAAGCCCGGTGTCTTTTACCTGGCAGCTCTCCTGCTTCTCCCATCTGGGCCACGCAACAGGAGAGTTGCCCTTTCTGCAGCTGGCCTTCTCTCCACATGACTGATCTGGATGCTCCCCGATCCCTGGCTTCGGTTCCGCTCTCCCGATCGAGACTTGGCTTTAATCCCAAGGGCCAGGACGCTCACATTGGGACTCCTACATCCAAGCCTCCCGACTCCCGCTGCCTTCTTGGCCTTACACGGCCAGTGGCCCTTCACTGGTCACCCCCGCTACTCGTTCACTCAGCGGGAGCGACCACTACTACGACTCCTGGGTGTCGGCCTAACACCCAGGCTTCCACACAGCTGCCTGCGAGCGCTCGCGCGCTCATCCGCACCGGCTTTCTAGCCTTCCTTCCTGCTTCCTTCTGCCTCCCCCGTTTCCTTCTCCTTTCTCTTTTTTGTTCTTTTTCCTCTTCTTAACCTGCTTGCGCTTCTCTATATATGCGGAGAGGACATGGCAGCTGCAGCCCATTAGCCACAGGAACAATCACGGATGTGGGCAGTCCCTCACCTGTGCACTTGGGTGAGAAACGCCCACACCGCAGATCGCCCTGCGGCTCGCTACAGTCACGACGCCCCCTCGCTAAGCCGTGAGCGCGGTGATTATTTATTTAAAACAAAACGGCCTTTGCTGGAAGAGCTGTGGACCCATAACACCACATAGAGGGACAGATATTTTTAAAGTTTCTGAAAGAAATTTGACGTTTACAGTAATGCTGATCTGTACAGGTCCACAAAACATTTTGAATAACGAACATCAACAATTTTGGAAATATCAGTTGAGGCATAACAATAGTACAAACAAGCCATAGATTTTAATAATGGGTTTAATTAACAACAAGAATTGGCTTCTAATAAAAAAATACTGGTTGGAGTGAAATTGTTTCGAGTTTGAGGCTCCAACTTAGCTGATCATTTGTTGGCTCACTTTGCATCTCGTTTCTGTTTGTGTGTTGTATAATGCCAGACATACACTGTGTGATTTATTGAAATTGTGAGTAAGCGACTACTCGCATTGCATGATTGATTCGCCAGTCGTATGTGTGTTCACACTGTATGAGCACATTTAGTCCGATTGATATGCCGCAACGTGGGTGCTTAGGCTATATGTGCAAGTGGCCCAGATGGTCAGTTTTACCTGTTTAAAAAATCATGATGGCCACAGGCTGCTCAAAATGTAAACAAACAAAAAAGCTGCATGGATGACTTTTTCCTTATTGTGCTCTGAAAGTACAAAGGAAATAAAAAGGCATCTTGGACACGCGGATAGCTGAGGCAAAGACAATATGGTCTATCTATTTTACAGTGTCTATGTAATTCACCATTGGTGTGTGTTTACTTTGGGTTAGAATTTAGGAAAAGGTCAGGGTCCCCATGAGCTCCATCCACAGCACTGCAAATTGAGCTGTCTGTTTTTTTTCTCATGGGTGCCCAGTAATGCATGGGCCATTGCCACTAATTTGTTTGGGCTATTTCCTTTAGAGGTCCCCTCATATTTTAAGCCTGTTGGAAAGCATGTTTTTAGTTGGTTTGTCCCTTTTCTCTCTGCCTTTTTGCTCTCTTTATCATTTATTAGATTTGGTTGTATTTGATATTTTAAGGTTTGGATTAACCTCACGGTGGTGGATATTAATTTTAGGATTAGGGTTAGATTCTGCTGGTTGTTTTGCTGCAGGTTAAGATTAGGGTTTGGGTGATGGTCAGGTCTGAGATTCTGTTGTTGGGGTTAGAGTTCCAGTAAATGTACCCAAAGATACTTTAGTCATTGGCAATTTAGTTGTATGTATATTGCTATATGTTAATTAACTTTTAGAAATCAAAAAAGTGAAAATGAGCATGATATACAATTCACTGCGGTTGCTGCACAATAAATCTGTAAAAATTTGACAGTGACATCAAAAAATCGGCACACACTACAAGACAGTGGACTGAAATTGCTGACATGGCAGAAATTCTTCCAATTGTACAAAGGTCCATTTGTGAGACCCAATAATTCATCACAACTCCTCTCCTATTGTATTTGAAATGAAGGCTGATGCACCTGAAATTTGGGCCAAAATCAGTCAGCAACTCTGTCTTTAAAAGGTTACTGCTAATGCTGAATATTAATAGTCTGGATTGTGAAATCATTTGCACTAAAGTGGTACAACTCTTTACACTGACAGGTTGTTACAACATTTCATTCATTCCAAACCAGAACTCAATGGTGTATGGGTTTGCACTTACAAATGACACAAATATACAGTATATACACAAACTAATCATTGTGTTTAAGGAAAAATGAGCACCAAAGAGTTAGGTTAAGTCACCCAGGTTCATCTGAATAAAGAGAGCAAATATAAGATTTAAGTCCTTCTAAAATAATATCTGCTTCACTCCTGTGCAGAGTAACAATCTCCAATATTCCACTCCATATTGAGATGTCTCTAGATTTACAGCAGGTGCCCATACTCTGAAAACAGGCTAATGTTATTCCAATAGAAAAAAAAACTATATTCCCAAAAACATTAACTGATTTCAGACCAGTGCCTTTAACTTCTCATTTCATGAAAGCCTTTGAGAGACAGCTACTTAACAAAACCAAGGCCAATCCAGACCCTTACTAATTTGCATAAAGAGATGGGTAACATTTTAGTTTTAGTACTGCAAAAATGCATCTCTTACTTATTTACTCTTATGCAATAAGGCCTTAATAAAGTCTTGTTTTGGTTTTTATAATACTTATAAAACATCAGTAGATGGGCTATTTATCTCTGGGCAGTGTGGCAAATTGACATGATGGTAAAATTACTTGTTAATATAAAGGATTCACAAGTTCTATAACTAAACGTAACATTAAGAGAAACGTATCTCAGTTGAGCCCCCTCAGACCACTCTAAAGTGAAGTTTTGTAGTCGGTCTTTGTTAAGGTCTTGTTACATGCGAGTAATTGAGTAATAGATGCATTTTCGGAGTGCTTAAACTAAAGAATTGCCAAGAGCAAAGAAGAGGGCTATAGCAACACTTCTCAATCTACTATAACAGCACTTAGAAGGACACAAAAACAACGCAAGACTGCTGTTTATAGATTTCTTTATTGCTTTCAATACATTCCATCCACACATTTTAGTTGATAAATTCTGTATGGACCCTAACTTGGTGGGGTTGACTCTGAACTTATTAAACTAACAGAACACAAAAGTGAGTGTTTTTCCTAATAGTCACAACACATCTATTGGATCACCTCAAGGCTGCCATCTGTCTCTGTCTTCTGTTTATCTGGCACACAAATACCTGCAGGAGTTCACACAAGGACAGACATATCCTAACAATTTGCAGACAAATCTGTCATTGTGAGTCTTTTACAAGATAAGGAGGACAAACATGGATCTGTTGTTGATGAGTTTGCTCAATGGTATAATTGTTCCTTTTTACAACAGAATATCTCTAAGACCAAGAATATGGCTATAGATCTTAGGTGCTCCCCCTTTTCACTCTCCCAACAGTAATTACAGAGAAAACTGTGGACATGGTGGAGCAATACAAATATCTAGGGGCAATCGTTGAAACTTTTTAACAGCACAGAACAAATGTGTAAGAAGGGGCAGACATGGCTATTATTTTGTGGGAAACTCAAGCGTTTCAAAGTGGACAAAACCATAATGACACTTTTTTTAAGACTTCTGTTTAATATTTTTCTATTTTCGTGTTTGCCATTATTAAGAATATAAACTATCTTAACAACATTATGTGGACAACAGGGGGCGTACAACTCCCCAAACCTAGGACACAACAGACACTGAGCCCAAGTCCAGCACACAACACACCTTTATTAAGCGTGGGAAACGTTTTCCCCTTGTTTCCCACCTTGTACAGCACAATACAATAAGCTCCAATACACTGCCTCTTTCTTCTTCTTTTCTCTCTATTCTGTCTCTTGTCCACCTCCACTCCTCCTTCCACAAGCTTTGTCCTCATTAGCCAACTCTGGCTTCCTGAATTGAGTGAGGTGGCCCCTTTTAAAGAGTAACCAGAAGTGCTCCAGGTGTTCCGCAATCTCCTTCTGGCCGCGTTTCCAGGTGTGGTGGCAGCCATTCTCCACATACTGCAGCAGGGTTGAGTTTCAATGCTTCAAACCCGTGGTACTGTAGCAAGCCCAGGAGGTGGGGATGGGGGGTATTGCCTTCCGTCGCTGTCAATTAAAATTGTAAAAATTAGCAATAAAGTTTTGAGTTTGCAGCAGACCTCTGCTGTGGAAATATATTTCAAATAGTTTAGAATGGCCAACTAAATTCTGTCAGACAGTAGCCATTATCTTTTTCCTTAATTTTAGTTGTTGCCATCAGGCTGAAGATTTAGGTTCCTAAAGGTAAATAGCAACAGATGTAAGAATTTTTTTTATTCTCCAAACATTCTTGAATTCTGTTTCTCATAGAGATGCTGCTGAATTCTAAATATTTTTTATTAATGGCAATTTCTCTTCTTTGCACTAATCTTGACTGTGTGTGCTTCTGATAACACTAGTTCTCAGTAGTTATGTCTTGGCTTTCTTTCTTGTATCTGTGTAACAGTGCCTTATGTTGTGTATTTTTCTGCTTCAAATAATTTTCCTCCTGGGTTAATAAAGTGTGCCTAACCTAAGTGGGGCAGAATGGGGGCTCTGAAGCTAGGGATCTGCACCGGCAATTGAAAGGTTGCCAGTTTGAATCCCTTAAATGTCAGAAGGGTTTGTTGGGCCCTTCAGCAAGGACCTTAACCTGCAGTTGCTTTAATAATAATAATTCTTTGCATTTATATAGCGCTTTTCTCACTACTCAAAGCGCTCAGCGATTGCAGGTTAAGGGCCTTGCTCAAGGGCCCAACAGAGCAGAGTCCCTATTGGCATTTACGGGATTCAAACTGGCAACTTTACGGTTGCCAGTGCAGATCTCTAGCCTCAGAGCTACCACTCTGCCTGTTGTCCTGGGTATGACGTTAATCTGCATCCAGCCCTGAAAGCAGGTCCTGCAACTTACAGGGAAAACTTGGAGGTTAGTGGCAGGATTGGCACTCCAGACACAGTAAAAAAACCTCACACTTTTCCAGTGTGGTACTGGGGTGTCATCCACTGCACTCAGGGCCCAGTCCAGGCTGTTTGTTGTGTGGGTGGTGCGGCAACACATTATCAGTGCATACTCCCAACCCCCACCCCTTTCTCTCTAACCAAATCAATTGAAATAATAGTAAAAAAAGAAAGGTAAAAAGAAGAACATTGCATATACTGTAGGTTGTCCTTTAATACAGCTTTGCTCTGTGTCACTTGATTACCTTTTTTGTCAGACAAGCAGACATCACATGAAAGCACCTCGAACAGCGGTATTCAAGTCTGGTCCTGAGGGTTTACATTGGCTGTAGGTATTTGCTTTAACAAGATTTTTAATTAGACTCCATTTATTTACTGCTAAAGCAATATGTTTTTTGGGATTAGTTTTAGTTACCGTATATACTTGTGGATAAGTTCTCCTGCAGATAAGTCAAGACTTGATTTTACAGTATAATTTCTGGTATTTTATAATGTTGGTCGTATAAGTCGAATGCGGAAAATTCACGCTATTGGTCCAAGAGATTATGATATGCTAACTCCTACCTGAGAGAGTAGCCACCGAGCACACAACCTTTTTTTTATATATAGGTGAGGCAATGCGCTGTATCAGTGTGTGCTCCTAACCTCTCTCACTCTCTATTTTGCCTGAATACATGAACTACTCCAAATAAACGTTTACACTGATTTGTGTTTTTGGCATCTCACACACTCAAACACCTTTATCGTAAGAGCATCCCTTATCTACGATGGAGTGTTCGATCAGAAGAAAATATGAAGCTGGTTTTAAATTAAAAGTCATTGCAGTAGCGAAAGAAATTGGTAACTGTGCTGCTGCAACAAAATTCGTCTGAGAAACTGATGCAACATCTGAGGCAAGAAGATGTAAAATAAATAAATAAATAATTTAAGTATCGCATTTTTGAATGGGTATACAAGTCGGGGTCTGATTTTATTATTCTTTTTTTTTGGGTTTCAAAACCCGACTTATACATGAGCATATACGGTAATTTGTTTGCTACGACTCTGAACCATTATTGCCTATTTTATTTTTAAATAGATGCCTTAAGGTTTTAATTGTTGCCTGTTTTCTTAACCAGTCACCAGTTAATAATGAGGTACAAATGGCAAGGGGACCTCCAGCTCTCCAGCTAATGTGCTCCATTTAAACCTGTGCACATGCATCATGAAGTATCTGTGTTAATACAATGTTTCGAAATAAATGAGTAAGAAGGGAAGTGGTACAAATCTGTTCAAGACCACAAAATATATAGATGATGTTCTCAGAAAATGAAAAATGTACATATGATAAGGATTTGTCTTGGAAGAATTGAGTGAAAAGTCAAGCAAAATGACACCTTTAATTGGCCAACTAAAAAGATTACAATATGCAAGCCTTCGAGGCAACTCAGGCCCCTTCTTCAGGCAAGATGTAATCAAATTACATCAATTACATCTTGCCTGAAGAAGGGGCCTGAGTGGCCTTGAAAGCTTGTATATTGTAATCTTTTTAGTTAGCCAATATAAGGTGCCATTCTGCTTGAATTCTCACTACACTCACAATGGCTCACACAGTACACTACCCTAGTACTCTTGGAAGAATGAAAGCACTAAGAAGCAATACAATTAAATACCAAGTTTCATTATCCACTAGGACTGGCTGTTGTCACTTCAGATCTCCAGGACCGCAGTTGACCAAAAATTTTGAACATGGTGGTACAATAGCTCGTTAATGTACGAACGCATGTTAAAAAGTAATCTAAAACACCTAACTAAGCTCATACATTTATTTGAAGGCTTGAATGTTTGAATTAGGTGGTGGGGGCTGTTGTGCAAAAGGCCCCTTTGTTGTTAGAAGCCTAATCGACCATTAGATTGACAGAATTCACATTTTATCTCAGCACCAGAAATGGCTGCTGTGACAGTAGGGGGCGCTGTCGCACCTTCAAACCCACAGACAACACATCCAGACACTAGGTAAAATTCCCAATGATGAATTTATTATTACAATAATGTGCACAAAGCACCTCCACCTCCACTATTCTCAATAATAAATCAATAATAAACAATAAATCAACAATAATCAATAACAAATCCTCCTCTCCACCCAGCAGCTCCGTCACACTCCCACCCAACTCTGGCTCAGCCTGCTGGGTTTCCCACAGTCCTTTAAATAGTCCTTGACCCGGAAGTGCTTCTGTCCTTCAGTCCATGTGATGCCATAGCACTTCCGGGTCAGATGAAAACTCTTCTTTCAAACATTTCTTCCATCCTCGTGACGAGGTAGCACTTCCGGGCTATAATAGAAACACTCGTGCCTACCTGCAGCATCCCCTGGCGGCCCCCACAGTATCCAGCAGGGCTGTGCAGCCGAACTCCATTGTCCATAATGCCCTGCTGGAATTCGGGGCACCTCCATGTTGCAGGGAGGACTCCCTCTAGCAGCCTGGGGGTGTTGGCCAGGATAAACTGCCAGCCATCCCTCACACTTCTATTGAATAAAACCTGAGTTTGACCCCTGCCACTGCTGTTTCAGGAGTGCAAATGTCTTCTTGAGCAAATTCCAGACGAGTGACATTTTCAAACATAACAATAACTTTGTCAAGCACTATATTTCCGTGTCATCTTAGGACCATTCTATTCATTTTTCGAACTTGGCATCAAGGCATCAATTCTACATCCAAAAGAAGTCAAGCCACATAGCTGCTGATCCCTATCAGCTGCCAATCTGTTTCCATGCCAGTTCTTTACCAAAGGACCAAAGAGATGAAAGTCACTTAGTATCAGGTCTTCGCTGTGAAGGAGATGATCCGGTAGCTCACATGCAATGTGCCGTAACAATTCATGAGTGCTGTTCCCAGGAGTGTTTTTGCGACATAAACTGCTGAGTCATCCACCTCCACCAGCTGCAAATAAATTAACAGGGGCTGTGCCATTGGAACTCAGAATGAGATCACACTATGCCCTTCTATTTGTCCATGTTTTGAGGTGTCCTGCCATCTTCAAAGTGATATGAGCAGCAGTAGGCATTGAATCACACTCTGATGTCTGAATCAAAACCACATGTATTGTATTAGTAACAATGCCTATTCAGGCAAATCACACAGACTCTGAGCTTCACAGACTTGTTGCTCTACGTTTTACAATACCTTTGTAGTATACTCTTGAGCAAAGTCATGCAGAGATCTTTGTGGGGTATGCGACAAAGAAATAATCTGTAAGTAATAACATCTTTTTGGTACCTTCTTCAAGGCAGCTGTGGGATAATAAAACACAAATCATTTTATTTAGTTTATGGAAAATGTTTTCTGAACTGTGATGGACTATCAACTGGTGGAGAGGTGGTTGTGCTCTGTTTGTGATAACAGGCGGTGTCTCCCATGATCCTGAAATGGAAATAGCAGGTTGGGAAAGTTAACACAGGTTTATTTTGTGTGTTTATTTCCTTAATGTAAAATGTTATACTCACACAGTTGTGAAGGATCATTTTATTGGCATTTTTGCATTTTTCATTTAAAAATTACTAGCTGAAATACCCAGTGTTGCCTGGGAGGAAAATAAAGTGCTTTTTTTTTTCCTTTTAATTGTTTGAGAAAAATATAATTAAAAAAAACACAACTTTAAAAATAAAAATAAATTAACAAACAATGAAGACTCACTAATGTGCTTGTCTTGTGGTCTTGTGTGCTTGTTATCATCCAGTTGACGCTCAGAACTCTATTTAATTTCAAAAGCAACAGGGGCGCTGTGGTGCTCAAACATAAAGAATGTTGGCAGTCGCCTCCAATTCGCCCTCTGGTGGTCGTTCTGAGTGTCAACTGGATGATAACATGCATACAAGACCACAAGATCACCCCACACCCTACCCAGAAGAGGGTGGATTAGTGTTGATTTCACCCTAGAGTATTTTTAGTCGACCAATGAGAAACATATGTACCAAGTTTCAGGAAAATCGCTCCAGCTGTTCGGAAGTGATGCTGGAACATACATACATACACTCACACACACACACACATACATTGACTTTTATATATGTAGATTATAGCTAAAAATAAAGGCTCGGATTAACTCCTGTACGTTACATATTTTAGTGAGAAGTTGAAGTGCATTTCATTAGTAATTCTTTAAAGCATTGTAGCTGATTTTGGCCAGTTTTATTAAAGTGTCACTGAAACGTCACAAGCTTAGCCAATCAAGTTTATTTATAGCTATCGTGTTCATGCACAATTAGGATGAAATTCTTTTCAGTTCTTAGAATGGTAGAGATCAAGTACGATCTTTGTGTTAGGGCTTAGCAGAAGAATAGTCAAAGTCATTTAGCAAGATCAGCACTTTAACATTACCTCAAGTATGAAAGTACAAGTTACTCTAAATGTAAATTTCAAAAGTCACACTAAATCAAAAACAGATTAGATAGATAGATAGATAGATAGATAGATAGATAGATAGATAGATAGATAGATAGATAGATAGATAGATAGATAGATAGATAGATAGATAGATAGATAGATAGATAGATAGATAGATAGATAGATAGATAGATAGATAGAAGTAAATATAAAATGCTACAACTTATATTATACACACACAAGTACACTCACGCGCCTACACACAGAGAGATGGTACTGAGCATAATAATTAACTGTAACCTATGATGAACGTCATTTTGGATTGTACATCCCCAGCCCCTCTCTTTTTAAACAGATATCATTTTTTAAAAAGGGCCTTACCGGTTTCCGAGTAATAGATCGGAGAATCAGCTTGGAAGTATCGACCTAAGGATAAAATTTAGGGATTCAGCAATACGTTTTTTAAAGCATACTCATTTGACGCGTATAATAATCAATAATATGCCATACCGTGATCTTGACTAATCTCCAAGGGGAAATTCACATACTCTAGCAGCAGCATACTGATAAAAACAATATTAATTAAAGAGCAGTAAAAGTGCAGTGCAAGTTAAAAAATGCAAGGTGGAGAGAGCGCGGCAGATATAATAGACAATAATCTTGTATAGTGTTAATGTTTACCTCCCCCCCAGGTGGAATTGAAGAGTCACATAGTGTGGGGGTTGAACTATCTCCTCAGTCTGTCAGTGGAGCAGGACAGTTCAGCATTCAGCAACAGGAATCAACAGAATATCTGGCTGCAGTACTGAAAGAAGGCAGGCTCTTTTGCATTTGGCTGGGAGCTGTTTGGCTGGTGGTTGTGGTTAGTGTTGCATTCCTTGCCTTAATTTCTAACTTTGTTCTTTTTGCTATGTCTATTCTGTGTTTTTGGTCCTGCTGCATTTGTTATTAGAACATTAGAACAATCTAGACAAGAACAGGCCATTCGGCCCAAAAAAATTCAATTTTCCTATCCACTTCATTCTTCAAAAATAACATCCAGTCTAGTTTTGAAGGTCCCTAGAGTCCTGCTGTCTACCGCACTGCTTGGTAGCTTATTCCAAGTGTCTATGACTCTCTGTGTAAAGAAAAACGTCCTAATGTTTGTGTGAAGTTTAACCCTAATAAGTTTCCAGCTGTGTCACCATGTTCTTGATGAGCTCCACTCGATCCACTGTACTAATTTCCTTCATAATTTTAAACACTTCAATCAAGTCTTCAGGCATGCCATGATGGCTGGGACGCAATGTTCCATATGTGTCAGTCTTTCTTTGCAGCAAAATGTCAAATAGCTCTGGCAAAGTATAAAAATTGTCCATGGTTACACAGTAACCTTGATCCAGCAGAGCATCTATCAAAGTCAGCACGGATGACATAGCAACACCGTACTGATTGCATTTCTGATCAAACATTGACCCTTTCCCTGTGTACAGAACCAAATTCCAAATGTATCCTGTTTTAGATTCACAAAGCTTTTATGCCAAATCGTGCTCTTTTTGATGCAATGTATCCATGACAGTCTGCCCTTATAAGCAATGAGACTCTCATTAATGCTGACATCACGGTCCGCAATTTACTACAATCGCCTGGTATATCTCCCAAATTTTCTTCATTTTGGGTGCTGGATGGGTATTCTCATCAAAGTCTTCATTACTGGTAAAGTGCAGATATGTCATAATTAGTGAAAACCTACACTCAGACGTAATTTCTCCAAAGAACAGCAGCACTGGCAACACCTTTACAGCCTGAGTGATTCTTGGTTCTATTGCTTTTGCTGTACAGTTTCCAGAGTGACACTCGGGACTAACGCTTTTAGCGCGGTTTTCGCAGCCTGAGTAATGCTCTGGTCTAACACTAAGGAGGTTAAGGCCTACCCAGACTGATGCATTGTTATTTGCAGGCAATTGTTCTTGTATTGACTCTTGACTGTTTAATAACCCTGTTTTGTATGCTCCTGTTAACTTCATTTTTCCATTCACAATATTTAAAATAAAAGTGAATTCTTCTTTCTTAGAAAAAAACAAAACACATTCCTATCACTGTGTGATAATAAATAACTGGCAAAAACAGAATCAAAGTACTAATGCAAATGCATTTTTTAAGAACTGTCAGACAAAAGTACTTCAGAAGAGGAGGCTGTTTAATTCAATACATTTTTCTGGTCAGCTAATACACTAGACATTATTTCCCCAAATCCTTTCCAGATACTTTTAAAGTTATCAAGGTCTCTGTTTCATCTACCTGAGTCAGTAGTTTAGGACACTTTGTGTGCTTCCAGGCCTCTGCCTTAAATGTACTTACCTTTAATTTCCATCTGTGTCCTTGAGTATGTGATTCACTCTCTTCTGAAAAGATACTGCTCAATCAACTTTGTTGATGCCTTTGAGAATTCCAAAAACTGCATTTTCCAAGTTTTCCCTCAATTTTGAACAGTGCAGATCTTATTTAAACTTTTTTCTGACTGCTCAGTAATTCCTATCCCTCAAATTTTAGTGTTCTCTATGAATTTCACAAGTTTACACACTACAGTACATGATCTCAAAATCATTGTCATTAATATTGTCAGGATCTGAAGCTTATTTGGTGTGTTTTAAAATTTTTCCTTGTTACGTTTTTCATTTCCTTACTTTTCACATACTTTCCATTGCATCATTGATGTCTTGATTCATTGCAAAACACATTTTGTGAAACCAGATTGTTAAAGAATGGGAGGGTTTTCCGGGTAATGGTAATTTTTCAGATCATAGCATAAAAAAAACCAAAAAAGGCTCCAACAAAATCCAAATGAAAAGGGTTTTTATTGAGATTGTGTAGGATAACGACTAAAATAAAATAAAAAAGCAAAATACAAAGCAAAACTAGCCTTACTTATGCTTATACACTACTCCTTTAGAGTCCCACCTTGACTCTTGAATTGTGCTTTGATCTGGTTGTCATTGTTCCTCACTCCAAGTGAGCCATTGTCATATTTCCACAACAGAATCTAAGATCATCGAGCTGAGGGTAAGAGGTCCTTTTAAATGGGCAGTGCAAGACCACATTTGGGATCTCAGCTACTTAACCATCCAAAGTTTTCGAGTCATCTCTGACCCCTTGGGAGGAATGCAACCATCCCTGTAGAAGATCAGGCATCCATGTATCTGGCTGGAGCATGGCTGTACCCTTCTGCTTCTGAGTGACCAGGAGGACTAACAATTGGCCTCTTTTCCTTCTCCACACACATTTAGCACCCTGGTTATTGTCCCAGCCTAGCTTTCATAAGGCTCCCCGGCCTTTCATTTTGGCACTGACCCAGTCCAAGGTAGAAAGCCACTGCAGTACATCTCTGCCCCCTGCCAAGAAAATAACCTTTCAGATCAAATTAAAAGAAAACACAACTTGCCACATTTCTATTTTACATGACCTGTCTACAGATTTCACAACACATTGTTACTTCACACTTCAGTGTTTTAGTGTTAAACATCACAGCCAATTAAGGCTGAGTAAATCTGGAGCCAGCATTGAAGGACGAAGGCTTAGCTTACACCAGCAATTCACTTTAAAACCGACAAGAAATATTTTTGTAAATTTCATTAACTGAGTGACTCAATGTACAGAACATAACATGTTTCATAAATTCAATATTTTTGGTAATAGAAATTTATTGACCAGTTTACTTTCCCTTGCTGTTTTATGTCACTAGGGATGAAGATTCAGAAAAATAATATTGTTATTTCCTAAAATAAAACTAGGGTCTATAGAACAGATAACTATGCAGGTACTTAAAGTAAAAAAATACTCATTGTATTTAAAAGACAACACCTAGTAAAATTGTACTTCTCAAAGGTTGATTTTTGATGGATCATTAACTTAAAAGAGATTCTCATTTATGTTTCATTTAAGCATCAGCTTCATCATAGACATTTCTCCTAAAATTCCTCAAACTTCTTTAGAAAAAAAAATTTAGACATGAGATACAACTGAGGTCAATTGAGAATTTGGTTTGGAAAGCATTTTATATTTTGGGAGATCTCTTTCTAGTCTTGTTTTAATATTTATCAAGAACTTCATATTTTTAACTTATTATTGGACTGATGCCTTTATGCCTTTTTGGATACATTTCTTTTATTTTTCTAGTTGAAGCACAGGCAGATGAAGTGACTTGCATGTTGTCGCACAGTGTCAGTAGCAGGACTTGAACCCACAACGTCACAGTTTGAAGTCCAAAGTCTTAACCACCATGCCACTTGTCCCAGAATCAGTACAATCTAATTGGAGCACAGCAATATAAATTAGAAAAACAAATTGTATTGTTCAGTAGCAAGGACTACAGATTTGTAATCATAGTAAAGCATATTATTACCACAAACAACTGTCTATACATTTCATTTGTGACCACCAGGGCGCACACAGCTCCCCAAACACAACAGACAGAGGTGCAAGTCCAGCACGACACTCTTTTAAGCAGTTTTCCACCAAGGCTCAGTACCAAGCACAATCAACACAGTACTAAAGCACAAAGCTCTTTCTCTTCCTTGACTTCTTTTTCTCTTTCTCTTTCTCTGTCGCAGCCTCCTCCACTCCTCCCTGGCAAGCTTTGTCCTCCAACCTCCCGACTCTCGCTCCCAGAATGAAGACAGGCGGCTCTTTTTAAGTTGCACCTGGGAGTGCTCCAGGTGGCTCGTTAGGTGTGGTGAGAGCCCAAAGTAAAGCGCTGCAACTTCCCCTGGCGGCTGCCACGGAAACTTAATAGGGCTGTGCCAGACTCCAACTCCCATGGAGCCCTGTGGGGATCCGAGGTGCCACTACAACCCAGGGGGGCTGCCATCTAGAGCTTCAGGGGAGGCAGTGTCCTGTGAACATCTGCTCCCCCGGTCCTTCCAGGGCCATAGCTGTCCGTCAAACACCATATAGTACTAAGCATGCAACGTAAATACTTTCAAATTGTAAAAAAAAAAAAATGTCAAGACACTACTTGAGCCCATTGTGTGACTTTTGCTGAGATCTCATCTGAAACATAAGAAGAGTCACTTGTGAGAATACCGGGGTATTTTTACTCAGGAGAAAAATCTGAGAACCATGAGACAAAAGAAAATGTCTCCATTTTACTTCTGTCTGATCTCATTGTTGTTAAGGAGAACCAAAAAGTTATTAAGGAGATCTCTATTTTGATTTTTCATTCCTATGGGGCTTGTCTTGCAATTCATCATGTCATCGCCATGTGTATCCTCTTTACTTGTTTTCTTTGTCTCTAGGTTATTTTTGAAGAAAGTCCAAAACATGTAAAATATTCCTGATGTCAAACCAGGCCAGAGAAGTCAAGTCAAGTCAATTTTATTTATAAAGCATGTGTAATTAATATTTATAATATTTTATAAAGCACATGTAATTTAAACAACAGAGTTTGACCAAAGTACCGTACAGCTTCCATAAATACACCAAAAACGTTTAAAAAAATAATATAAATAGTATAAATGATAGTATAACTAAAATACAGTGGTGTGAAAAACTATTTGCCCCCTTCCTGATTTCTTATTCTTTTGCATGTTTGTCACACAAAATGTTTCTGATCATCAAACACATTTAACCATTAGTCAAATATAACACAAGTAAACACAAAATGCAGTTTTTAAATGATGGTTTTTATTATTTAGGGAGAAAAAAAATCCAAACCTACATGGCCCTGTGTGAAAAAGTAATTGCCTCCTTGTTAAAAAATAACCTAACTGTGGTGTATCACACCTGAGTTCAATTTCCGTAGCCACCCCCAGGCCTGATTACTGCCACACCTGTTTCAATCAAGAAATCACTTAAATAGGAGCTGCCTGACACAGAGAAGTAGACCAAAAGCGCCTCAAAAGCTAGACATCATGCCAAGATCCAAAGAAATTCAGGAACAAATGAGAACAGAAGTCATTGAGATCTATCAGTCTGGTAAAGGTTATAAAGCCATTTCTAAAGCTTTGGGACTCCAGCGAACCACAGTGAGAGCCATTATCCACAAATGGCAAAAACATGGAACAGTGGTGAACCTTCCCAGGAGTGGCCGGCCGACCAAAATTACCCCAAGACCGCAGAGACGACTCATCCGAGAGGTCACAAAAGACCCCAGGACAACGTCTAAAGAACTGCAGGCCTCACTTGCCTCAATTAAGGTCAGTGTTCACGACTCCACCAT
The DNA here is from genome assembly GCF_900747795.2 of Erpetoichthys calabaricus. NCBI lineage: Eukaryota > Metazoa > Chordata > Cladistia > Polypteriformes > Polypteridae > Erpetoichthys > Erpetoichthys calabaricus. The sequence continues at coordinate 179,013,293 of NC_041398.2, forward strand.
AAGAAATAGACTGGGCAAAAACGGCCTGCATGGCAGATTTCCAAGACGCAAACCACTGTTAAGCAAAAAGAACATTAGGGCTCGTCTCAATTTTGCTAAGAAACATCTCAATGATTGCCAAGACTTTTGGGAAAATACCTTGTGGACTGATGAGACAAAAGTTGAACTTTTTGGAAGGCAAATGTCCCGTTACATCTGGCGTAAAAGGAACACAGCATTTCAGAAAAAGAACATCATACCAACAGTAAAATATGGTGGTGGTAGTGTGATGGTCTGGGGTTGTTTTGCTGCTTCAGGACCTGGAAGGCTTGCTGTGATAGATGGAACCATGAATTCTACTGTCTACCAAAAAATCCTGAAGGAGAATGTCCGGCCATCTGTTCGTCAACTCAAGCTGAAGCGATCTTGGGTGCTGCAACAGGACAATGACCCAAAACACACCAGCAAATCCACCTCTGAATGGCTGAAGAAAAACAAAATGAAGACTTTGGAGTGGCCTAGTCAAAGTCCTGACCTGAATCCAATTGAGATGCTATGGCATGACCTTAAAAAGGCGGTTCATGCTAGAAAACCCTCAAATAAAGCTGAATTACAACAATTTTGCAAAGATGAGTGGGCCAAAATTCCTCCAGAGTGCTGTAAAAGACTCATTGCAAGTTATCGCAAATGCTTGATTGCAGTTATTGCTGCTAAGGGTGGCCCAACCAGTTATTAGGTTCAGGGGGCAATTACTTTTTCACACAGGGCCATGTAGGTTTGGATTTTTTTTTCTCCCTAAATAATAAAAACCACCATTTACAAACTGCATTTTGTGTTTACTTGTGTTATATTTGACTAATGGTTAAATGTGTTTGATGATCAGAAACATTTTGTGTGACAAACATGCAAAAGAATAAGAAATCAGGAAGGGGGCAAATAGTTTTTCACACCACTGTAAATCCTTAAAAAGCTGAAAGGCTTTCAGGCAAGATTTAAAAGTGACCAAAGCTGGTGCTGAGAGTTTGCATGTTCTCCCCATGTCTGCGTGGGTTTCCTCCGGGCGCTCCGGTTTCCTCCCACAGTCCAAAGACATGCAGGTTAGGTGGATTGGTGATTCTAAATTGGCCCTAGTGTGTGCTTGGTGTGTGGGTGTGTTTGTGTGTGTCCTGCGGTGGGTTGGCACCCTGCCCGGGATTGGTTCCCTGCCTTGTGCCCTGTGTTGGCTGAGATTGGCTCCAGCAGACGCCCGTGACCCTGTGTTCGGATTCAGCGGGTTGGAAAATGGATGGATGGATGGAATATTATATAATATTAATTATATATTTAATCATCATCAATAATTAAAAATAAATAAATAAATATTAAATTAATAATAATAATAATTTTTGTGGTGCCCAGCGGGTGCCCATGCCCAGCCGGGACCCCCAGGAGGAGTGGAGGAGGGCTTGTGCCTCCTCCAGGACACGAGGGGGCGTCCTCCCTGGTGGCTTTGGGGACCACGGGTACGGAGCTTGGAAGCTCAACCCTGTAGGGACCCGTGGTCACCGCCAGGGGGCGCCCCAATGCCTCGGGAGTGTTGGCCCTCAGTACTTCCGCCACACCGGGAAGTACTGGGGGGAAGAGACTTGAAGACACCCGGTGGACTTCCGGCTTCACCATGGGAGCTTCCGCCACATAGGGGTGTGGCTATGAGCCCTCAGGATCCACCTGGAGTCCTTCCGGGGGGAATAAAAGGGGCCACCTCCCTCCAGTCAGGAGCGAGAGTCGGGTGGAAAAGGATGAAGCTTGGTGGAGAGGAGTGGAGGCGGACCAAAGACTGAGAAAGGCATTGTGCGTGTGGCCAGGACTTAAGGGGTGATTGGTGCTGAGGCACTGGGTATGTGCACTGTATATAGTATAAATAAACACGTGTGTGGTAAAACCATCATGTCTGCCTGTCTGTGTCCGGGCTGTTACCCACATTTTATATATGTAATTATTCTCATAATTATATTATTATTAATACTAATATATTAATATATTATATATAACTAGGTAGACTATTCCAAAGCTTAGGGGGCAGCTACTGCAAAAGCACGGTCCCCTCAGAGCTTAAGTCTAGATCTTGGCAAGACTAATAATTTCTGGTCTGAGGACCTAAGTGACCATGAAGGAGAATAAGGGTATGTACGAAATCAGTAAGATAAATGGGGGTTAAACCATTCAGAGACTTAAAAACAAACAGTAAAATTTAAAACTCAATCCTGTAGCAAATAGGAAGCCAGTGAAGAGAAGCTAAGACTGGTGTGATGTGATTCTGTTTTTGTGTGCCTGTTAGAAGCCTGGCAGCAGCGTTGTGGACAAGTTGAAGACAAGAGAGGGAAGGCCGATCAACACTAGTGTACAGTGAGTTACAATAGTCAAGCCGGGAAGAGACAAGAGCATGAATTAATTTTCCAAAATCATCTACATAAAGAAATGGCTTGACTTTAGCTAATAGCCTCAGGTGATAGAAACAGGCTTTAACAATGGAGCCACTTTGTTTATCAGATTTAAGGGCATTATCAAATATCACAACATGAGTTTTTGCAAAGGGTTTACAGTAAGTTGTCAAAGGGCCAAGATTTCTTGCTTGAGCACAATTAAGCACACAATTTCTGTTTTTGTCATTTAAACTAAGAAGATTTTGTGACATTCATATTTTAATGAATTCCTGAAATTCCAATAAAGGTTTAAGAGAATTTGATTTGATCTCTTTCAGTTGATTATGTAATCATGTATCATCCAGAGTTCTTATTCTTAATTTTTACATTATATGTTGGTGTCATGGTGACCAGCGCTGAACCTAACCTTCATTCTTAGAAGTATGGTCAGTTTCCCTTTAAATTTGTGTTTCACATCTTGCTAGAATGTTTAAAACTGATTTTGACTATTGATGTTTTATTTTCCAACGAGAATCACACAATTATATATTAAACTGTTTTCAAGTAATAACCATTATGGTAATTTGGAGTTTTAACCAAACAGAATGCATAAAATGATGTGTAACCCTTTGTTTCTATCCTACATAAAGAAAGAGTGTTATAAATTAGATGTTGGGTGTGCATTTTCTAAACTAAGCTCTGCTTATATGCAACAAAAAAACAAACTCACATTGCTGGTTTCAGATCAGGTTTCCTTATTCCCTTCATCTCCAGTCCTCATTTTCATTATTTTCTCTTTTTATCAGTTACTTTTAAAGTTTAACACCAAAGCAAAAACAATTTATGCATTGACAGTCTGAAACAAAAAACATATCAGTTTTGACAGTAAAAACCTGAGGGCAAAGCTGTTGAAGAGGAGAATGGTTGTGCTAGTACTGGCTTTGATACCAAAATAAAACTCTTTGATGACTCCCGATATGCTGATCTACTCATCTGATCAATCAAAGCCTTCCTATATGTACTTTACTTTTTTCCTCTATGACATACGTAATGCGCCTGCTTGTATTTTACTTTTTCTCCAAATCGGAAAGGTGTAACCAATGCCTGCACTTCTAGGTATATGTATCCATAGGTTTACAATTGTTAGCATTTGAATGACGATAGTTTTAAGCAACTTTATTTCCTTCTTAATGAACACTTCTGTCAGGTGTGGAAGAATAATTTTAGGGTAACATAGCCTTCATCTTAAAGAAATAGCATAAATGTGGGAAACCAAAAAAAGATCAAGTGAACAACAAAATGTACACTGAAATATAAGAATTGCTTTAGGAAAAATACTGAGATGGTCAAGTAAATAAACAATGTAACCAGGGCCTTTTGAACCAGAAGAAAAGGGCTTTTAAAGACGGTGATCAGCATGAGCTCAAGCATGTGCAGAAGGAACTCCGAGTCCAGCTCAGGGCGGCGAAGGAGCAGTACAGGAGAAAGCTGGAGCAGAAGTTGCAGAATAACAGCATGAAGGAAGTGTGGGATTTGATGAAGATCATCACTGGCTGCAGCTCGAAGCGGAGTGCCACCATCAAGAGAGATGTGGAGAGAGCAAACCAGATGAACAACTTCTTTAACAGGTTTGACCACCCTAACCCACTCTCACCTCGGAGTACTGCACCCTCCACCCATCTTTCTGCTGATACCAGCATAGGAAAGAGTTTTCCCCCCACCCACAATTACAGCAGCCCATGTAAGCAGAGAGCTGAGGAGACTTCGTGCCAGCAATGCAGTGGGTCCAGATGGAGTATCGCCACGACTGTTGAAGGCCCGTGCATTAGAGCTGGGGAGTCCTCTACAGCGCATCTTCAACCTGAGCCTGGAACAGGGGAGAGTCCCGAGGCTTTGGAAAACATCACCCTAGTCCCAAAGGTGAATGTTGTTCTGACGTCACACGTGATGAAGGCCATGGAGTGGCTGCTGTTTCACCACCTGAGGCCACAGGTCCGCCACGCCCTCAACCCTCTGCAGTTCACATAACAGGAGAAGGTGGGAGCAGAGGATGCCATCATCTATATGCTACACTGATCCCTCTCCCACTTGGACAGAGGCAGTGGTGCAGTAAGAATTATGTTTCTGGACTTCTCTAGCGCCTTCATCACCATCCAACCTTGGCTCCTTAGGGAAAAGCTGACAGAAATGGGAATAGATTCATACCTGGTGGCATGGATCGTGGACTATCTTACAGACAGACCTCAGTATGTGCGTCTTGGGAACTGCAGGTCTGACATTGTAGTCAGCAACACAGGAGCACTGCAGGGGATTGTATTTTCTCCGGTCCTGTTCAGCCAATATATATCGGACTTCCAATACAACTCTGCTATCGTGGGCTGCATCAGGAGTGGGCAGGAGGAAGAGTATAGGAACCTAATGAAAGACTTTGTTAAATGGTGCGACTCAAATTACCTACACCTGAACACCAGCAAAACCAAGGAGCTGGTGGTGGATTTTAGGAGGACCAGGCCCCTCATGGACCCCGTGATCATCAGAGGTGACTGTGTGCAGAGGGTGCAGACCTATAAATACCTGGGAGTGCAGCTGGATCATAAACTGGACTGGACTGCCAATACTGATGCTCTGTGCAAGAGTGGACAGAGCCGACTATACTTCCTTAGAAGGCTGGCATCTTTCAACATCTGCAATAAGATGCTGCATATGTTCTATAAGATGGTTGTGGCGAGTGCCCTCTTCTACATGGTGGTGTGCTGGGGAGGCAGCACAAAGAAGAGGGATGCCTCATGCCCGGACAAACTGGTGAGAAAGGCAGGCTCTATTGTTGGCATGGAGCTGGACAGTTTGACATCTGTGGCAGAGCGACAGGCACTGAGCAGGCTCCTGTCAATCATGGAGAATCCACTGCATCCACTGAACAGTATCATCACCAGACAGAGGAGCAGCTTCAGCGACAGACTGCTGTCACTGTCCTGCTCCACTGATAGACTGAGGAGATTGTTCCTCCCCCAAACTATGCGACTCTTCAATTCCACCTGGGGGGAGCAAACGTTAACATTATATAAAGTTGTTGTCTGTTTTACCTGCATTTTTTATCACTCTTTAATTTAATATTGTTTTTTATCAGTATGCTGCTGCTGGAGTATGTGAGTTTCCCCTTGGGATTAATAAAGTATCTATCTATCTATCTATCTATCTATCTATCTATCTATCTATCTATCTATCTATCTATCTATCTATCTATCTATCTATCTATCTATCTATCTATCTATCTATCTATCTATCTATCTATCTATCTATCTATCTATCTATCTATCTATCCATTGTCTCCCGCTTATCCGAGGTCGGGTCGCGGGGGCAGCAGCTTGAGCAGAGATGCCCAGACTTCCCTCTCCCCGGCCACTTCTTCTAGCTCTTCCGGGAGAATCCCAAGGCGTTCCCAGGCCAGTCGAGAGACATAGTCCCTCCAACGTGTCCTGGGTCTTCCCTGGGGCCTCCTCCCGGTTGGATGTGCCCGGAACACCTCACCAGGGAGGCGTCCAGGAGGCATCCTGATCAGATGCCCAAGCCACCTCATCTGACTCCTCTCGATGCGGAGGAGCAGCGGCTCTACTCTGAGCCCCTCCCGGATGACTGAGCTTCTCACCCTATCTTTAAGGGAAAGCCCAGACACCCTGCGGAGGAAACTCATTTCAGCCGCTTGTATTCGCGATCTCGTTCTTTCGGTCACTACCCATAGCTCATGACCATAGGTGAGGGTAGGAACATAGATCGACTGGTAAATTGAGAGCTTCACCTTGCGGCTCAGCTCCTTTTTCACCACGACAGACCGATGCAGAGCCCGCATTACTGCGGATGCCGCACCGATCCGCCTGTCGATCTCACGCTCCATTCTTCCCTCACTCGTGAACAAGATCCCGAGATACTTGAACTCCTCCACTTGAGGCAGGATCTCGCTACCAACCCTGAGAGGGCACTCCACCCTTTTCCGGCTGAGGACCATGGTCTCGGATTTGGAGGTGCTGATTCTCATCCCAGCCGCTTCACACTCAGCTGCGAACCGATCCAGAGAGAGCTGAAGATCACGGCCTGATGAAGCAAACAGGACAACATCATCTGCAAAAAGCAGTGACCCAATCCTGAGCCCACCAAACCGGACCCCCTCAACGCCCTGGCTGCGCCTAGAAATTCTGTCCATAAAAGTTATGAACAGAATCGGTGACAAAGGGCAGCCCTGGCGGAGTCCAACTCTCACTGGAAACGGGTTCGACTTACTGCCGGCAATGCGGACCAAGCTCTGGCACCGATCGTACAGGGACCGAACAGCCCTTACCAGGGGGGCCGGTACCCCATACTCTCGGAGTACCCCCCACAGGATTCCCCGAGGGACACAGTCGAATGCCTTTTCCAAGTCCACAAAACACATGTAGACTGGTTGGGCAAACTCCCATGCACCCTCCAGGACCCTGCTAAGGGTATAGAGCTGGTCCACTGTTCCGCGACCAGGACGAAAACCACACTGTTCCTCCTGAATCCGAGGCTCGACTATCCGACGGACCCTCCTCTCCAGGACCCCAGAATAGACTTTTCCAGGGAGGCTGAGGAGTGTGATCCCTCTGTAGTTGGAACACACCCTCCGATCCCCCTTCTTAAAGAGGGGGATCACCACCCCGGTCTGCCAATCCAGAGGCACTGTCCCTGATGTCCATGCGATGTTGCAGAGGCGTGTCAACCAAGACAGTCCTACAACATCCAGAGCCTTGAGGAACTCCGGGCGTATCTCATCCACCCCCGGGGCCCTGCCACCAAGGAGTTTTTTGACCACCTCGGTGACCTCAGTCCCAGAGACGGGGGAGCCCACCTCTGAGTCCCCAGGCTCTGCTTCCTCATTGGAAGGCATGTTAATGGGATTGAGGAGGTCTTCGAAGTACTCCCCCCACCGACCCACAATGTCCCGAGTCGAGGTCAGCAGCGCACCATCCCCACCATATACAGTGTTGACACTGCACTGCTTCCCCTTCCTGAGACGCCGGATGGTGGACCAGAATCTCCTCGAAGCCGTCCGAAAGTCGTTCTCCATGGCCTCCCCAAACTCCTCCCACGCCCGAGTTTTTGCCTCAGCAACCACCAAAGCCGCATTCCGCTTGGCCTGCCGGTACCTATCAGCTGCCTCCAGGGTCCCACAGGACAAAAGGGTCCTGTAGGACTCCTTCTTCAGCTTGACGGCATCCTTCACCACCGGTGTCCACCAACGGGTTCGGGGATTGCCGCCACGACAGGCACCGACCACCTTACGGCCACAGCTCCGGTCAGCCGCCTCAACAATAGAGGCACGGAACATGGCCCATTCGGACTCAATGTCCCCCACCTCCCTCGGGACATGGTCGAAGTTCTGCCGGAGGTGGGAGTTGAAGCTACTTCTGACAGGGGGCTCTGCCAGACGTTCCCAGCAGACCCTCACAACACGTTTGGGCCTACCATGCCTGACCGGCATCCTCCCCCACCATCGAAGCCAACTCACCACCAGGTGGTGATCAGTTGACAGCTCCGCCCCTCTCTTCACCCGAGTGTCCAAGACATGTGGCCGCAAGTCCGACGACACGACCACAAAGTCGATCATCGAACTGAGGCCTAGGGTGTCCTGGTGCCAAGTGCACATATGAACACCCCTATGCTTGAACATGGTGTTCGTTATGGACAATCCGTGACGAGCACAGAAGTCCAATAACAAAACACCGCTCGGGTTCAGATCGGGGGGGCCATTCCTCCCAATCATGTCCTTCCAGGTCTCACTGTCATTGCCCACGTGAGCATTGAAGTCTCCCAGCAGAACGAGGGAGTCCCCAGAAGGTATGCCCTCTAGCACTCCCTCCAGGGACTCCAAAAAGGGTGGGTACTCCGAACTTCTGTTCGGTGCATACGCACAAACAACAGTTAGGACCCGTCCCCCCCACCCGAAGGCGAAGGGAGGCTACCCTCTCGTCCACCGGGGTAAACCCCAATGTACAGGCTCCAAGTCGGGGGGCAATAAGTATACCCACACCCGCTCGGCGCCTCTCACCGGGGGCAACTCCAGAGTGGTACAGAGTCCAGCCCCTCTCAAGGAGATTGGTTCCAGAGTCCAAGCTGTGCGTCGAGGTGAGTCCGACTATATCTAGCTGGAACCTCTCAACTTCGCGCACTAGCTCAGGCTCCTTCCCCTTCAGAGAGGTGACATTCCACGTCCCAAGAGCCAGCTTCTGTAGCCGAGGATCGGACCGCCAAGGTCCCCGCCTTCGGCCACCACCCAACTCACACTGCACCCGACCTCCTTGGCCCCTCCCATAGGTGGTGAGCCCATGGGAAGGGGGACCCACGTTGCCTCTTCGGGCTATCTATCTATTGTAAATAAGTACAAGACACGCATAAAGGTTTGGGGTTTCCGGCCCCGTATACTGTCAAAACTGTAAGCAAACTGAATTATTCCCATAAACATGCGTCCAACCAAAAGACAATCATCCCTTCGCAGAGGGGAACTTAAATAAGGTGGGACCGGAAACTAGTGACTGGAATGCTGGGAGGAACCGAGGAGCTTTATGGGTAATGATGTCATCAGGTCAGGTCAGAGGAAGGGATGGAAATGCGGAAGTGGTTACGGGTGGATTAACAGCATCTTGAGAGCGTTTTACGGTGGTGCTGCGTCTGGCTTTCTGCGGGAATAAGAAAAGGAAAGGTTAGTGCCCCATCTCCATCCCCTGGCAGACTGTTGTACGCTGCTCATCGAGTCTTTCCGCGGCCCCCTAGGCGCGCGTACGTGACATGACCCCCCCTTCAGCCCAGACCCATCGGGTCGGGCGGCCCGAACTGAGAGGTCGTGGACCCGGGAGAGAGCATCAGCATTGGCCTGCAGGTTACCCTGATGATAAGTGACGGCAAACTTGTATGGCTGAAGGTCCAAAAACCACTTGGTGACCCGGGGTTCGTTTCCTTGTGGACAGCCATCCACTGGAGGGTGGCATGGTCCGTCACCAGGGTGAACTCCCGACCCAACAGGTAATACCTCAGGTGAGTTACCGCCCACTTGATAGCCAGGGCTTCCCGCTCCACTGCAGCATATCTCGTCTCCCGGTCCAACAGTTTCCGGCTCAGGTAAACAATAGGGTGCTCGACACCGTCGATGCTTTGGCTCAGCACGGCGCCAAGACCTGTGTCCGAAGCATCGGTCTGGAGGACAAAAGGGAGAGAAAAGTCAGGGGTTCTCAATATTGGTGCCGTGGTTAGGGCCAACTTTAGGTCACTAAATGCTTGTTCAGTTAGGTGGTCCCATACCACATGCAAAGGGGCCCCCTTCTTTGTTAAATTAATCAAGGGTGCGGCCCTCTAGGAGAAACGAGGTACAAACCGGCGGTAGTAGCTTGCTAACCCCAGGAAAGCTTGCACCTGCTTCTTGATAGTCGGACGGGGCCATTCTAGGATGGTCTTAATTTTGGAGCATTGCAGTTTTACCAGTCCTCCGCCCACCAGGTAGCCCAAATATTTGGCCTCAGTTAACCCGAAGTAACACTTGCGCAGATTAATACGGAGGCCGGCTTTCGCTAGCGTTAAGAGAACGGCATAAACCTGCAGGATATGTTCCTCCCAGGTGCTGGAATAGATGACAACGTCATCCAGGTAGGCAGCACAATAGGGCTGGTGGACTCTTAGCAATCTGTCCACCAGACGTTGGAAGGTCGCTGGTGCTCCATGCAGCCCAAATGGGAGAACCTTATACTGCCAATGCCCGCTAGGGGTACTGAAGGCTGTCTTTTCCTTGGCGGATGCCGTTAAGGGAATCTGCCAGTACCCTTTCATCATGTCAAGGGTAGTCAGATATTGAGCCGTACCCAGGCGCTCGATAAGCTCATCTACCCGAGGCATGGGGTAGGCATCAAACTTGGAGATCTGGTTCAGACGTCTAAAGTCATTGCAAAACCTCCATGAGCCGTCAGGCTTAGAAACGAGGACGATGGGACTGGACCAAGGGCTGTGATTTTCCTCAATTACGTCCAACGCAGGCATTTTTTATATCTCCAGTTCCACCTCAGCTCGTTTTGCTTCCGGAAGTCTATAGGGGCATTCCCGCACTACCTTCCCCGGGTCAGTCACGATGTCATGCTCAATCAGCGAGGTGCGTCCTGGCGTCTCACTGACCACTTCCGGAATGGACAGGAAGACTGACTCCAGCTCCCGTCTTTGGGGGGCGGTCAAATTGGGTTCGAGGTTGAGGTCCACCTTTTGCGAGAAAAGGGAGAGGGCGTTCCCTGGGGGGAGTTGTCCTCCTGTCTCTCCAGGGTTTCAGCAAGTTGATATGGTATACCCTCTCACTCAGTCGAAGATTTGGTTGTTTCACCAGATAGTCGACGAGCCCTTTTCTCTCTTTTACCTCGTACGGGCCCAGCCAATGAGCCAACAATTTAGAGTGGGAAGTAGGCACGAGCACCATTACACGATCCCCCGGCTGGAACTCCCGGAGGGTAGTGTTTCGGTTATAATGACGCGCCTGCGCCGCTTGAGCTTTTGACACGTTTTCTTTTAACAGAGGCCGAACCTTCTCTAAACGTTCGCGCAGTTGCACGACGTATTCCAAAATATTGGGGGAGGGAAGTGCCTCTCCTTCCCAACCTTCTTTGAGTAAATCCAATAATCCCCGGGATTGGCGGCCATATAATAACTCAAACGGGGAAAACCCTGTAGAGGCTTGTGGCACCTCCCGGTAAGCAAACAGGACCAGTGGTAAAAGTTGATCCCAGTTCCTACCATCCGCGTCGACTACCTTGCGGAGCATCTGTTTCAGGGTTTGGTTAAAACGTTCCACTAACCCATCCGTCTGAGGGTGATACACAGACGTTTTTAGATGCTTAATACGGAGTAATTTGGCAACCTCCCTGAACGTATCCGAAGTAAACGGTGTACCTTGGTCCGTGAGGACTTCTTTAGGTATACCTACTCGGGAAAAAAGGGTTACCAATTCCCGTGCGACATTTTTCGTATTTGCAGAGCGCAATGGAACTGCCTCTGGGTACCGGGTTGCGTAATCTACCATGACTAATATGTATTTATAGCCACGGGTTGAAGGCAGCAGGGGCCCAACAAGATCGACTCCGATCCTTTCAAACGGGATGTCAATAAGGGGAATCGGAATGAGCGGAGCACGGTCCCTTCGGGGAATCTGCCGTAGCTGACAATCTGGGCAGAAACGACGGACCTCTGCATTAATTCCGGGCCAATAAAACCGGAGTTTAATTCTCTCCAGTGTTTTATCGGCGCCGAGGTGGCCGCCAAGGAGGTGGGCATGTGCCAGTTCACAAACCTCCCGCCGGTAGGTTCGTGGCACTAGCAACAACTTCCGTACCTCGCCTTCATGATCCGCCCCGCGATACAACAGATCGTTTTCTAAAACAAAGTAGGGTCCTGGAGGTATGGGAACAAGCGGCGTGTTGCCGTTAACTGACACAATAGCATTTTGGGCAAACTTTAGAGAGTCATCATTCCACTGCTCTCGTTTGAATGAGGCTGAGGTGGCTTTAAACTGACTATCCACCCAGCACAACGGATCCAGGGGGCTGACGCTGACCGGCTGTGCCTAAACTTCCGGGCCAGGGTCCATCACCAAAATTTCTCCCCCCCTAGAGCCTACGTCATCAGTATTTGCTGCAGAGCACGGCGTGAGGGCCGCGGGGACGGCAGCCTGCCCGTCCATAATAAGATCCAATCCGGCGGTGGGAGTGACGACATTCTTACCGCAATTGCTTTCAGACCAGTCTTGTCCTAATATAACTGGAAAGGGGGGATCGGGAAGCACGGCAACTCGGAGCCGTCTTGGTTCGCCCCTCCAGGTTATAAAACAGTTGCCGGACCCGTTTGACTTGGTCTCGCCATGCACACACGTAACTTTCACCCACCGGGATACCCACTGTCGCGGTAAGACAAAACGGCGAGCAACAATGGTAATGTTACTCCCGGAATCGAACAGTGCCACCACCGAGTGTCCATTAACTAACACCACTCCCGTGTTGGGAACAGCCAAGGGATTAGACAGAGCACAGTACCTTTCTCCTTTAACCCAGGTGCAATCCATCGGCTCCACATTTTGAGGACAGGCAGGCAGGGTATGCCCGACTTCACCACACTTGAAACAGCGGGGCAAAGCCGGGGGTCTCTCTTTGAGCTTACCTGGAGGTTCCGCATTGCGACGGAAGGGCTCAGGGGTGGCGACGCGTCCCTGTCGGGTACCACGAGCAGGCCTCTCAGCCGCCCCGCCTCGGTTCACCGCCAGCTGACGCTCCAAAACATCCAGGAGGCTTTTCATGTCGGTAAACGGGTGTCGCCGGACCTGCTGGGCGAGATACTCTGGCATGCCATTAACAAAGCCCTCACAGGCTACTTGCTCGACTATGTGTCGGGCTTGATTGACGTCTGGCTGTAGCCAGCGTCCCATTTTGCTCCAGAACTCAAAGCCCTGGGCACGGCCGGGGCGATCGGGGTCACACCTGCTGGTCCGACGTAATGCCGTATCGGCTTAGTATTTCAGCTTTCAGGAGGTCATACTGGGCGGCTTCCTCAACGGGTAGGTCATGATAGGCCTTCTGCGCGATCCCCTTCAGATACGGCGCCAGTATGGACGCCCATTCCGCGCACGGCCACTGGTTACAAGAGGCAGTCCTCTCGAACGTAGAAAGGTATGCCTCGATGTCATCGGCATCCGTCAGAGGCACAATAGGAAGGGGAGGAGGCCACGCTGGCTCCGGTCTAGCTGCTTCGGCTGCTGTGAGTCGGGATTGGGCATCCGCCAGCTCCTGCTCGGTGGCGGCTTGTTTCTGCTGCAGGGCATGCAGCTGGGTCGCCAGGTTGGTCAGCACAGTATTCAGGTCCTGTCCTTCATTCATTTTTCGGACTTCTGTATCCTGCTGACTACGCCAGTTGTAAATAAGTACAAGACACGCATAAAGGTTTGGGGTTTCCGGCCCCGTATACTGTCAAAACTGTAAGCAAACTGAATTATTCTCATAAACATGCGTCCAACCAAAAGACAATCATCCCTTCGCAGAGGGGAACTTAAATAAGGTGGGACCGGAAACTGGTGACTGGAATGCTGGGAGGAACCGAGGAGCTTTATGGGTAATGATGTCATCAGGTCAGGTCAGAGGAAGGGATGGAAATGCGGAAGTGGTTACGGGTGGATTAACGGCATCTTGAGAGCGTTTTACGGTGGTGCTGTGTCTGGCTTTCTGCGGGAATAAGAAAAGGAAAGGTTAGTGCCCCGTCTCCATCCCCTGGCAGACTGTTGTACGCTGCTCATCGGGTCTTTCCGCGGCCCCCTAGGCGTGCGTGCGTGACACTATCTATCTATCTATCTATCTATCTATCTATCTATCTATCTATCTATCTATCTATCTATCTATCTATCTATCTATCTATCTATCTATCTATCTATCTAGAAGAAAGGTTGATGTAATATATAGAGTGTACTGAAGGATGACTAAGAGATGACTAAGAAATCAACAGATAGATAGATAGATAGATAGATAGATAGATAGATAGATAGATAGATAGATAGATAGATAGATAGATACTTTATTAATCCCAAGGGGAAAATCACATATTATGTGAATTCACAATCACAATCAAAAATTCACATATGATGTCCTATAAACTAGAATGGACAGTTGTTATATGCACAGAAATTTCAAGGGTGATGGCTCATCTCAAAAGGTATAAGAAGAACCAGAATATAATATAACAGACTTTTATTTTATATAAATCATTTGGGTGTAAACCAATGAACCAACCAGAATAAAATGTATGCATTGATCAACACTGTATGTAAATTCTACAGTTTATAAAATGAACCTCTAGCCTTTGTTTCTTTGTTGCTGTAATGGACTGTTTTTGAAGAATGCTCCCTCCAAGGAATTTTTCTGAGGAGTAATTAAAAGATACTATGAACAGCTTTTCTCCTGCCTGATTACTGAATTGTCCTGTTAGAGAACATTTCTTTCTTTAATAAGACGTTAAATTTTGACCACACAGGTCTTCCTCTTGGATTAACTATTATTTGTCAATGTTTCATTATTCTCTCTCCTGCAATAAGCCTGGTCACACTTCTATAAAATATGAGCATAGATTTTATATTCATTTTATTCAGATATGAAGTTCAAAACTGAAAACTCTTTTCAAGATGTGACGACATACATGTATAGCTTTGTAAGTGAATCAAAATTGGCACTCCATGTTGGGATAAATGCTTTGTTCATTACAAGTTTTTTTCCTTCAATTGTGTGTTATTAATCATTTTTTGCTTAAATTCTATTTTTCACCTCCCCATAATTCTATCTTTAAGATTTTATATACCTTAAATAGGAATTTCATACATCTTAAAGAGGACTTCATACTCAAAAGCACTGCCTCCCATCCTCTCAATATATTTTATGGCTTTTTGAAAGACAGATCAAACAATGCACTACGTGAAGGCTTATTTTGTGATGGAACACAGAGTATCAGACCTGTTTATTGAGTATGAAGTCACACAATATGTGGTGTGACTTTTTTTTGCAATTATAAAGATGAGAGGAGAAAGGTAAATCCATCCTAGAACTTGAGTGAGTGTGGATCCCTTACAATCCGCACTCCATTACCTCCATTAAAAAACAATCAAACAAAAAATAAAGTGGTGGAAGTCCATGATAGGAATGTAGAACTTTGGCCATTAGTTAGTACTGGCATCTTTGTTATTACAGAACCACTGACAAAACAGTATATTAAAATATGCCAGGTCATAGGACTTACACAATTGATTATGACTGCAATCAATCTCTCTATAAAATAAAGAGGTAATCACACATTTTGTTATTTTCTTTTTAACAGACAGCTGTTCCAATTTCAAGAAAAAGAGATGATGATATGTACTTGATCAATGAGGTACAAAAAGGTAATTATTTATTTTCTGTCATTAAGTCTTATCCCTAAAAAAACAAGTTAACAGACAAGGTAATATGTAAAAAACACACAAGGAATGAATATTATGAATACACTAATCAATTCAAACAGATGTCCAGTTTTTGATGGTTATGCGAAGTGGTTTACCTACAGTACTTACCTATTGTCAACAAAAACTTTGACTCTAGCACTCAATTTAAATTAGTAATTTAAGTAAAGATTGTTACAAAACTCAACAAATAAATCTAAATTTCAAAACAACAATCAAAAACTCCAAAAGTTAGGAAGCAGAATTCAAAATCTCTAAAGAAGTTAGTTCTATCAAAATTAAATAAATTACTATTTAAAAGGAAACCAAAAATGTAAAAACAAAAAGAACAAAAAGGCAAACTAAAAAAAAGCAAGATCAAGGTCTACTAACTAGAAATAAAAACCACAAAACAATAGAAAAAAAAAACAGAAAATGCATAACAGAAAGGGTCCAAAGACCAACAAACTTAATAACATAAAGCTGATGCCATTGTGCAAAAATTAGGGCAACATGTTTCTTAATTGGGGCTTTTGGGTACTGTCTGAACAAATGAATATAGGAAAAGGGACCAAGGAAAATCTCCATCGCGGGGGTTGCGTTCCAGAGCCACCCGCGAAATAAGAAAATCCGCGAAGTAGAAACCATATGTTTATATGCTTATTTTTATATTGTCATGCTTGGGTCACAGATTTGCGCAGAAACACAGGAGGTTGTAGAGAGACAGGAACGTTATTCAAATTGCAAACAAACATTTGTCTCTTTTTCAAAAGTTTAAACTGTGCTCCATGACAAGACAGAGATGACAGTTCAGTCTCACAATTAAAAGAATGCAAACATATCTTCCTCTTCAAAGGAGCAAACAAATCAATAGGGCTGTTTGCTTTTAAGTATGCGAAGCACCTCGGCACAAAGCTGTTGAAGGCGGCAACTCACACCCCCTCCGTCAGGAGCAGAGAGAGAGAGAGAGAGAGCGAGAGACAGATAAAAAAATCAATACGTGCCCTTTGTGCTTTTAAGTATGCGAAGCACCGTGCAGCATGTCGCTTCACGAAGCAGCTGCACATAAGGTAGCCAACGTGAAGATAATCTTTCAGCATTTTTAGACGAGCGTCCGTATCGTCTAGGTGTGCGAACAGCCCCCCTGCTCAATCCCCCTACGTCAGGATCAGAAAAAGTCAGCGCAAGAGAGAGAGAGAGAGAGAGAAAAGTAAGCTGGGTAGCTTCTCAGCCATCTGCCAATAGCGTCCCTTGTATGAAATCAACTGGGCAAACCAACTGAGGAAGCATGTACCAGAAATTAAAAGACCCATTGTCCGCAGAAATCTGCGAACCAGCAAAAAATCCGCGATATATATTTAAATATGCTTACATATAAAATCCGCGATAGAGTGAAGCCGCGAAAGGCGAAGCGCGATATAGCGAGGGATCACTGTATATATAAAATCCAATGTCTCTCTGTCTGTTTGTATATCTTATTTCACGAGAGAACTACTTAATAGATTTTGATTGGGTTTTCTTCTATAATTTGCTTGAACATTTTGGTTGATTTTGCGACTTCTCTCATCATGCTAATTATCATAGTTTGGTTGCGGCACCGATTTATTCGTGCGAATCCGAGGGACAGGATGTGGGCCGAGGGGAGGGAGAGAGGGGACATCAGGAGTAAGGAGTCGAGTGGGGCCATCCTCACTCACGCATCAGCCTCCATTCGACTCATGTGTTGGAGCATACCTTGCCTCCTCTTAGCTAGCGATACCTGTTTGTTCAGCAGACATTATCATCTAGAGATGGTTGAAGAGTAACGTTTTATGTTTTTGAGAGAGAGATCACAGATACGTGTGTTTTAGAGGGTACCTGCTCATTAGCAGCGATATCACAGCCATGTGCTTTTCTCCCCACGCGGGGACGCTCTGCCATCAGAGCTGAACACGATCAGATACAGTGCCAACTGTTGATTTTGGAGCGTACCTACCTTCCACTTGGCCAGAGATAGCTTGCCAAGTTTTTACATTTTTGGCAAAGAGATCACAGCTACATTCTCGCCCCTGACAGCAAACCCAAAATTATTGTATATCAAGAGGCACTCAGATACAAAAGCTATCAATATAAATCCTTTGCAGTACCAATTATTATCATTTTTTATTTTTTTTTATTGATTTTTAACGTTTGCCCTGTATCACTACTACTTGGGGGACAGCTAGTTATAAATAAAACATATAAAACCAAGAAAACAATGGCCTGGGGCAAAATGACAAAAAAGAAAAAAATATTTAATTAAAGGCACAACTCCAGACCTTACACTAACCTAACTGACATGAATACACTTTTTTGTTTATCTGGAATTTTTTTTTATAAAATTATGGAAATTTCTTCCAACATAAGTTAGTTATCTGGTTTTGTGTATATGGTAGATATGTATAAACCAAGAGCGTCATTTGCTTATACAGTTATAAGGCGCTTAGCCCCCCCACTATGAATTTGCCACTAGTCCTACATGGGTTTTGTGTGAGTTGAAGAACGGGGTGTCGTTCTAGGGTGTATCTAATGTTGCCTGATTTGTGGAAAAAGATCATTTAAATGATTTTAGCAGAAGGCTACAACGTAGCAAAATGTGATAAAAGTGCAGGGGTCCGAATACTTTCTGAATCCACTGTGTTACTGCACTCAGTTTTCAATCTTAAAGTGCACTTTAAATAAATCAGAATTAAAACAAAGTAATGTTCACTATTAGCAATATTTTGAAATGTATAGTATTTATTTTTCTAAAAATTAAAAGGAAACTATTTGATGTATTAGAAGTCTGATTTTCATTTAAAATTTTACTCCTCATCCATTTATTCATTTTCTTAATAATTTAAATCACCTGTGGTTAGGGGCAGCTGAAGTCCATCCCAGCAAAACCGGGTGCAAGGAAGTAATCAACTCTCTTCTACTTCTTCTTTTGGCTGCTCCCGTTAGGGGTTGCCATAGCAGATCATTTTCTTCAATATCTTCCTGTTCTCTCCATCTTGTTCTGTCACACCCATCACCTGCATGTCTTCTTTCACCACTTCTTTCACAAACCTACTCTTAGGCCTTCCTCTTTTCCTCTTGCCTGGCAGTTCTATCCTTAGCCTCCTTTTCCTGATATACCCAGCATCTTTCCTCTGCACATGTCTCCGGACACATCTGCCCCCTGTTCTTCTCCTTCTTTGCCAACAGTAGCCCAATTTCCGCCAGCACCCTGTTGGCTAACAGTTGTTAAACTGGGCCTCGACTGATCCGGTATGGAAATCTGTATTGTTGTCTGCCCCATTTATCCGGGCACGAAGAAACACTGGTTTGTGCATCCCCTGTGGCTGGGTTAAGGAAGTAATATAAAACCAACACAAGCGTGCACACACATTCACTCAGGGATACCAGGAAAAAACACATTCAAACACAAGGAAAGCATGCCAATGTCATCCAGGCTCCCGGAACTGTGAAGCTGTACTGATGACGACTGGGCTACTGTGCTTAAGTTGCTTTTGCTATCTTGTAATCATAAAATGAGTTTCCTCCAGATTTCTCAGAATGACTACTTTACAATATGTCATATTTCAGTTGTGCAAACCAGCAATAAAAACACATAGCACAGACATCACAAGGTCTTCTGCTATTACAAGGACAGCACCTGCTCCCATAATGCAATTCACACTCTTGAAAAAAAAACAGCTATATTTTTAATCTTTGAGCAGCCACCTTACTGGTGTGATCTTGCTTAAATAGATTATTATTTGTGTGGACCATTCTAAAATGCTACTGGAAGCTGAAAATGAATTTATGAAGTAAACACTGATGTTGTGTTTATTTTAGTAAATATATTGTGAACACACCCAAGATTGACTGAAATATAGTTTAGGAGGAGAAAGGGTATGCCATCCGGATCTGATCATCATCCAGATGATGATGCAAGCAAACTGGCCGGAGGGCCAAGGAAATAAATTTGTACTCGGTCGGTATACTATAGCAGACAGAGAAAAGCTGAGGATCTGGAGTGGTACCACCCCCCATACACCAGGTAGCAGTGGTGCTCATATGGAAACCCAGTCAATACACCTGCAGGGGTGCTTGGGAGATGGAGTCTGGAAGTGCAGCCCAGTCAGGGTCCCTGGGGATCGAGAGAGGGACCTCCCAATTTTTCTTATGCCCCGGAAGTGTTTCCTGGAGGATATGATGTGGCACCAGGAGCACTCCTGGGTCTGGCATGTCATTGAGTCAGAGTCAGGAGGCAGTGAGCAACACTCAGCAGGAGGTGGAGATGAGGAAAATTAATTTGTTTTGTAATACTGTGGCTTATTTTGGAGAGGTGATTATTGGAAAGGTGCTTGGTCTAAATAAATACCTGTTATTTTATTCATATAACTTCTGGTGTTTTACTGTAGCCGGCACGGTGGCACAGTGGTAGCGCTGCTGCCTTGCAGCAATGAGACCTGGGTTTGCTTCCCGGGTCCTCCCTGCGTGGAGTTTGCATGTTCTCTGGGTTTCCACCAGGTGCTCCGGTTTCCTCAGACAGTCCAAAGACATTCAGGTTAGGTGCATTGGCGATCCTAAATTGTCCTTAGTGTGTGCTTGGTGTGTGGATGTGTGTGTGCCTGTGGTAATGTGCCTTACTGGCATTACCTGTAATTAAATAAAATTTGTTAAGTGTTCTCTGCAGTGTTGAGAGGCATTTGTTTGGGATAAAATGTTAAACTATAAAGAAAGGAAACTTGCCTTTTTCCTTTTTTATAGAATGCAGATAGATGTCTTCACTGACCATATTAGCGCCTTTTGGGGAGCGTCGCAACGGGTCTCGTGTAGACTGGAGAGACGGCCCTGCCATTAACCGGCCGGGATGGCATTGTTGGTCCTCCACTCCTGCGTTTGCCTCCCGCGACCCCATAACACTAAAGGAGTAAAAGTGTGAAGCGCCTTAATATTAGTTTACCGCGGTTTAGAAAAGGGATCCCATGTTTGTAGTTGTCTGGGCAGTAGCTCAGGGGAAGGACGTAAAAATGGAAAGAGCTTACTTTCACTTAAGGCAGAAGCGCAGTTTGCGTCTCAACAGTCGGCACAACTATGCGCACGCGCGCGCGCCGGCTGCTTGAACTATTATAGTATTTTTGCAGGGCAGGAGACGCCACTTCTCGCAGACACGTTCTCATCATTGCGTGCTTGTAGAGGGATGACGTAGGACAGTTTAATTGGTCGGCGCGAGGGCGCCGAATATAAAAGGGAATCATGGCCCCTAGAGGTTTGGTTCTTTCTGACTAGATCGTCTTAGAGAAAGGTACTTGGTAGAATAGTGTTTTGAATTTACCAAGCATTACGGCTTGTGCCTTGCTTATTGTAAATATTTTTTCTTGTATTTACAAATATTTCTGGATTAACTTTGGTGGAGGTATTTATTGGGTTGTGGTTATTGGTGTGCTGTTTATTTTTGTATATACACTTTTTCTGTATTTTTGAATATTGTTGTTTTTGGTGAATCCTGTATTATACACTGTTTGAAGAAGCAGCTTCCTGACTTGGAGCACTGTGGAGGAAGACAGCTTCATTTTGGTTTGTGTGTATATGGTTTTCACCAGTTTGTATGCAGTATTCTTTTTCATTTGGGACTTTCAGTCGACACTATAAATACTGCATATAGTCACTATTTTTGGACTCCATTTAATTACTGTTTTTGTGTGTCCTTTGCGGTATTGGACTGTGTATTAATATATAAATTCTGCAGGACATTATTTTTGTTTTCTTTAAGTGCACCTGTAAATAAAATCACTTTATTTTTTAAAAACACAACTCATTTTGTGTCCGTGTTTCCCTGTCTTACACCATCATCCTGGTCACGCTCGGTCTCACATGCTAGACACCTAGAGTGTAGGCTGGTGACCCCAATTCCCACTACACGGGGTGTCACAGTGCCCTGTGGTGGGCTGGTGCCCTGCCCAGGGTTTGTTCCTGCCTTGTGCCCTGTGTTGGCTGGGATTGGCTCCAGCAGACCCCCGTGACCCTGTGTTAGGATATAGCAGGTTGGGTAATGGATGGATGGATGAATGTTTTACTGTGTCTTGGGTTTGGGGTTCTCTGTTGACACCTGGTGGCCACAATAAATAATCTACAGTGCCTTCAGAAAGTGTTCAGACACACTTTCACATTTTTCACAACTCTTTTGAGACTCTCCCCAACAGGATGAAATGCAGAAGTGCGACTGCTGCATCTGTTGAAGGTTACTTATTCAGTGCAGTGGCCACAGAAATAATTATAAGCTGACTGCTGCCCATGCGCAAAGCGTGTGATGCAGGGAAAATCATAACTAACCAACCCTGCCTGTTTGCTGTGTCTGTGCATAGTAGAATGGTTGCTCCTGCTATAATAAATAACCTTGCTGTTCCCGTTTCGAGTTGAATAAAGCTGGTTTTGCTAAAGTAATGAGACTCAGCCTCATCTATGGGGTGCAAGACGCCAACTCACAAGTCAAAACATCTTGCTCTGTTGCAACCTTACATTGAAATCATTTAAATTAAAAATTCCACTCATCAAGCAACACTCAATACCCCAGCATGACAAAGTAAAAATAGGATTTTAGGAATCTTTGGTAATTTTTTAAAAATAAACAAATTAAATATCCTATTGGCAAAAGTATTCAGACTCTCTGCTCAGTAAGATGCACCAAGCTTCACACACCTGAGTTTGGGGATTTTTCTGCCATTCTTCTCTGTTGAACCTCTCAAGTTCTGTCAGGTTGGTATTGAGACCATCAGTGGGCAGCTATTTTCAGGTCTCTCTGGAGATATCTGATTAGGTTCAAGTGTGGGTGGGCCACTTAAGGTCATTCCCTAAGCCACTTCTGTGTTGTCTTTTCTTTGTGCTTAGGGTCACTGTCCTGTTGGAAAGTGAAACTTCTGCCCAGTCTGAGGTCCCAAGTGCTCTGGAGAAGGTTTCCATTCAGAATATCACCTTAATTTGCTCCGTTCTGCTTTCCCTCATCCTTAAAACTTGAATAGTTTCCCAGTGCTTGCTGCTGAAAAACAACCCCACAGCATGATGTTGTTGCCACCATGCTTTGCTGCTGGAATAGTATTGCTCAAGACATGAGTTTTCTCCAGAAAAGATGCTTGGAACTGATGCCAAGTAATTCAATCTTTTTTTTCATCACTCCAGAGAATCTTGTCTCTTATGATCCAAGCGGGCTTTCATATCCCACCTGTCTACACTACCATAAACCCCAGATTAGTAGAGTGTTGCAGTGGTGGTTGTCTTTCAGGAAGTTTCTTCCTTCCTTCTCAGAGTAACCACCAGGTCATCTCTCATACTAAGGTCCTTCTACCCAGACTACTCAGTTTGGTCAAGTGGTCAGCTTTAGGAAGAGTCTGTGTTGTTCCAAATTTTTTCCATTTAAAAAATTTTGGAGGCCTCTGTGTTCTTGTGAACCTTCAAGCTAGCCACCATGTTATTTAGTACAGGTGCACTTACAATTTCCAATAATGTACATGACTCTCTCTCTTAGGTAACTCATTCAATACACTCATAAGCATCAACAAGAGATCCATTTTCTATACCCAGTTTTTCTTGGACAGAGTCATGTGGGGCACATTTGTCAACATTTTAACCCAATATTCAAAAAATATGTAAAGGGCTACAAACCCCCAAAGCTAAGGATGTCTTTACAGGTCACATGTACTGACTAATACTGCATCCTACGCCGGGCAGGCACTCTGACCTGTAAATATCATGAGGTATGATCACATTTTGATTAATAGTATTAACCCATTAAAATGACAATAAACATTTTTGCTTAATGGACATTCTTTATTGAAACAATAAAGTATTCAGCAGTTAGTAGTAATAAAGTATGACGTTGCAGGGGAATTCAAAGCCTTTACTCATGCATTATTTAAGCTTGGCATTTTAGTCATAGGAAACCTGTGTCAGAGAGAGAGAGTATTTAAAATCCTGAAAAAAAAACATAATTAAGCTCTTTCTTCTTCATTCATTAGTGTAGACTGGCTGCAGGTTATGGCAGTAACATTTACAATTGGCCTGTCACATATCATATTTTATAGCCACAAATGTTAGAAGAGGTTGTCAGTAATGTTATAAACGTGTCTCTGACTCATTTCAGAGACACGTTTTTACAGTAATTCATTTAAAGTATCTGTTCTTGTATGCATGGCCTCGAGTCACTCTAAAGCTCATTTGTCACGTAGGTATGTACAGCACTTTTTACAAACAGATATTTCTAAATATGCAGTAAATAAGCTAATAACATAAATAGAGTTCCACTGTAGTTAGTGCTACAGCCGCACAGATTCAGTGTCATGGGCTCCAGTCGCACATCTTTGTGGAGAATGTATGTTCTCCCTATGGCTCAGAGGATTCTGTCTTTTGGGTACACTGGATTTCTTTCCACATCCCAAAGAAATTCATTGTCATCTGAAATGTCAGGGTCCCATCCATCCCCTGTGCTACCTCTATAAATTTCTCAGCTCTCATGGGTCAAGAATTCGTTCTTTTGTTTAGGATTGGATTACAGAAATGCAGTAACTCCTTCCTTGGATGTTGGAATCAAGAACACTACTTCTTTGTATTTTATGGTTTATCGTGGTTTTATGAAAAGCTTTTTAATCCTACATTAATAAACTTGATGACTTGCTGAATAATTGAATACTACATAAGGCATGTAAGTTGGGCAAAACTACCAGTCATTGTGTCATTCCTCCTATTGGACCCCTATTCATGATGAAACTTGAAACTCCAAGATCTATTTATATTGTTAGGTTATCTGTAATAGACATGCAAAATTTAATGAATATCCACACAGCTTGTTTTCATGTAATGTATTGTTTGCATACTGTTGGCTCTCTCATTGAAATCCTCCAATAAAATTCTTGAAGCTACATAAAAGTTATATTTTATATTGCATGAACAATAATGAGCATGGGAACGGGTGGTACAAGCGCATTGAGAAGGGTGGAGACTACACTGAGAAGTGACATTATCCGTTTTGTTAAGGTTCGTTCCATTTTCTAATAAATCCCATTTTCTAACTTTAGCTTGACTCCCCCTCGTACAAAGTACACACAGCTGGTTTTTATTCTGCCTAAAGGCAAGAGCAGTACCAGGAGATGAAACATTTGTCAAATGAAAAACAAGTTGAAACCATAAAAATGTAACCAGAAATCAAAGTCAGAGAGAGAAATGGTAGAATCGAAAACCAGAAAGTAGAGAAAGAATACATGTTTTGTTTGGTACTGTTTTATCCATATCATAGAAAATTTCATCAAGATTGAGACAGGAATCTTTGCAGCAGATTTAAAGAGTTGTGTGAATGATGGAAGGTGTAGTGTTGTGTTATGTAGCTTTTATGGCAACCAGAAGTCAAGTGTCAGTAACAGGAATAATAATCACTGCCCGACTGATACATAAAATATAATGGCTGCACCATGAATAATTAACCATTATATTCAAGAAACACATAACTGTGAAGAACCCAAACAAAAGGTTTGCAGGCCAAATTCCCAAGTAGCACACTGTTCTAAACAGCATTTTAAGAGAGGAATTAAAATTCTCAAAGCGCACAATTCCTAATATGTTTCAGTGAGGCATGATTATTTTCTTGGTCCCCCATCACACCACATCCCACCCTTCTCTTCCACTGTCTATTGAATCAGTGATGTGGAATGTAGCCTTCACTGCAAGAAGGGCCAGATCTTCAGATTTATTGTACATTCGGAATTTCCATTCTTTCCATTATTGGCAAACAATCAAACAAACAAGATACAATCTGAAGTGTGCAAAATACATGAAACAAAGCTGAAAAATTCAAAAAAAGAGTTAATTATGATTTCCTTTACATTTACAAGGGGCACTTACCCTGTGGTAATGTGCATCCCAATGCCCCAGTGCAGTGACGGGGACACAGTGCTGTAAAAATGGCACTGTCCTTTGGATGAGACGTAAAATCTAGGTCCTGACTCTCTGTAGTCTTAAAACATCCCTGGGCATCTTTTGTAAAAAGCAGGGTGTATCCCAATTTCATGACTAAATTGCCCACCACAGCCTAGTCATTCTGAGCTCCTCATCATCCTCTGTCTATAACTGGCTAACTATCTCTCACCACTTCACCACCTAAAAGCTAATGTGAGGTGGGAGTGCTGGTGCAAAATGGCTGCCGTCGCATCATCCAGGTGGATGCCTCACATTAGTGGTGGCTGAAGTGGCTCCCCACTCACTATGAAAAGCGCTTTGAGTAGTGAGAAAAGCAATATTTAAATGTAATGAATTCAAACATGCAAAGAACTCAAGTACGAGTATATACGGTTTATCAGTTTTTTCAAGCCAAAAGTGTAATTAAGTATGTATCCATTGTTGTTTTAAAATAGTCAAAAAGTAAAAAGCAGCCCATAGTTATGAGACTCCAGTATTTTAAAAAAAACAAGACTGGCTGTGCACTTTACATTGCTAACTACGCCAACAAGTCCTGTGAATTCACCAGGCAGTCTTTGTCAAGCTCTGTTATTGGCATGATTGATTGTTGATGCCCAGTTGTGAATTGCTGTCTCTGTTTTGTAGACAACTGGACAATAATAACAGAAATCGGCACACTTATGTTACTTGTTTGTATTCTTTGAAAATACAGAAGATTATTTCTTTCGTAGAGATACTGCCTGATGCTGCTTGATTGATAAAGCACATTAGATTGATAAAGAATCAACGCAAGGTGAAAACGCACACAAAGCTAATGCCAATTTAGCAACACCAGTTCACCTAAGTTCAGCCAGGATGAAATTTAGTAAATTTAGTCCAGATAGATAGAGGCAGAGCTATCAATCCTGTCTTAATAGTGTTTTCTGAATTTTATAAAAAAGGAAATATTGGTTAAAGATATCTGGAATGATTGTTACAAAAACAAGTCATTTCAGCAGCCAGTGTTGACGAGTATTTAATCAATAAGTCATGTAGTCAGATGATGTAGTCATCTCTTTATGGTCAAATCTGAAAATTGTTGATGAGGTTGGGGGAAGGTTCACCCCTTAATTTCTTGTAGTAGCAAAGTTAATGATTTAGATCAGTTGTTAATTTTTACTGTGGAATCACTTCATGTACTGTGTTGGGTAGCATACAGCTTATAAAGGAAATGATTTTGCAGAAACAATGAAAATAATTTGTACGGTACAATTTGAACTGAGTTATTATATTGAATTAAGTGTAACTTAAAATATGAAGGCTTCTGTCATCTACTACTCATCATTGCCTATTTGAAATAAATTACCTACTAAATAATACAAGATGCTGAACTGGAAATGTTCTTGTCAAATATATGTAATATTTGGCAATTTTACTCACTTTTTTCTATCTCTTTAAATTTTCTTGGCTATGTCCCTTGTCATTGTTATTTAACAGGTATACATATGTCAGGCTGCATGGATGCCTTAGTGTAACATTTACATTTCCCGGTTGATTATCTCTTATTACTCTGTTGTTATAATCACCAGTGTTTCATTCAAAGGCACAGTTAAGACTTTTATTTGCTCCTGTAACAGCTGTTTCTTCCTAGGCTCTTTGCTTGATGGGTCTGTTTCAGTCCCATTCGTTTTCTTTTTTATCATTTGTTTTTTTTTTCTTCTGAACTTTCTCACTGGGCTTTCTGCCATTCTAATTTTGCTTAAATGAGTCACTGAACTTGCCTAATTAGAATTCTTATTTAATTACTTCTGCCATCAGATTGTCTAGCAACATGTTATATGGTTATTGATGTCTTTGTGACTGCATAGGGACTTGTATTCCTCACACAAGTTAATTTTAATTTGCCAAAACGTAAATTGGTCCACTGTGAGTGTATGTACTTTGAGGTTGGCTTGGTGGTCCTTCCATGAATGATTCCTTTCTTGTGCACAATGGTGAAAGGATTGGCTCCAGCTCCCTGTTACCATGTGCTGGTGTAGCAGGATTGATGAGTAAGGATATATTTGTATATTTATTGCATGTTTTTTTCAAATTTTTAAATGTGTGATGTTTTCTGCTTTTTACTGATGTTATCTCTCTATTATAATAAAAAAATTTTGGGAGATGAGACTTTTTATCCTGCTACGAGATGTGATTCTTTTGAAGAGAGACACTTTCACGTCCTGCGAGACGAGACGAGATTTAACCATGCTCGAGAACGGAAATAAAAGACAAAGAGTAGATGACAAAGTACAACGTCATAAAGAATTTAAAAACGTTGCCGCGATACACATGCAGAGCAGGTTACAGATAATGGAAGTACGAAAATTCGAAAGCCTCAAAAAAATGATAGTAAATATCGCATTAGTGAAAACAAACAGAAATTATTACTCAGTGAAATAACGGAACAGCAAAAAGAGATCGAATATATTGTTCAGATTTAAACTTTAAGTCGGAGACTTGTAGATCGCCTAATTCGTGTTGCCATCAGGTTGTTTGGTGAAAGAGAAAATTTCAAGCCCCGCGAGACAAGACTTTATGCAAAGAGATTTGGAAAAGTCCTGCCCACATCTAAAACATTTACAACCACGCACATTTGTGTGAATGCTATTGTCAGACACAGTTCATGTAGAGAGAAAGAAACGATATTCACTCACAGGCAGTGATACGTTGCGTTGTCACGATGTAATTCCAAACACGGAATCAAAATTCAATGTGATATTGACGAAAAGGTAAAAGTGAAAAGAGATTGAATATATGGACATAAGTGATATGACAGAAGTATGCAGATATTGTTTGGCTTTAAACTTTAAGTCTGAGACTTGTAGATTGTCTAATTCGTGTTGCCATCAGGGAAAAGTAGTGTTTCTTCCCAATGAAGAGGCCTATCCGTGAGAATTAAAGGTTTTGTTGTTTGCGAGCGGCAGAGATGTGAAGTTGCTGGCGTGTAGCACAGGCAGGGGGGTTGGCAAGCAAAGCGAGCAGGGGACGAAGCCCCCTAGTTTTTTATATGGGCAACACAGACTTAAAGAACCATAAATATGACAGTGGATTCAGAAAGTTTTCAGACCCTAAACTTTTGGTGCATTTTTCAGAAAGGATTGCAAATTTATTAAAAATCAAAAACTGAAATCTCTCATTCATATAAGTATTCAGAATCTTAATTCTGTACTTTGTAGAAGCCCCTTTGGCAGTAATTACAGCTTTGACTTGGCCATTCAAGGACCATCCTTAGAGCCACTCCAGCTTTTTCTTGGTAGTATGCTTTGGGTCATTGCCATGCTGAAAGGTGAACTGTCACCCCAGTCTGGGGTCATGTGCAGGTTTTCTTCAAGGACCTCTTTATATTTGGCTGCATTCATCCTTCCCTCAATTCTGACCAGTCTCCTCTTCCCTTAAAAAGCACCCCATAGCATGACGTTGCCACCACCATGCTTCCCCATAGGGATGGGATTAGGTAGGTGATGAGCAGTGCCTGGTTTTTGACAGAAATATGGTAGGTGGAGTTGCACTATTTTACTCACAAGGGCACTGTGTCCTTCCATTTTCTGGGATAGAGGGGCACTTTTTGTCTACTGTTAGTGATTAACTTCTAACAGAACAGTATGGTCTAACTTCTGTTGACTTGGGACCATGTTCTGTTCTCTAACTTTCTGCTAACCCAGCAAATGACAGTCATGTCTCTGTGCTCTGTTTCCATTTTCCCTGCTCTCTACCTAACAGGTGTGAGAAGGATCAAAGACCACAGAACAGAGCACCATTCTGCAAAGCATTGCTGCCCTCACACATCAAGTGATCATGTAAGGAAAAGCAATAGATTTCCAAAAGGACAGATTCAAAATAGTACGCAGATACAAGCAAAACATTAAAACCAAAAAATCCAAATAAAAACAAAAATGGTAATCAAGCTCAAATAGTCAACAGCTAAAAACAAAGGACACTGAATGTTAGCAGAAAATCACTGAATTGAACAAAGCTATAGATAGTGGCTGTCATTCAAATAACAATGCAAATGTTCATGCATCACCTTTATCTGAGACACCCTATTTAAGTCCCCTGCACCTGTCCACCATCTGAATTCTGGATGAACCTAAGGGAAGGGAAATGAGGAGCTAAGAGTGTGGCCTCTTTCTCACTTTTGTTGAAAGGTTAGACGTCACTGACAGTTGTTAGACCTTCTGCCTCCTCTGTGATTCAGAAGCATTTCCTGCTCCCTGCCAGGTTGTAGTTCTCTGTTTCTTTAATTTAGACAGTGCCCTTTACCTGTCCAGTGCCCTGTGACAACTTCAAGCTCATCATGAGTTATGTTTTTTTATATTCTTCCAAATATTCAGGAAGCAAAACCTAAATATGCCAAGAATGTCAAGTAAACACAACTGCAGTGTTCTTACACACAACAAGTAACATTAACTAATGACAGCTAATGTGATTTTTCAACGATATCTGGTTATTGATAACAATAATGATACAGTATATACAAACAAAATATTATATATAGCCAATACGCATGCCATATATTTCATTCTCCTATTGATAACAATTTCACTTTTATAGCATACTATAAAAATACAATATTATAGTTACAGTTGTATAGTGTGAAATGAATAGCCTAGACACATGAAAAAGGTTTGGGACAGCCACCCGTGTACTTGATCTTGGCTGCAAAAAGGCAACAGCAAAAAGGTTTCAGTACAACAGTACAGAGTTGAGTCCAAATAGAACTGATCAACGAAGGTGAGGAAGTCGGGTTTTATAGGGATGTCAGAGGAAGTGACGTTGTCCTTGGGGCCAGGACTGGAAGTGGTGTCATCCTTGGGGCCTGGGCTGGAAGTGATGTCCTCAGAGTGGAACTGGAAGTGACGTCTTCAGACGTGGGCAGAATTTTCCGTGTCTGGTCTGCGGGGACAAAATAAGAAGGTTTAGTGCACCCTGCCACCGCCTAGCCTGGCGTGGAATTCCCTTCTTTTGGTCCCTGTAGCTGGCTCCCATGCACAAATGTGTGACAATAGTTAATTATTTAATTAAATACACATTTATTTGCTTGGCAGATGCTTTTTTCCAAAACGACTTACAAAAGAGGTAAACATAATTGAGTAACATTAGGTTAAGGCCAGTGAAAAGATGTGATAACTAATAATTTACAATCATAGATTGTAATCAGTAAAACAATTAAACTTCAACAACAAATTAACCAACAATATAAAATATCACAGAGCAAAGGACTTTTTCTATCAGTTAGACAGATATTCACAGAACAGATGGGTCTTCATTTGCTTCTTAAATACTTTGAGGGACTAAGCAGTGCAGATCGAGGTGGATAGCCTGTTCCACAAAGTGGGAGTCTGGATTAAGACTTGATACCACGAAGAGGTGGCATCACCAAACACTCTTCACTGGCAGACCTGAGTTGGCAAGAAGGAGCACAGCGCCTCACCAGTGTCTCCATACTACTCTGTAGGCAAGCATCAGGGATCTGAACTTAATGTGTGCTTTTACAGGGAGCCAAAGTAGCGACATGAAAAGAGGAATGACATGTGTCCATCTCGGCTGGTTAAATGGGCTGCTGCACTCTGGACCATCTGTAGCGACTTGATGGCACATGCGGGTACTCCTGCCAGAAGTGAGTTGCAGTAGTCCAGATGTGACAACACCAAAGCCTAGACCAAAAGTTGTGTGTCAGATAGGGTCTGATCTTGTGGATGTTGTACAGTGTGAATGAGAAACAGTAGAAATATAGTCAGAAAATGATAGTTGCTCATCAATCACCACCCCAAGGTTGCGAACTGACCTTTTGGGTATTAGTGACAGTGAGCCAAGCAGTACAGAGGTGAGGAGTTGAACAGACTGACTAGCAGGGATCACAAGAGGCTTGGTTTTTGGCAGATTGAGCTTTAGATGGTGGTCCGTCATCCAGGTTGAGACATCATTAAGACATGCTCATACTGTATTGTCCTTCGGAGGGAATATAACTACTTATTTACTACTTACAGTATACTATAAAATACGGTTTCCGCTTTCCTGTCTATTTCTTCCAGGCATGGAAAGCTCTGAATGTTTTTGTAAATTTCTGATGAAGGCACAAAAGTTTACAATTACATACAAGGCAGAACCTCATGTCATTTCATTCTGAAACCCACCGAAGTACCTCTTCTTACCGAAGTGTAATTCTTACTGCAGGTGGCATGGCAGCACTTCATAAGCTGAGCCTTTTAGAATTGTACAGCAGCGCTCTGTGGTCAATGCTGATTCATCTGAATCCTCTGCCACTCATGAATCGAAATATCTCAAGTGGGTTACACCTAGTATATTATTCTTTGATGAAAACAGAAGTGGGATCTCCATGCTCAAGTTCACTGATTTTTTTTTCCATGGATATTACAGCTCTTAAACTGAAATAAAGTCATATTTTAGACTTTATGTCTAGGTTGCTAGTAAATTACAATTGAATCACTGAAATATTCTACGATCATCTGTTTCTTCATGTGTTTCCTGAGCTTGTTTTTTTTTTTCATTTTAAAGTTGTATCATGACAATATCAATCACTAGGCAGGAGCCAGCCCTGGATAGATTGCCAGGCCATCATTGGACACTATTGCACACACTCATATTAATTAATATTATACCAATTTGAAGATGCCACGTTAACAATACTTGGCCATATTCTGGGAAAAACTGTCATTACTCTGTGAAAACCCATTTGAGTGCATGAGAACATGCAGCAACTTGGCCAGGCATTAAATCCATCGAACCTGTGAAGCTGCAGTGCCTATCAAAGCACAAACATGCCATTGTGTCCTAAAATATCTTATGTATTAAATCAGGTTTAAATTCTCTCAGATCTTCTTTTTGTTCTACTCCAAGTTCAGTGTCTGTAGTCAAACAGTAACCCCTTTCTTCTTCCTGAAAATTTCCATCAGTTTCATGCAAATCACACGTAACATTTCATTATTTCAAAGAAGAAAAGACACACATTCAACTGAAATAAATCATACTGTAAAAATATTAAATGTACCTAAGCTTACAATAAATATTAAAGGATAATATTGCACATTGTAATGATGTCCATGCTGTGACATATCTGGGAAAAAAATTATGGTCACAAAAAATATCAGTTTTTTCTCGTGACAGTTGTTCCTAAGGGTCCCCACATTTGTTGACAAAACTTATGCTTTTGTCCATCACAAAAAAAATCCACTTGTTGCGTATCTACATCTACAAATGTCATTTTCTAACCGACTTAATCCAGACCAGGCTCACTGGAGCCTGTCCCAGCTAGCACAGGGCACAAGGCAGGAACAAACTCTGGAGAGGGCACCAGTTCATCGCAGGGTGAACACACACACACACATCAAACACTCCCAAGGGCCAGTTTAGCGCTGCCACTTCACCTAACCTGCATGTCTTTGGACTGTGGGAAGAAACCAGACTACCAGGATAAAACCCAAGCAGACACATGGAGAACATACAGATTCCACACAGGGAAGACCCAGAATACAAACCCGGGTCTCTGTGCTTCCCCATAGGGATGGGATTAGGTAGGTGATGAGCAGTGCCTGGTTTTTGACAGAGATATGGTAGGTGGAGTTGCACTATTTTACTTACAAGGGCACTGTGTCCTTCCATTTTCTGGGCTACAGGGGCACTTTTTGTCTACTGTTAGTGATTAACTTCTAACAGAGCAGTACGGTCTAACTTCTGTTGACTTAGGACCATGTTCTGTTCTCTAACTTTCTGCTAACCCCGCGAATGACAGTCATGTCTCCGTGCTCTGTTTCCATGTTCCCTGCTCTCTACCTAACAGGGGTGAGCAGGATCAAAGACCACAGAACACAGCACCATTCTGCAAACCATTGCTGCCCTCACACATCAAGTGATCATGCAAGGAAAAGCAATAGATTTCCAAAAGGACAGATTCAAAATGGTACGCAGATACAAGCAAAACATTAAAACCAAAAAATCCAAATAAGAACAAAAATGGCAATCAGGCTCAAATAGTCAACAGCTAAAAACAGTCAACCTTGCTGTGCCACCCCCTACAAATGTAAGAAGAAAAAACATCTTCTTGCAGGTAAGGACAGAATAATATCTCTCTGCAAAATGTATGTGATCCAGATTAATGGCTGCAATCAAATTAATGAAAACAGTCCACTAACATTCTCTGTCTGGGATGGCCCATTATGGACAGAAATCTTAATAAACAATTTGACACTCTCTGACTTTCTATATTTTCATTTTTGATTTTCTCAGTATAATATACACTGCTTAAAATAACTTACAAAAACGCTTTTAAAACAGGTGCTCTATTTCAGTATTTGTATAATTTAACTCACAGTCAAAAGAAATTAGAACCTATCCAGGAAGTGAGAGGAACAAGGCAGGAGCCATCAATGGATGGAATGACAGTCCATTTTACTAATTTGTATATTTTGTTCTCCAGTGGTGGTGAACCTATGGCATGCGTGCCAGTTGGGACACTCAGAGCCCTCTCTGTGGGCACACTCGCCGTCGCCCCATCACACAGTTCGTTACTAGAAAGCCAGAGGGACGGGGGGCTGGACTGCTACCCTCCAACTCTCCACATGCGCCTCAGGACATTTCCCGCCCCTCTGCCCAGCAGCCCAATGGGAGTGCTTCTTCCCTCCCCTGTCTGGGGTAAGGCGGGTGGCTCACATGCGGCGTGAGGGTGCGGCACAGACTGCAGCCTATAGAGTCTGTGGCAAAGGTGATTCCCGTGGTGAGGTTGGAGGGGATGTGGTATAGTGGGTCCACAGCTAATAATTGAAAAGGCCAGTTTTAATAGATAATCGACGCACTCCCAGCTTAGAGGGGGGCGTGGTAGTGTGGCGGGAGCTTCATGATGCGGACGGTCCTCACTTAAGTGCACAGGTAAGGAGTCATTCGCATCTGTAATTGTTGCCGGGAGCTGCTAATCGCCACACCTGATCCACGTCCCCGTAATATACAATAGAAGCGCGAGGCGGATGGAAAGGGGAAAAAAAGAGAGAGAGAATGGGAATGGAGGTTAACGGGGGAGACCTGCGTGAAACAATTGAGAAGATAGAAGGGATGACAAAGGGCAGCACAGTTAGTTCTGAAAATGAAATCCTTAAAGTGTGGAATTCTCTGCCAAATAATTTTAAGTCAATAAAAGCATTTGGGATTGCTTTCCTTACTTTGTTTGGATCATCTTATGCTTGTGAGCAGCTGTTTTCAGCTTTGAATTATATCAAAAATGACACCAGAAACAGACTAACAGATGTCCTGAGTGCTGCATGTGTTGCTTTCAAACATACAAAGTATGAGCCAAGATTAGACAAATTATCCGCATGCATACAACAGCAAAAATCAAATTAATTGTTCAAAGGCATGCCAAATGGAAACTTTTACCTTTCCATAAAAAGTTGTTTGTATCATTGAAAGCTCTGTTATTGTCTTTTTCTTTTAAGACAAAAGATGTTAATGTATGAGTTGTTTTTTCTAAACTAAAACCTCAGTATTCAGGTTAAATTGCCGTGTTGGCACTTTGCGATAAATAAGTGAGTTTTGGGTTGCAGTTTGGGCACTCGGTCTCTAAAAGGTTCGCCATCACTGTTGTAGGCCAGAAATTTTAACCAAAAGCCACAAGTATTGTAACTCAGTAAAATTAAGCTAATTATTATTATTATAATCCTATGATGGGGTGGCACGGTGGCGCAGTGAGTAGCGCTGCTGCTTCGCAGTTAGGAGACCCGGGTTCACTTCCCGGGTCCTCCCTGCGTGGAGTTTGCATGTTCTCCCCGTGTCTGTGTGGGTTTCCTCCCACAGTCCAAAGACATGCAGGTTAGGTGCATTGGCGATTCTAAATTGGCCCTAGTGTGTGCTTGGTGTGTGGGTGTGTGTGTGTGCCCTGCGGTGGGCTGGTGCCCTGCCCGAGGTTTGTTTCCTACCTTGCACCCTGTGTTGACTGGGATTGGCTCCAGCAGACCCCCGTGACCCTGTGGTTAGGATATAGCTGGATGGATAATCCTATAATCCTAGCTACTGTATATTTGGTGTACCAGTATCCAGAATTATTTACTCTGTCACAACTTATTATCAAGTTACCCATTGTATGTTTCACATTATTCATAAATACCTAGTTTTGCATTCTGGTGAGAAGAACAAAGTTGAACTGGGAAAGAGTACATCATCAGACACATGGTTTATCATAGAAAATCAAGCCACATCACAAGGATCAATGTCTGGCACTTCTTAACTTGTCAGTCCACAGTGTGCTACTGGAATTTGGTTAACAAGACACAGATTAAGTAATTGTACTAAATTAATTCAACAGGCTTTGCTTGCGACACATTAGCTGTTTTAACCTAAATCTGCATTAGGGACTCTTGTCATGTTACAGTTGTGACAATGCAAGTGGAAGATTTTTTCATCCTTTATCCTTTCTTTTTATCAATCTTACTGAGAAAAAATACTGAAGTGGATATCTCAGTCTTACTAGATGATCAATTAGAGGTCAATCTGAGGGATATTTCTGAGATGTGACCTAGAGTCTAAGCTTGAGCTATTTGAGAAAATAGCCACCTGTTATAAAACTGCCCCCTTCACCAGGGCATTAACCTTAGTAAACTAAATTAAAGTCTAGCTAAGGATTTTCTGGTAATAAAAAAAACATTCCAAGTATGGTTTTGTTCAGACGATCACAACCCTGGTGTTATTTTTCTATTTGTGCTATTCAGAAGGAACAATCCATGAAGCCGTTTATGACTATTCCCCCATTGTTGAAAGAGCAGGTTAATTGAAATGTGTTTTTTGGCTTATTTCTGTATATCTTTAATGGATATTGTAGACTAGGTAATGCATGAACATAAAGACATATTCTGTGGTGTGGGTGTATGAAGACCAAAACACAATATCAAGTCAGACAAATGTCAGCATATACTTGTAAAGAAACTAAAGGATAGGGAACAAGCAAAGGTGCAATTAAAGGGTAACAGCATTGAGATGAAAACATAAAAATTGTATCATGCCCGGTAGGTTAGAATGAGAAACTAGTAATGATAACCTAGCACTTTTATAAAAACATATAAAATGTGTGAGAAGTATCCAGCTGCAGTCAGGACAGTTTTACCCCTCTGACAGATCCAAGCACTTCAAACACTATGAGGCTCGGAACCTCTTTGTATTCAAGTGAGAAACACGACGGTGTTTATTTTCACCTCTTGTATAAGTTTACAATTAAATAATTTACTAACTGGATTCAGTAGATATTTTTAATGCAATGTGTTGCTTTACCTAGAAAATTAATTCATTTAATATTTTTACCCAAAAAAAGTTATGTTAACTCATTCAGCCTGGAAGTACTTCGGAGCTTCTGTCTTTGTGACTTGGGAGTACTTCTGGGCTATGGATGAGAAATGGCTCTTCCAGTTCTTTCACAGATCCTCCTGGTGGCACCCACGATACCCAACAGGGCTGAGAAACTGAACTCCAATTCCCATAATGTCTTGTGGGATTATGGGGCACTGTTACACTCTAGGGCAGTGTTTCCCAAACTCGGTCCTGGGGACCCCCTGTGGCTGCAGGTTTTTGTTCCAACCAGGTTCTGTTTTTAATTGAACTCCTGGGCTAATTAAGTGAATTGATATTTCCCAAGTTCTGTGTTTAGGGAACAATATAGAAATTAGAAAACTAAGTTTGCTAAAAAAATATATATATTAAAATGTACCAAGCAGTTATATAGGAATAATGTATTTATTTTCTTTTTAACAGTATTTTCATCTTGATTTTCATTCTACTTTTTTAGGTCTTCTAATTGTTTAATTAATCCATTTTTTACTAATTAGTGAGTCTGACTCTAAAGTAGTTGTAGCCTTTGATTATTCAGTGTTGTTTGCCTGGGTGTCTGATCTGCTCGTTTTAAATTGTCATTATTAACATACAACGAAGGGGGAAAATCTGCACAGAGAAAGGGCAAAGTATAATGAAATCAACACAAGAGAAATATTTCTAAATGTCTTATAAATATAAAAATCATGCTGCTATGCTTTTCTGAATGTTGAATAAAAGAAAAAAAATACCAGCTAATTAAATGAGATCAGTGTTATCAGGTGTTTTCACTGATTAGGAATCTAGTTGGAACAAAAACCTGCTGCCACAGGGGGTACCCAGGACCGAGTTTGGGAAACACTGCTCTAGGGGAACTGCCATCTAGTGTTTTGGGGGAGGCAGTGTTCAAAATTAGTTGCCTACCCCCATCCTTCCATCCTCAGGGTGTCCCAAGAGAGACCAGCCTCGACAAAGACAGGCAGACACCAATGGTTCAAACAACACCACACGTTTATTTACAATATTTACAGTTTATAATGTCCCGCACACAACCCAGTGCCCCTACATCACACACCCTCAGTCCAGACCTCTCACAATCCTGTCCTCCTTCACCGCGCTCCTCTCCTCTGAGCTTCGTCCTCTTCCACCTGACTCTAGCTGATGACTGGATGGAGGCGTCCCCTTTTATGTCCACCCGGACATGCTCCAGGTCCCTCCTGATGAGCTTCCTGCAGCATTTCCTGGCGTGGCGGAAGTGCCACATGAGCACCCGGAAGCACTCCAGGTGTCCCCGGTAATACTTCTGCTAGCAAGTGCTGATGTCCAGGGCTTTACAGTTTTCAGGGCACCCCCTGGCAGTGGCCACAGGCCCCTACAGGGTTGAGATTCCATGCTCAATTCCCGTGGCCCCCACACAAACCAGGGTGGCTGCCCTCTCATGGTCCAGGGAAGACATAGTCCCTCTCACGGTCCTTCTTGGCGTCCCGGCTGGGCACAGCCCTCAGCCAACCGCCACAATATATATATATCTCTCTATTATAAAAAGAAATCCTGTCCCCTGTCCTGATAGTCTACGATACGTGATTTTTCTCGGAAGATAATTTAAAGACCCGCAAGACGAAAGAGACCTGCCACGGTGTGTCTCACGGGAACATAGAACGAGAGTCTTGCAAGACACACCCTACTTACAAGCAATATAAAAAAAAAACAAATCAGTAGTGTAAAGGCAGTCATGCAGCACACACAGCTCCAGGGCTCAGTGCATATAAAGTGTATAAGGTAAATACGGTAGAAATGAAATGAATAGGGTAGAAATGAAACATCGACGATTAAACGAAGAAGAAAGAAAAGCGCTGAGAAAAGAGACTCAAATGCGTTGGACAGAAAAAAGAGCAAAAAAGAATAATCGAGGTGCAAATTCAGAAAATAAAGAAAGTAATTATCAGCCCGGAACAAGAGGAATTGAAAAAAAAGCACGTCCAATCCGGCTCTTAAATAAATGACAGTGAGTAAAAGACAAAGTAGAACTTCATAGAGATGTTTACAAACGTTGGTGCTAAACACATGCAGAGCAGGTTAGAGATTATGAAACCAGGGAAATTAGAAAGGCTCAAAAAAAAAAACAAAAAAACGTTGGCGCTATACACATGTGGAGAAAGTTAAAGGATATGAAAGTAGGAAAATTAGAAAATATAAAAAAGTAAAGATCACAGTAGCGCAAACAAACAAACTGCCTCATTTAACTATGCACCAGTCTAACTTTGGTTTGGCACAATAATTACTACACTATTGCACCTTAACACTTAATTCTACTTTATTCACATAATTTTACTTATTTATTATGTTCTACTATACTGTTATCTTTCAATCTATGACTTTTTGTTAATCTAACTGATATTCTTCTAACTTTGCACAGTTTTTGATAAGCAGATCAGGATGCATTTCACTGCGTGTTGTCCTGTATAACTATGCATGTGACAAATAAAGAATCTTGAGAATTTCAAAAACGGAGTTAACCGCACCTGCATTTATTGGTTACTTTGTTAGTGTATATATATGTATCTGGCTGCTTATTTAAAAACCTAAATTTACCCCAGGAGTGAAAAAGGTTCTGTCTAGCCCTTGTACAAAAACCTAGACACAAGCTGGGGTATCACCTTGGTAAACCCATGTACTTTTGGAACTGTGAGAGGAAAATAGCACGACTTTACTGACAGGAGTCCAATGCAGAACTCTACTTACTTTGTTACTTTGTAAAAAAAAATCATTAAATGCTGACGATGTAGATCACTTTGTCTATGCTGAAATTCCAAACAGAGAAACCTATCCTGACCTCATTAAAAAGATTCAGCATATTGGGACACGCAAGATTACAAATATTGTTTTTACAGAAGTTCTGAAATAAAAGTGAAACTAATGAAATAGCAACAATTCAAAGAAAAAAACAATCTTAAAAGTGTGTA
The DNA here is from genome assembly GCF_900747795.2 of Erpetoichthys calabaricus. Classification (NCBI taxonomy): domain Eukaryota; kingdom Metazoa; phylum Chordata; class Cladistia; order Polypteriformes; family Polypteridae; genus Erpetoichthys; species Erpetoichthys calabaricus. The sequence goes on from NC_041398.2 coordinate 179,052,871, forward strand.
ACCGGAAAACCAAATATGGGGGTTGGCGAGCAAAGCGAGCAGGGGGCGAAGCCCCCTAGTATACTATATATATATATATATATATATATATATATATATATATATATATATATATAAAACCAATAATAAAAGACACATCCATTCTGTGATTTTGCTTCAGATGCAGAACTGAGAGACCTCAATAATTTTGAAGTTTAATAAATGCTGAATGCAGCTTTCTCCAAACTACCGAATCGACGTATGAGAGTAGGAACTAAAAAGAATTGAAATGAATATGACGGGCATGCAATATAGTGGGCGGAGTCAAAAAGGGGCCCCTAACAGGGGCGTCATCTTACGGGCCTCAGCATGTCTCTGGTCGCTGAATCAGTCTGAGGCTTCAGACTGTCTCGCCTGCAGCTGGACCCTCTTGAAAAATGTTGCTTGAGAGCCCTGCTGCAACTATTGCCACAGAGCTAAAGTCATCGTAAACATAAAATGGTAAAGGCCAAGAAAGACTAATGTGGTCATAGAAGCAGCATCAGTGTACCTACCTTAATAACTGGAATGTAAAAGCAGACAATAGTCCTAAAGAGGACAAAAAACAATAGGGAAATGTGAGCTATTATAGTTATCCTTGGCCCAGGACCCACCTCAAAAGGATCATTAGTTATGTCAATGAGACCATAAATCAAAGAGTACATCAACTCTAGAAATACACTGCCTGTGAAAAGTATTCACCTTCTAGGGAGTTTTCACATTTTATTGTTATACAAGATTGAATCACAGTCAATTTAGTTTGGCCTTTTTGATATTAAGGAATAGGAATGGCTTAAAAATAGCAATGTTAATATCATGGAATGGTCGATTCAGAGTCCAGATCTCAAACCAATTGAGAATTTGTGGCTGGACTAGAACAAAGGTGTTCCCTCAGAATCCCCATGCAACCTGACAGAACTTGAGCAGTTTTGCAAAGAACAATGGAGAAAAATTGCTGTGTCCAGATGTGCAAAGGTGATAGAGACCTGTGTAAACAGACTCAGTGCCATCATGGCTGCCAAAGGTATGTCTACTAAACTGAATTGATGGGGGTGAATGCATATGCAATCAGTTATTGTTTTTTTTGGTATTTGTAATGAATTTAGACCACTTGGCAGAAATCTGTTCCTATTTTGGCATTAACTCTTTGAGGGCTGAATATTTTTTCCCAAGAAAATTCTGTTTTCTGAAAAGTGCACAAAGCAATGGTTTCACACATAAATCAAATGTCTGTAGCTCTCTGCTTTGCTGCTGTCGCCACCTGTTCACTGTTGCTGGTGGCTGCATGGGGGCAGTTCAACTGTCAGCAGGACTGTGCAGCAGGCCAGCTGCCTGGCTGCCTTTGTACGGTGGTGGCAGTCGCAGTGCGACACAGTCTGATTTGTACCTTACCTCTTGTCAACGTAAGTGCCGGTCCTCCCAGGTAAACATTACCATAGACGCATCAGCTACACAAGCAGCTGATGCCAGTACCTCACTTTTGTTTTCGATCTCCATCTCCAAATCACTTGTATCAAAATCAGAGTCTGATAAGTCAAAGTCAGATTCAGTGATAATAATCAAAATGTTGTTCACGGAGTATTTTACTTTGCGCATTTGCTTTGGTCTCTCGCCAGATGTTGATGCCATTTCAGGAGCAGGTCAAACCAACAAAGCTAATGTTCCTTCTAACAAAGAGAGTCAAACTAAAATGTAACAGTGAATTTTATCACAGTTTCCAGCTGATTGCCATCCTCTATCCCTGAATTTCGACAAAAGTCGACATCTGTAGAGTTAAAGAGTCTTCCTCTGTTAATACAATACAATACAATTTATTTTTATAAAGCCCAAAATCACACAAGAAGTGCCGCAATGGGCTTTAACAGGCCCTGCCTCTTGACAGCCCCCCAGCCTTGACTCTCTAAGAAGACAAGGAAAAACTCCCAAAAGTACCCTTGTAGGGGAAAAAATGGAAGAGACCTTGGGAAAGGCAGTTCAAAGAAAGACCCCTTTTCAGGTAGGTTAGGTGTGCAGTGGGTGTCAAAAAGAAGGGGGTCAATACAATACAATACACAGAACAGAACAAATCCTCAGTACAGTATAAAAATACAAATTTTACAAGTACGGAGCAGAATTTAACAGTAGACGATATCACATAATATGATTTGGATTTGATTACAGTCCTAGAGACCTCAGCCATCAAGCTGCCTATCCCATTTGGCAATTCCACAGCTGAAACAGCGCTGGGCCAGCCAATCCAATGAAAGCACCCCTCTACCCCAGATTCCTGAGATCCTCCATCAGAGATAACTTTTCCTTAGGCAGGCAAAACAACTTGGCAGGTGGGCCGATGCACCAAGTGCCGCATTTGAGTACCAAGAAGAGAAACAGAATAGGTGAGGGTTAGTAATAAATTATAACTATCATATTACTTATGTTTTAGTGCTAATGACTAACAACAGAGATGCAGTCTGTACAATTAATCAGCAGCTCTAGTCAAGATATGCTAAACTGAAGTAGTGAGTCTTCACCCGGGATTTGAAAACTGAGACTGAAGGGGCATCTCTTATAGTAGCAGGCAGACCATTCCACAGTTTAGGGGCCCTGTAACTAAAAGCTCAACCTCCCACTGTTATTTTATTAATTCTTGGAATCATAAGCAGACCGGCATCTTGAGATCTTAATGTGCGCTCTGGTTTGTAAGTCATGATAAGTTCAGGCAAGTAAGCCGGACCTTGGCCATTTAATGCATTACTTGTTAAAAGGAGGATTTTGAAATCTGCCCTAAACCTAACCGGGAGTCAGTGTAAGGATTTAAGAACTGGAGTTATATGTTTGTATTTTCTTGTAATAATTCTTGCAGCAGCATTTTGGATTAACTGGAGGCTGTATAAAGAACAGTTTGAACATCCAGTGAACAGTAGTCAATCCTAATAGAAATAAATGTATGAATTAATTTCTCAGAATCCTGTTTATTTAGGAAGCGCCTTAATTTACCAACATTTTTAAGATGTAAAAAAAAACATGATTTGGACAACTTTGTAGTATGCGCTTTAAATGGCAAGCTAGAGTCAAAGATACAGTAACTCCTACATTGCGGGCTGATTCAGTAAAAGTAATGGTGATTCCAACTGAGTTAAATGATGACAGAATATTGTTGTGATCAGTGTCATTCCCTCCAACAATTAACATCTCTGTTTTATCGGTGTTTAAAGATAAGTAGTTCTCATCCATCCACTCCTTTAATTCACTAACACAACTAATTAAAGACAACATTGGAGAAACTTAATTTGATCTAAAAGAAAGGTATAACTGGGTGTCATCTGCATATGAGTGAAAATTAACATTATGTTTCCTAATGATAGATCCCAGTGGAAGCATGTAAAGTGAAAACAGTAAAGGTCCCAGTACTGAGCCCTGCGGGACACCATATTTCAGTTCTGTGTATAACGATGGAGTACTGTCAGCACATTTCTGTAAATATTGGAATTGATTTGATAAATAAGCACAGTGCCTGTAAGCCCAACATCATTTTCTAGCCTGTGCAGTAAAATAGAATGGTCAATGGTGTCAAATGCTGCGCTTAAGTCTAACAACATAATTACAGTGGAGTTTCCTTCATCAGAGGATATCAGAATGTCATTTACAACCCACCTTAGTGCCGTTTCTGTTCTGTAATCAGTGTCATAAAAGGCATATTAATTGATTCAATATTGTATAACAATAAAATGTGAAAGCTTCTGAGAAAGTGAATAATTTTTCTAGGCACTGGAACTTAAAAGAGTGAGAAAGATGTCCCAAGCAGTGTAGTCTTGACAAGGTATTATGGGCAGATTTTGACTGTCCAGTGTATTACCAGAACCTTTTCAGGCAGAATGGAGTACAAGGCAAAAAACCAGCCCTGGATGGCATATCAGTCTTACAGATTATCAAACTATAATTCACTCATTTATTTATTAAACTTGCTAAATCAAATTTCAGAGATGCAGGGGGCAGATCTTAACCCAACCATTTCAAGTAAATACAGAATCCAAAGCCAGTCCGTTGCAGAATATTGGGCTATTACTGTACATGTTTTATTGTATAATGAAGCTTATTTCTTATTGTACTTCAGAACAGAGTGTTGGCAATGTTACTTGTCTGCTGATTTCCTTGGCTGGTAAGCTTCTCTTTTAAAAGGCATAATTACTGTAAATTGTTCATTAGTTGAGATTACAGTCACAGGCATGAAGAAGATAATGGGGACTGCCTATGATTCCATATATGTGTGAGTCAGTGTGGCCTGGCAGTGCTAATAAGTTTATAAAATGTAAGGAAAGCAAAAAAGAGGCTTAGCATAAAATGACAGAGTATTTGCTTAATGGCTCTATCTCTGCTGGCATTTAACCCTTTGTATTCACTAGTCAATATTCTTGGAGTCACTGTGGTCTCAAAACTGAGTTTTGCAGATTCAGTGTACTGTTATTTTCTCCATTCAGTATAGCCACAGTATATTGTATATCCTGTTGTTCTACATGCAAAGCTAACAAAATAATTTTTCAAGGTTCACTTAAGGCAAAAGTTTTCTTAATTGAGGTGCTTCCTGACAGGTGTATTGTAACACATTTCATTAGTGAGGACTGGACTTACAGAATGGTGCTTTAGGAAATAATAACTCAAAAACACAAGAGATGTTGCTGAAGCTCCCTTGCTTTCTAATCACCTCAGTGCTATGGCCTTTGTGAATCTTACCTGAACACATTTTTTTTTTGAAATGTTGTGTTGATTTGCTGTCAGCCTAATGCCATAAGCTAAGAAGTCACAACTGGCTGCCAAGGTTCACTTTTTCTGTCATCAGTTTTACAAATCTGCAGGGAAGGTCTGACATTTTCTTAGCACTTCGTCATCCCACGTACATTGGATGTCATTACTGCTTGTTCTCAAACGCTACACATCATGATTAACAAAATCTAAATGTGATTTTAGAATTATCATCTTTATTTCAAATGCATGCATGGAGTATGTTATACATGATTCTTACAAGAACTGTGTGAGGTGTGGTAGTCAGTTTAAAATATATCCAAAAACTGTCAGCACTACTAGTTATTACTGTGTGTTGTTTCCTGACAAGGTGACATGAAAAGTACTTTTTAGTTTGATGTATGTTTCCCATATCTCAAAATAATTTTTGTTGAGCCCAACTATACATTTTCTTCAGAACATGTCCTGGCACTGAGAGTGTTACAGTGACAATAAGATGAGCCAGATATCCATTTGCTCGTTAAGCTCTTCCGAAATGATCCCAAGCAACTTACGGATTTGTCTTGTGGTCTTCCTTCAATGTATCTATATCTAGTGAAACTACAATAGGAGCTCTCAGATATTCATATCTCATGATCTTGAGCAGTGGCAGCTGGTGAAAAAAATTTGATTGGGGGTGCAGTTTTAGTGTGGACAAACTGAAGCAGCACTTCATAGCTCAGGAGAAAAGAAAAGTAAAAACACATACACAAACTATAATGTTGGTTACACAAAGAGCGATTCAAGTAGTGAGAAAAGCTCTATATCTAAATGTAAAGAATTATTATTAGTAGTAGTAATAGTAACAGTGTAGCTAGGAATGTGTTGGTGAGTTGGCATATATGAAACCAGGAGGCCTAATGTAATTTCACATAGTTAAAACAGTTTATAGAACTTCACCATCAGAAGCTGAATGAGGGAGATCCTCTAATAAAACCTTCCTCAGTAATGCACACAACGCTGGAAGATGCACACAAATTCAAAGACATAGCCATCTGTGTATGGCCTTACGATGATGCAAAAAACAAGACAAAACAAACAAAAAAAATGTAATTGGCATGATAGCACTCAAAATTTTGATGTCAGTAGTAGCCTCTGGTGAACAACACTGTCTCGAGGTTTTGCTCTCTTCAACCTTCTTAACCTGCATGACCTTAACAAACAGTAGGCCTATTACTAAAACACACTAAGGAAATAAAACACACAATGTATAAAAATAAAAGACAGAGTCTTGCACGTTTTGTAATTATACAGGACATTGTTTAGTACTAGAGTATACTTTGAATTATGTTAACACGTACAGTTACTACATCATCAGATCAGCTATTAATATAATAATGTCAGTATTGTGATATACTGGATATAATTCTCAGAGGATTTCAGAAACTCAATTTATTGTCAAAATTATGACAAACAAAGCAGAATATTTTGGACATGCCTGTAGCATTACTCAAGACCACTGTCATCATTATTTTTCTTTCTTAACATTTAATCAGTTGCTAAGGCACACAAGTCTGTTCACATTTTCTGATGCCAAAGTAGATCTCTTTTTGTGCACAATATGAAAAAAAAAGAAGCTGCACAATTCAGCATGGAACAAGGGCATCAAAGTCTGATTTTGAAATGCTTACAAGAATAACAAACCACCTGAATCAAAATATCCCAAGTCTATTGTCAGGTTGGATGCAGATAATTTTGCTGTTTTGTATTTATTAATATTTAATTTCTACTTTATGGAATAAAAACATTATTTAGCACAGCATTAAATTGCTTCTGTGATTACTCATTGTGGATATTTGGAATGCTTATAGTTGCAGGAGCTGTAGAATGCCTAATAAAAGAAGACCCTTTGTTATCGAGGCAACTGTTACATTACAGTTTTAGGCACCACAGCATTCTCAATCTTTATAATGCATGGTTTGGAAAAGTAATCACTTAACGTAAAATAACTATAAAAGCAGCATTAAAAACGAATGAATTTAAAAATCTCAGGAACCAATTGCCTTGCAAATAATACACACACAAAGACCTGCCCTTTCTGGATTCATAGTTAGCTTACTGTTTGTCATAAAAAGAGCTGGAAAAAGTCAGTGTGTAAGCACGTCCTCAATCAGTTGCCATCTGCAGAATTCTTAAGTCAGTTTGGTCCAGTCCAAGGGTCTTTATGTTATTTTATTTTTTAAATGAATAATTTATGAAGGGGTGTTTCATTAAAGAAATAACCAATTTTTCTTTGATTTCTGAGGTTACGCTTGAAGTTGCCATCTTCTGAAGGTTGTGCTCGCTCATAACATTAAAGGCGGGTGTGAACTGTGAACCATTGACGTCAACATGATATAGTGCATCGATGATTGTCCAATCACATTAGATTAAAAAAACCTAAAACAATACTAATTTGATGCCATTAAATGTGGGAGTGGCCGGGGCACACAGAGCTGCATCCCCAGAAAAATCTGAAAGCAACCAATTAAAGGAGAGCCTTAGGTCACCAGCTTGCCAAAAGATAAAGGACTTACATAGACTCTTATTTAGCTGGCATCCTTCACTCTGGAAATATTGGTATTCACTCAATATTTATTTATTTTTTATTCACAAATACAAGTCAGACTCAATTTGTAATGGATGTTGACATGCGACGACACCAGGCACGTTGTGCAAATAAATTTATTTCATGATTATTTCACATTACATAATTAATTTTAGTAGAGATTTCAAAATATTTGAGAGGGGGGCACCCCAGCACCCCACATTACAAACTGACACTGATCATGGGAATGAACTATTAAACTACAAGGATCACAACAAATTGAAAATCTCCCCAACGCAAACTTAGCAGAAAAACTTTCCCTTGCATGTAGCAACAGGTAGAGCTGACCAGACTTGTCTATTTCATTCTGCACCTCCATTTTCTCTTGGTCTTTTCTTAGATACTACCTAGCCAGCTAAAAGTCATACAGGTGTTTCTGTTGACTTCTGGTTTGCTCTTGCAATACCTCTAAATATTTATGCCCAGTTCAACTCCTGTGAGAGATATCAGGAGAACATCTTCATAAAATGTTTAAACTGGGGCATTTCAGATCAGTTCTTCTCCGAGAACTACTGGATTGCTTAGCTTCTAACTGAACAACCCTGTAGAGGAAACTCATTTTGTCCACTGTTTTTTGCTGCATTAACTTGGTAATAATAACCAAGCCGTTAAGTCTTTCACTTCATCACCTCAGATCAGTACAAAAGTCACAGTTGTAGTGACTGAATATACCCATCCTTGAAGTTAGAACAGAGTGTTTATTTTAATCATGGGTGGCAAAATCAAGGCAAATACATTTTAAAAATTCAAACAAAGGTCAAGAAATATAGAAAGAATACTGGTTGACAAGCTGAAAGGGCAAAAAAAACTTGATAATTCTGAGCTAGTTTTCTGAAATTCTTTTTTATTTAAGTTGAAAGAAATTGTAATGGAATTTATTTAGTTTTTCTTCTAAAGTTATAGACATACTCTCTATATGGAGCTCTGTCTTAAATAACATGTTAGAAATGCATACGCACACATGGCAACAAAAAACGCATCCCCAGCAACACACACAATGGATAAGGACACCAGCAACGTCATTAATGAACAACACTGGAAAAATCAATAGTAAACAATCTAGGAATAATTAATTTCTAAGTAAATAGGAGACCAGAATTAAACATAATATTGTGAAAAACAAATTAATTATGACCAGAGCCTGACAACAGTTCTGCGTCCACCAGCCCATCTGCTGATCAATGTCACTGGGCACTTAAGTAAATTATTAAATCTTACCCTATGCCATTACTCACATTGTGAGTAGAACAGTATAATTTATAAATAAATAGCAATAATGTTTTTGGTATATGAGCCAGACATTTACAAAGAAAAGCAAAAAGAGACTTGACAATTGTGTATTAGATAAGGTGAGGGAATAACAAATTGCCACAAAGAGACAGAAAACGCAGGAATTATGTAGAAGTTTCACAGCTCAGAAGACATGAAACTGTAGTGGCCCATATCCTAGCAAAAACCCATGACTGACCTGAACACTCCTCCAAACACGTACGAGGCACAAGGAAAGGAGGCCCAATGAAAACTTCTGGTAGGTTATAGGGCCTGGGGGTAAGTTATTATGGGAGGCAGTGAAGGGACATCTTAACCTATGGGTACAATGGGCACTGATCAGGGGTCACAGGAGCATAGGGGCTCATGGTGTTTCTGACGCCTATGTATGTTTCTGTTTTGCTGTCAAAACAGGGGTCCCAGTGAACTACTTTGCCTACGGAGCTATGATGCTGTTAAGACGGCCCTGGGAGGCACAGACAGAGGAGGTTCTCACTATGGATTATAGCAGCATGTAGATGAGTTCACAGATAATATGCAGAAGTGGAACAAAACTGGAAACACAAAGGTGTTTCTGACAAACGATGTACATCTTTTATTCAAACAAATTAGATTCTACAAGATTCTCCTTCACCAAGGGTTTGTCAAGTCATGAACCAAGTACAGGACCACTGGTTTATACTGCATAACCTGTGCAGATAAATTAACTCCCACCTGAAAACCTGGTTGTGTAATCATCTGATAGTTTACCCTACTTATATCATATAATCTATATATATTTTCTCTTCCACTTTATCTATTTTAGGGTGTGAAGTTAACCTGCATAGGGAAACGATTGCATCACGGAAGTACAACAATATGTACTTATACATACAAAATAAAATCAAATGTATTTATAAAGCATATTTTACAACAGAAAGCAGCTGCACCAAAGTGCTATACAAAATAAAACAAACATAAAACTGTGACATAAAAACACTGGATAAACTGTACAAACAATTTGGTCTCCAAACCCCTAAGCTTAAAAGAAACAATGATTTCCAAGCCATAGCAAAGCAAACACATTATTCGGTGTCTCCAAAAGCCAGAGAAAAGGGATGCAGCTTTAAACGGGATATATCAGGACTGTGGAAGTGGTTCTGACGAATAAAGGTAACTCATTCCAGAGTTGTGGAGCAGCCACTGATAAAGCTCAGCCCCCTTTTCCTTATTATAAAGCAAGAAAGAAATTGGGAAGATGATCTAGGTGCCATGGAAGAAGTATATTGGATGAAGGGCACTTTAAACATTATATTGGTGAAGAGAGATTCAATGAAGAGAGACCAAGATTATGGCGAGCCGAATTAACATTAAGAGATATCTCAAAATGAATTTCAGATATCTTAAAATGTAATTTCCTTTTTAAGATATCTGAAACTCGCTTTGAGATATCTTAAAATAATTTCCTTTACATTTTAAGATATCTGCAATGCATTTTGAGATATGTCAAACGGATTTCAAGACATCTCAAATACATTTTCAAATATCTCAAACATCTCTTCAGATGAATTTTCAGATATCTTAAATTGACCTATCATGCATGTATCATGTATTTGAGATATCTTGAAATGCACAAGAAGCTATTTTAAGATATCTTGAAATGCATTTCAGATATCTTAAAATGTACAGCATATCATTTCAAGATATCTTGAAATCTATTTGAGATATCATACTGTGCAATGCTTTTTAGATATCTTAAAATAGATGAATTTTTAGATATCTGTAATTCAGTTTGAGATATCTAAAATGCATTTGAGATATCTCTAAATGTTAATTTGGCTTGCCATATACATCATTTCCAGGTGCATGCATCATGATGTGACACCACTGTGGCCACTATAAGAGTGAACTTCATGTTAGAAGCTCAACTGCACTTTGCTTTTTATAAAGAATTAGTTTGAGAGTAGTAAAACAAACTTAAGAACATCTCTGGTATTTTGACCTTGAAAAAGTCTAGCAATTCCTTTTTATCTATCCTGAAAACTAATACTTAAGTGTCTAAAATCTCCATGTGTCAGACCGTACTTCTGTTTAACAATGAATCTGCTAAACACAAGTAAATAACTATCTCTGTCATCAATGGCATCTTTGCTGTTGTGCAAAAAGTAGTTACTGTAAGTAGTAAACTTGTGTCAATAATTTAATGTATCGTTAAAATATTTGTAGCAAACTCAACTGGGTAATCATACTCAAATTTTTCCAGTTGTCAATGATGTGCATTCTTTCTGGATTTTGTGACATTTTCTTTATAGCTGGTGCCTCTAGCTTGTTTCTAGGTTGCTTGAGCAGGCTGATGGATCTCGTAGCATTCTCGACCGACCTGTGCTCCTGTTTCAGTTCTGCCTTGGGTCTTGAATCCTAGACGCCCTGTTAAGTAACCCGTTGGCTGATTTTTTTGGCATGTGTGAACCTGAACATCTCACTGTTTTGGAGTAGCTGCCATCATTATCATGAATTATGTCAGTTCCTTATGTTCAATACGATTTAACACTTTACACACTGAACAAAATTTTTGCAAAATGTATGAATATTCATTTATGTGTCTGTTTGTGGAATTGAGTATTTGATGCTGATGTTGAGATATCTTCATCCCTTCTATCAGCATCTCTGTCTCTCACAGGTCCCACTAAAGCCCCACTAAAACTCATTATTTCATTTTTGGAAAATTCCTAAATGGTTAAGACAAGTTGTTGACACAATTACAGGATACAGATATTTTGGGCAGATGGTGATTCATGTCATTAAAATTATGGCATATTGCTACCATGTTCTTATTCAATTAGAATGTAAGTTTGTGGTGTCTTCTACTCTCCCATGCTTAACACTCAGATTTTGGCCACTTCATTAAAAGCAGATGACTTGAGTAAGTATATACTAGATAGCTGTCAAATGCATATGTTGGCATATAGCTGTTTATATTTCAATGTTCATTCATTATATCATTTTTCAATTTTTTTTCCAGCACAGAATTGGGAGTGGGGGAAATCTGATATAATGAATACATTTTATTTTCATTTGTGTAACTTCTATAAAAATGAATCTCTCCAATGGAATTTGTTCAGTTTCGTGCTTCTGCTGACATTTTAAAACTTTTCCCAATATGCAGCATCCACGATTTGATTTGTCTGTTACTAAAATCAAGTGTGTTAAAAATAAAACAGCAATGACAAGAATTGTATTGAATCGTTGTTTTTCTCTTGGTTTTCTAGCTAACAGTATGCATTTGTACACACTGAAAGTACAGTCCAAAAAGGTAAGCTTTTAAAATAGTTTTTAAAATGCATTAAACATAAGAATTGTACCTCTGATCACTTTAATTGTATTATTTTAATTCAACCATTCAATTATAATATAACATAACGTTCTCAATCCCACTAATCCAGTGCAGGGATGTGGGGAGCCAGGAACCGGCCCTAGAAGGGATACCAGTTCACTCACAGCTTATTCATGCTATCATTATGGCTGCTACTTTGTTCTTCAATTATTAAAGCTAAGCTCTCTGTGCTTAAATCATGTTAAAGGAAGGGCTACAACACTAAATAAAGACTCAGTGTATTTTATCGGCTGCATACAGCTTACAGAAAAACAAAATTGTTATGCTAAGTATATATGTAGACAAGAGCATGTTTAGTAGTTTTCTTATCTTTACACAAGAAATCGGAATGTGGCAAGATCTTCAAGAACTCTGGGTAAGGTGCAAATTTGTCACACAAGTCACTAAAACACCCTTACTTACTCACATATGGCCAATTTAGCATCACAACTTCTGAAAGTTGTTTCTAATTCTCTTATGCGTCAAGCATGGCAAATGCTGTGTCGGACTCTATGCATGTCATGCAGTATTTAAAGAGTGATGTGATAGTAGTTTAGAGCAAGAGGAGATGGGGTCAGAGGGAATGCAGTTCGCACAGAGCAACAGAAGACATCTTTGGGATGGAAGGTATATGCTGCCCAAGCTCAAGAGTGTATAGCTCATGACTTATGGCCTCAGGATGGGGATGTAGTCACAAACTAATGGTTGAGATGAAGGCCTCATAGAGTTTCACAAGAATGACACAAAGTCATCAAAAAGGATTGGGGCAGCCACCCATATATTGTTCCTTGGCTGCAAAAATAGTATAAATAGAACAGACATGTTCACAGATGTGAGTCCAAAACTGAACTGAATTAGGTATTTAAGATGGCAGCTTTATATGCTGAGAACGGGAAGTAACGTCATCAGTGGAGCCTGGAACCAGAAGTGACATCATCTGTGACACGGGGACCAGAAGTTACGTTATCAGTGGGCACCGGAACCAGAAGTGACACCATCAGTGGCATCGGAACCCTGCGGGATTTCCTGTGGATGGTCTGTAAGGGATTGAGAGAGACAGTCAGTGCACCCCGCCACCCCCCGGTGTGGAATTGCTGTCATTCAGGCCCTTTAGCTATCTCCCAATCGCACGTGTGTGACAAAGGGCATTTGGATTAATGAATAATTTATCTCTATTATTTATCTTAGATATCTGAAATTTGTCAGCTGGAACCAGAGTGTGGCATTCCATTTATCATTTATATCATACCATCCATTTTCTTTAATCAGTTGATACACTGTACTCATTACATGACAAAAGGTTTCTGTACTTTAATCATTAAATGTTTTGCTACTTTGTATAGAATCCAGCAGTGACTGCCTCTGCATTATCTTCAACTTTGTCCTTAAGGGTGGGAATTTTAGAAGAAGGCAACTTTTGGGTAAGACATTGAAAACAAAATATTGCTTCACAGAAAATGTTCATATTGCAACTCATTTCTAAATTAGTGAAAAACTATAATTTGCACAGTTTTTGCTAATGATTACAACAAATTTCATGAGAATGTGCTGAGTGTTTAATAGTTGTCAGAAAAGAATTGCAGAGAATCAAAGGTTAGGAATATCCATTTTTGCTTACAGATTTTTGTTTTGTTGGTTGAACCTCCTCTTGTGGCCAATAGCGGCCTTGAAACACAACAAAAATCCTTTATAGCACATAAATGACCAATGTCCGTATTAAGCATCTCACAAATCTCAGGAATATTTGTGTTACACTTAACAAGCCCAGGAAGGTTCAAGAAGGCAGGCGGAGACTCCTGGGACATTGAATAAATACAGACTTGCAGAAGATGGGGGAAGGATCATGGAGAGAAGCACAGTGCGCAACTCTGGTAGATGATTGGGAGAACTGGAAAAGTGAATGCAATTTCAGAAACAGTGTAAGAATAGTGACAGCTTACTTTAGTAACTGTTACTTTATGAGGTGTTTCCTGTGGCCAAAACAGCAAGATGTTGACTCTTCTGAAAGTACAGCTGTGGATCATTGATGGTTAAATAAATGTGCCCTATTGTTGGTCTTAATTCTGATTCCATGTGTTTGTCCTGGTCTTTCTATTTCTGGGCTCATTACAGTATTATTCTTGATGTTGTTGGAAAGTGGCAACAGTTACATACAGCTTAACACACAATATCCTAATTTATTATGTTTTCATTCTTCTTTTTCTCCTTCTCTTACTTTGATTAATATTATTATTACTAGGGGGCTTTGCCCCTTGCTCGCTTCACTTCCCAACCCCCGTGTCTGCGTTATGCGTTAGCCTCTTTGCGGTTTTGCTGCTCGTGTATGGAGATGCAGATGTACAATTTAAACAGATTTTTATTTTCATGGGAATTGTTACATATGCATCAACACAACGTATAACTGCCCATGACTGAATTTCATTTCTTTCTTTCTATTAAATAAAACAACATTTTCAAATGTTTGGCTCTGAGATTTGTTAACTGTCTTTGCAAAAGCTATTCTAACCGGAAACTGTTAACATTTTAATACGAATGGCATATCAAGATCTCCTTTGTTGTCTGATGTAATCCGCGGAAGATGTACTACATTACCTTCTTTGGATACATCCTTCTTTCTACAGTAATTTGTGCTTTGTAAGACTGGAGGTTGTTAATGGTTGTAGATATTCTTCGTGATATTGTAAGTTGCTGCTTTCATCTTCCGTACGATCACCACCAACTCTTTCAGCATAGTCTATTGATACGTATTTAACCAATTTGCCGTGTAACAGTTCGATAATTTTGGATGCCTTTAACCAATTTGATGTGTAACTGTTCGATAATTTTGGATGCCTTTAACCAATTTGATGTGTAACCGATTGACATTTTTGGCATTAATTCGTTCGACTTCCTCATTTCTCAGTGGTAGAATTGCACGTGTACTCATTTTTTATGTTGATAACCCTTCGTGATGAAATTCTTCGATAAGATTTGGGCATAATGTGTCTTTTTTAATTGGGAACTTAAAGTGAGGAAAACGTTAAAATGTATAAGAGCTGAGAGCTCAGACAGTATTATGACAAAAGCATTCACACGAATGGGAGTGGGTCAGGCTGTGGTCTTATTTGAAAATGTTTGAGAGAAGGGCGTGACTTGAAAAAATCTCAAGGCAAAAGTCTCGTCTCGTGGGACTTGAAAAAATCTCTCTTCCAAAAAGTCTCGTCTCAAAAAAGTCTTGTTGCGTCAAAGGATTTTTTTATATAATAGAGGGATTATTATCTTTGTGGTGAAGTTTTAGGATTAGTATCAGAAAACTATGAAACGTCATTATGTTTTCAAAGGAAATTACAAAACGCTTTCATGTGTGCCATTTTGGGTTGTTGTAAAATTGTAACCTCATTCCTTCTGAAACATGAACTCCTACTTCTTGCTGGGAGTGGGTGTAGGCTCCTTCATAACGATTCTCGTGTCCTACTCTAGGGTAGGACAAATTATTATTCTAGTCAGATGTTAAGTGCAATTCCTAGGAGTAATACTGAGACACTTGATTAATATGCACACAGGTCATCATTGACGCTTCCGTGATATTTGCTTTAAATGGGCATCACTGCTCCACTGATCCAGTCAGGAAAAATGTGCCATCGCCTTTAGCCTAAAGTAAAGTGCTGACATCCTGCCATTCATTCTGCCAGTCATTCTTGGCCTCATCCTTTAAATGTCAATATAATCACTGTTGTGTTTTTAACTAAATGAAACAGCTGAAATTCTTCCCAACACAATGATTCCAGTTATATAATTATAATTATTAACTAAATAATGTGATGATCAGTCTTTTGCTTTTGATTTTTAATCTCTCTTTGGCCTCACAAAATGATTAAGTCTTCATTTTACTGGGCATTAAATTTCACTTTTTTCGTGTGCTCATTTATTTTTTTAATGATATTGAGGGTAACTAATGATCTCCTGTGATGCTATGTTGTTTTTTTATGCTTGCTATGCTGTTGCAATGTAAAGTCAAGCAGAAATGTGTGGTATGTGACATCAAGGGTATAAAGCTCAGTTTTGTGCACTTCCTGCACTTTTAAACTCCTATTTCTTTGTTGTTTTGAGAAGTTCTGGATAGTGTGAAGGACGACCGGCTACAGACTCCGGTCGCCACCCCCAGGACGCTAGGAGGAGCCCTCCGGACAGCATATTGGTGCCCCGAGTTCCAGCAGGGCCTCATGGACTTTGTAGTGTTGTGACACAACCCTGCTGGATACCTTGGGGGCCGCCAGGAGTCACTGTAGGGGGGCTAGTGGGCTCTGGCATGCCCTATAACCCGGGAGTACATCTCAGTCACGTGACTGGAAGAAGTGACGTGCTCCCGGGATGAAGAAAAGGACTGTTTGCCCTGACCCGGAAGGAAAATGGACTTGTGGGTTTGGCTTGGAACCACTTCCGGGTCAGGGACTATAAAAGGACTCTGGGTAAGCCCAGACGCTGAGCTGAGCTGGGAGGAAGGTGGGCTAAGTGTCTGGGAGTGGAGGGTTGTATTGAAGAGAGAGAGTTTATTGTGTATAGGAGTGTGGTGAGGAGAGTGCTTGGTGCACTATTGTATAATAAAAATAATTATTATTATACTTTCACCTGGTCTCAAGAGTGGTACCTGAGGGTGTTAGAGGTGGCTCCACGCCTCTACTGCTACAATAGCAAATTACTTCTCCATTTCCTGACTATGATTAAGATTAACATTTTTCCTATGGTTGCGTGTGTGTTTACTGGTTTTCCAGATACTTTTCCATTGCTTGACTATTATTTTTGCTGCACGTATTGAGCCATGGTTATTTCTTTCTCAAGTTCTCAGTTATGTCTCCCAGCTTGTTACTTTGATTACAATTCATCTCCCGGTTTTAACTCAAATTACAATCTGCTACTGCAGTCAGCACAAATAAAAAGTTGAAAATTATAAATATAAAAAAAGCATTTCAAGTAAAATGCATCATTTCAAAAATTCAGCAACAAAAGAAGTAAAACAAGCCGAGGTAGCTGTTGATTAACACAGAAAGTGACAGAATTATGAAACAAAAGCACCCCAAATCTAAAAATCTAAATCCAAAAGACTAGTGATGAGCAAACCCTGCACAATTCACTTTGCCGTGAGTTTGGTGACATCAAGGAAATGTTCAGGAACTTTGCCGATCTCTGCGGAATGTATTGAAGTCAATGAGGAAGGAGGACCTGAACTACTTTTGAATTGCTTATAACGGTGCAATGGTGTTTTAAGTGTCCCTGAGGGCTAAGGAAGCATCATATAACTATGTTGGACTGATTATAGTGGCCAAAAAAGTGATCTGAACTGTGAGGCTGCAGTTTTAACCACTGTGCCACCGTGTCTCAAACAACAAAAGATGCAGATGGAATGAAAGTCGCAAACAAAATACAACACTAGACCTACAATATCAAAAAAGTAAAAAAAAAAAAATATATATATATATATATATCATTGTGCTCATAATTCCAGTCTTGGGGCACACATTAGCCATGCAGTGAAGCAGCAGCATGTGACTGGCTTGTTCCATTGTTTGAATTGCAGTGCTGGGTGCAGCTGGAATGTCTTTTTTGCTTCCAGTCATATGATCACATATGCTTTCTTTCTTGTTTTAATTATTTATTTTCTCTCTCAGGTAAGGCTTGCTTTAGATCATAGCTGCTGCACATTGTTAATTATCCATGCAGCATAATGTACGAGCGTCCTGCGGTGGGTTGGCACCCTGCCCGGGATTGGTTTCTGCCTTGTGCCTTGTGTTGGCTGGGATTGGCTCCAGCTGGTTCAGTGGGTTGGAAAATGGATGGATGGATGGATAATGTACCAGCACACTGGGATCAGTATTATATATCCAGTGGCAGTACTCATAATGTTCTAATTATGGTCAGCTAATGCACACCTCAAATGAAAATACTGCAAGTGTTTTGTTTGTTTTTTTTAAAAAGCAGGGTGGATGGCTGGAGTACTGATCGACTCGTGACATCACGCCTGACCTGATGCAGCTCAGCCTTATTGAAAGTTCTTCACACTGGCCTCTTAAAGCATCATGGGGTGCTGGGAAAAAATGGCTGTTTAAGCAAGCTGCATGGTGAATTTACAGGAAAATATTTGGCCAATAAGGTCACTGGCAAATATAGCATGTTCATTGTGAAAAACACTTTGGCAAATTTCAAGATCAACATTAATTAACCCCTTCACCGCCCTCTGCCGGATATATCCGGCACCGCTGTTTTAATGCTAACGCCATACTGCCGGAATTATCCGGCACATTTGCCTGTGGTTATATGAATGCCTGGCAAGTAGTATAACTGACGGTTTGGCGTGGGTATTATTACTACGTTGTATTTCGACAAGTCTGTGGTTGTTTTGGCCGGTCATGTGACGTGATTCGCATGTAACAGCTGTGAATATGGCGAAACGTAAACTGACTTCAAGTGAGGCTTTGCAGGCGATTTTGGACAGTTCTGATCATGATTGTAGCAGTTCTGAAGAAGATTTTAGTGACAGTGATGAGCAGCAACGTGCGCTGCATGATATTGTGAATGAAGACGCATCGGATGACGGCGCTGAGTGGGTGTATCCCCAGCATCTCAGCTGGGCTGCTGCCCGAGGTGAACTACCTTTTCTGCATTCGTTTGAGGGAACGTGTGGCTTTATTGTTGATGTAAACAATTACACTGCTGAGCAGTTTTATGAGCTGTTTGTGTCACCTGATTTGATTAGACATTTTGTTCATCAGACAAATCTGTATGCAGCACAGTTTATTGAGAAAAATCCCAATTTACCTCCACATTCCCGTGTTCGTGCTTGGTTTGACACTGATGAAAACGAAATGAAAAAATTCATTGGGATTTTGATGTTGATGGGAATAATCAGAAAACCAGATATTGAGATGTACTGGTCTACAGATCCTATGTATGCAACACATATTTTTGCAGCTGTCATGACACGTAACTGATTCTCTTTGCTGCTGAAATTCTTTCATTTGAATGACAACAGAAACGAGCCAGATAAGAAAGATCCAAACCGCAACCACTTGTTCAAGCTACGTCCTTTGATTGATCATTTATTTGAAGCATTTCAGTTGCCCTACATGCCAGGACCGTCAGTTGCAGTTGATGAAAGTTTATTGTCGTGGAAGGGCCGCTTACAGTTTCGACAGTATCTACCATTGAAAAGGGCACGGTTTGGTATCAAGATGTTTTGCTTAGCTGAGAATTCAGGTTACATTTATAGATTTCGTGTATACACTGGCAACTTGCACAACATTTAGTGGTCAATACTGCTTGAATAAATGTAAAAAATGTAAAAAAAATGTAAAAAAGTAAAAAAACAAAAATTGTTCAGATTTCGCCTGGCTTGGGGAATATTTAGGGAGTTGGCGGTTAAAGGGTTAAAACCAAGAACAATCCTTAACTGAAATGGTCAAAAGAGTGTAAGACTTACAAAATGTACAAAGAGGAAAAAGAAGACAAAGAAAACAGGTACAAAGAACTAATGCCACAGCTAAGGGGCTGTGCAAAAAGACGCCTTTAAAAAGCCCTTAGGAAACTGTGGCCCTAAAGGCTATAGAACAGAAGATATTAACCTTTCTTCAAACAAAGAACACAAAGAGCAAGAGACTGGGAGGAAATTAAAAACAAAAAATAGAACATAAAAAAACACAAAGCCATGGAAATTGCAGAAAATCACACAATTAGTGAGTTAGAAACTCAGGTCCTGGTCAAGTCAGATATTCTTGGTGGATGTTTCCAGTCTTGAGCTCACTGTTGAAATGTGCAAATATTTAATATTAAATTATAAAATATAAAGAGTAACATATTGCATTATGCATGAAGGATATTACATTTTTTTAACTTGTATCAAAAATATAAATAAAATGATTTTGTTTGTAACACTCACTCAAAACTTACTTTATGCTAGCATGCTAGAAATGTCAAGCCAATATGTATCAGTGGATTGTTTTCCATAATTGTTTCATGTAGTGTTCGTAAATACTTTTATTATTATTATTGGCCTTATTAAATGAATACTCTACCCAAATACATTTTTGTATGCTACTTATTCCATGTAGTTTGCAGTGATGGCCAGAAGAAAATATAATCTTATGTTTTTAAAGCAGCAAAAAAAAGTTTATGACATAATAGAACCTAATAGTGGCAAGTGCTGTGCAATGGCAAATGTGAAAAAATGTCCATGGACATGCCATGCCAGTAATCCAGCTGGACATTCAAAATGTGTAAAACACAAACATTTTTTCCTAAATTTTTATTAATAATAATACTTCCAGAAAAGTATTATATGCCGGAAAAATCGGCATATATCATAATAAACAAGATACGCATTCCTTTCACACTGCTTTTCAACTGAAGATCTGCATCTCCATGTCATCTATTTGTCAAAAATCCTGTCTTCTATTCAAACGCACAGCATTAAAGATGTTTTTTCTGCTTAAGATAGACACTGATTTTTCCAGAAGTAACTATTAATGTTTTAGCAAAAATGCTTGTGTTATGAGCTTATGACTGGATAACAGACATGTGGATTATGCAACCCAAGTAACGTGAGAATTGTTCTCTTTCCCAAGGATATTCTTTTGCTGTTGCACAGAACAGGTCATCATTGGGTTCTATTATATCCTAAACATTTTTCTCTCATTCTGCATGTTTTCCAATTCTGTATTTGTCTTAGTGTCCATATAAACACAGAAAATTTCAGTTTCTATATTACATCTTGCCTGAAGAAGGGTCCTGAGTTGCCTCGAAAGCTTGCATATTGTAATCTTTTTTGTTAGCCAATAAAAGGTGTCATTTTGCTTGACTTTTCACTACATTCATAACGGCTAACACGGTGCAACACCCTAGTACTACAGGAAAACATGAAATTACATTTTTTTCTCGACCATCATTACAAACTACATGGGGTAAGTAAATTAAAAATATAATTTTTGGGTAGTGCTTTCATTTATGTGTTTAATTATAATGTGTATGACAAGAAATTTTAAAATGTTTGATGTTTGTGGCCTTTATTGACAGCAAACAATTGTAACTGCCATTTTCTCCTCAATTTTATTTGGCAAACAGATACTAAAATTTAACTGACTTCCTCCATTTGTTACTCTTTCACAGCTGCCACCAGAAGTTGTTGGTGTCGAAAGTAACCATAATATGAGCCTGGTAAGAAATCTACTAAAAGAATCTGTATTATTAAAATGCAATTAAAATTTATTTATAGATAACAGAATTTTTCTTCAAAAACTGCAGTTAAAAGATGAACAATATCAAAATTATTTTTAAAACAGTAAAAAGAACATTATGCTGATTATTCATCTCTGAATTCATATCAATGGGTTCCGAAAATCAATGAATGAATAGATGGACACTATATAGTGAATAATTGTATGAAGTTACGTTGTTTCCTGCCTTTTACCTTGATCTGTAGAATTATATTTTCACATTAGCATGGCAGTTATTTGATTTTGATCACTACACCGGAGCACCACAAGGAACTGTTCTGTCTCCTTTTCTCTTCACTCTGTACACCTCAGACTATAAATATAACAGCAGGCCATGTCTCTTGTGTATTGATAAAGAGGATGAGACAGAAGAGAGGAGTTTGATGGAAAAGTTTGCTTGTTGGTGCAAAGAGAATTGTCTGCATCTTAACATTAGCAAAACCATGGAATTGGCTATTGACTTTCACTGCACCAAACAGCCTCTATTCAAGAAGTGAATATAGAAGTGGTTCACTCCTACAAGTACTCGGGGGTCCACATTAATGACAGGTTGGACTGGTTTCAGAGTACTGAGGAATTATATAAGAAAGGGCAGAGCAGGATCTTTTTCTTTAAGAGACTGCGTTCCTTTAATGTGTGAAGTGACCTCCATTACATCTTCTACAACTCTGTGATGGCCAGTGCAATTTTTATGCTCTGGTGTGCTGGGCTGGTAACATCACTTCAAGAAAAGCCCATTGAATCAAAATGATAATTAAATGGTCAGGCTTAGTTATAGGGTGCACTCTTGACCCCCTGGAGGTAGTAGCAAAGGATAGAATTAAAAGAAACTGAGTGTCATTATTAATATTGTTGCACATCCTCTCTCTGACACACCAAATTGAGGACTTTCAGCCAACGAATTATTCAGCAGAAGTGTGTCAAGAAACGCTACTGGGGCTCCTTTATACCAACAGCAATATGTCTGCATAATGCATCACAGTGAGTGTGACTGGCAAGTCAGAGGTTTACTTTTTTTTTTTTTTTTTTTTTAGTCTTTCTGGTGTGTGTTCAGACCATAGTGTGTCTTTATTTATTTATCTATATTATTTATTTTTTTATAGAGCATTTGTAAAAAAAACAAATTTCCCCCAGGGGACAAATAAAATTCTATCTATCAATATACATTATGTTACAAAAGGTAAATTAAAAGTCAATATTACAAGACAATAAGAAGAGCAAGTAAATAAGAGTGAAAACTTTTTATAAGTTGTAGAGCTGCACTTTCACTGTGCTTCATTATTGTGTTTACGAAGTTCAACACACTGATTTATTCACTACTTGTTCAAATATTCAGTAGAGTCCTTTATTATAGTGCGCAATATAAAATTTACCATTTATAGCAAATAATAATGAATTATACAGTATGACATACATGCTTAAGAAATAAAAATGAATCCATCCATTCATGTTTTAAATCTCTTATCCAGTTCAGCTTCACAGGAAATGGGTACCTAACTAACTAACACTGATGGCAAAAAATTCAACTCCATTGTAGGACACAATGACACAAAAATCCACCTCTGTTCATAAAGGGACATTTAAGTGTTAGTGTATAATAACAAAAAAAAAAGGATCTGTGTGGCAGTTGAAATTAGGATTCTGGAATTGTGAGGCAGCGATACTAACCACCTTGCCATTTTGAAAGAAAGAGAATAGTACCTTACACATTGCCAACTTTGGTAACATGATAGTTTTGAATGCTATAATATTTCAAGATGAAAAATAACCAGGATAGGCTAAAGTCATATTCTTGCTATAGGCAGTATATTTTTAGATAGATAGATAGATAGATAGATAGATAGATAGATAGATAGATAGATAGATAGATAGATAGATAGATAGATAGATAGATAGATAGATAGATAGATAGATAGATAGATAGATAGATAGATAGATAGATAGATAGATAGATAGATAGATAGATAGATATTAGTCTGAATACACACCAGGATGACTAAAAAGAAAAAATTAAAAAGGAACAAACACATCTGACTTTTCAGTCACAGTGATTACATACTTACATATGAATTTAATTTAAATAAACATAATATGTGGACAATATTTGTTTTTAATTTCACAGATCAGTGAAGGTACAGAGTGCATTTTCATTCCCCACAAGCTCTTTCTAAAGGAGGCTCCTCGCACATCTGTGCAGTCTGCCATGGAGGTTGTGAGCTCCTATCCTACAGAGGAAACGATTAGACAGAATTACAACAGACTGCAGGCCTGGAGTGCCTACAAGTCCAAGCTAAGCATGAAAAAGACATAGAATGGTAAAAATATGACTGTCAGTGGACATAAAGGTTAAAAGAAGGCAACCGGCTCTGTGTGTGTTTGTCATACACCAACATATTAATGGTTAGCTTTTTGAGTCGAATTAGATAAAAATAAACACTTTGGCTGTAATTGTACTCAATTTGTCTTTTCTTTTCTTTCATATTTTTTGGAATGTCAAGAGTCATCTAATCACTCAAAGTGTCTCATCACTTTCCAGCAATGCTCCTTCTAAACAGTGTCTTTGCATGCTCACACATAGATGAAAATGAAGAGCAGATGGCATAAGCTAGCACACATAAAAACAGGAAAGGTTTGACACAATATCCTGTTTGGGAAATTTTTTTCTTATAGTTTAATTCCTTATGGAATGTGTAGTTAGATAAATAGACCCACAAATCTACTAATATCGTCAGTTGCACTTTATAATTAAAATAATAGCTGTTAATTATTAATTTTAATAAAATTTGCATTAATTGTATATAAATATTTGTACATACTGTAGGAGAATTGTTGGCTTTTGTGCTGAATAAGACTTAACATTAGGCATAACATAGGAGACACAGATGCTGTAAAATAAAATTAAATGATCAACACAGCAACAGGACCACAACTCCACATTTTGAAAACTTTGAGAAAGGCTGATTTAATTTAAAGTATAAGCATCTCTCAAATGGACTTACATTAAAACATGTTTTAAACCAACGAAAATATATTCTACCCTGTTGCTCACCACCAGCTACTGTATGTCTTGCTAGATTACACTGTTCATATTCATTCCTTGAATGCCAATGCCAATAATCTCTGTATAGTTGGTCTCTCACTATGATGTCATGATGTTATACATTGATTGGACAGTGATATTGCATTCTTTGCATACTTTGGCAAGGATATAGTAAACAGGAATTATGGGTAAATGTTTAAAGATAATCATTATACTTTGATTTATTTGAGTTATGTGATTATATTAGACTAGTCAGTTTATTTCCAGGGTCTTAATTTAATTTATGCTAGGGAGCTTTGCCCCCCGGTCTGCGCTACGCGCCAGCCACTTCGAATCTCTTCCACTTGCGTACGTGGATTTCACTTTAACTAAACAACAAATCTTTTCATTCTTGCGGATACGCCTCTTTATTTGGAAGAAACACTACTTTTTCCCTGATGGCAACATGAATTTGACAATCTGCAAGTCTCCGACTTAAAGTTTAAATCTGAACAATAAATTCCCTTTTCGCTGTTCCGTTATTTTACCGAGTAATAATTTCCATTTGTTTGCACTAATGCGATCTTTACTATTATTTTTTTGAGACTTTTAAATTTTAGTACTTTCATTATCTCTAACCTGTTCTGCATGTGTATCGTGCCAACATTTTTGAACCTGTTTACGAGGTTCTACTTTGTCATCTAATCTTTGTCTTTTATTTCCGGCTCCAGCGCGTGGTTAAATCTCTTGGCATAAAGTCTTGTCTCGCAGGACTTGAAAGTATCTCTCTGAAAACGTCACGTCTCATCCCAAGCTAAAAAGTCTCATCTCGTCCCAGGATTTTTTTATATAATAGAGAGATGTGTATGATTAAAGGGGCTACATAAGATTATGATTGTGTTGTAGTCGTCACCACAAATTACCACAGATACCTGATGGTGCATATGGACAGGTTTAAAAGGAAGCCCTTTATCTGGAGAGCTGCTGGTTTATTGGTTATCTGCATTTCATTATTAAGTAATGTCTGGTTAATTAAACAGGCAACAATTAAAACTTAAATGCAGCTGCTAAAAACTAAAATAGGCAATTAAGGCTTCTGAATTGCAACAAGCTAGATAACTAAAATCCTAAGAACTGTATTGCTTTAGTAGTAAATAAATGGGTTCTAATTAAGAAACTGGTTGAAGTGAAAACCTGCAGCAACTGCGGCCCTGCAGAACTGTAATTGAGGACCTCTATTCAACAATGTAACTAAAATTTGTCTTTGACGAATGAAAGCACTAACAAAGCATAGAGTTGTAGCCACTGCGGCCCTCCAGACTGTGATTGAGGACCCCTGGTTTAGATAAACAGTTACCTGTTTACAAAATTTGTTTATACGGCTGTTCAATGGCTATTTTTTACTATTTGACACAGATCCAATCTTTAAGAGAAATGTGAAGTGTAAAAAACAAAAATTTGAACAATACACCCTAATGTCATGGACTAGGAATCCCAAAGCATGTAAATCTCAAAAACGCACTTCCACCAAACAAAGAGAAGGAGAAGGACATGATATATCACAACTTCTGAAACCATGACTATGGAAACAGGATGCTGCTACATGGCAAAGGTTCACTGACATTTATATCAAAAGCACAGAAAAAGTCACAAATAAACTCACCACTTCCAGACAAGATCAACAGAAAGAAAACACAACAAAGCAAACCTCTGTGTTCACACTTACTCAACTTTTTCCCTAAATCTTCCTTTCCTAAATATGTGTTAAGCAATTATTTCATTTATAGTTTTTAAAATGTTGGTAAACTCATTAAATACTGAGATGGCTGCATCAGTGAGGAAAGTCAGGAAAGTATGGAACAGAGCAGAGGCAGGAACTAGTAAAGTCCTAGGGGAGAAACAAAGGTAGTGTTATGACTAAATCCCAAGGACTAAAGTGTTCCAAAAGCAGTAGTCCAAAAAATGCCCACTAGAGGGAGAAATCATCAAACCTGGCTAGTAACAAGAGCAAACAAAGAGTATTTGTTTATTATTCTTCTTCACAAGAAAAATGCTCTGTAATGTCATTAAGCCACAAAAAACACAAAAGGCATACAGCGCCTGTTAAAGGCAACACCAGAACAAAACAAAGTTCCAATACAATGTCCAAAAAGAGGTTAAAAGACAGAGCAATAAGATAAAAAAATCCAGAAAAATCAAAAATAGCGTAAGTATAGCAAAACCACAAGAAACTCACCTATTCCCTAGCACATTCAAAATTGCCAGGAACTGTGGAAGACCCTCTAGATTTATAGGGTGGAGGGCAGTTCCATGCAATGATTGGCATGTGTCTCCTCCTCTTGGGGAATCACCTCCAAAATACATGGAACATAATGCAGGCAGTTTATAGACAAGGTCAAAAACAGTGAATAATGTACATAATCAACAAAAGCAACCTTAACAATAATAAATGGCACAAAAATGAACAAAAAAATACATGAAATAAGCCTTTGGACCCTGACCATTGGAGAAAACATGACTGAAAAAATATTACGTGTTTCCTGGAATGTCATGCCTCAAGTGCATATTTTCCAAGACAGTAATTTGGCATATGGAATCAATTGTCTCTCTCGATACTCTGAAATTATCAATTAAGCTTAAATTAGGAAGTATAAGTGATTGTGAATTACACAGTATTACTCAATAAAGATTTTCCACTTCAGTATTTCATTCATTATGATCCAATGTGTGATTTAAGTGTTCCTTAATTTTTTTGAGCAGTGTATATATATATAGTGGCTTGCAGGGGGTGCTCCAGCCCCCCAAGCCTGATACGGACAGATACAGACACAAGTTCCAGCACAACACGTGCTTTTATTTGGCTGTGGGAAACTCTTCCCAATTGTTTACCATCTGCAGTGCACAGTACACAAGCACAATAATAGCAATAAACCATACAGCACTTTTTCTTCTCTTCTCTCTGTCTCCTTCCAGATCCACTCCTCCTCCACAAGCGTTATCCCGCTTAGTCCTGACTCTGGCTCCTAGAGCAGTTGCAGCTGGCTTCTTTTATGCTGTACCTGGGAGTACTTCTTGTGGCCCTTCAATGTGGTCCGGAAGCACTTCTGAGTGAGGCAAAAGCCTGCAAAGTACGGCTTCACTAGCACCCAGAGAACCCAACAGGGCTGTACCAAACTCCAACTCCTATGAAGCCCTATGGGAATCTGAGGCACAGCTGCAACCCAGGGGGGGGTTGCCATCTTCTACTTTGGAAGAGAGAATGCCCTGTGCCTGTTCTCTCCCTCCATCCTTTCTTTATGGAGGCTTCCCACTCTTTCCTCTCAATCTCTCTCTTTCTCTCTCACTATATATATATATATATATATATGGTTGAAATAGTTTACTGTCAAATAAATGCAAAGACACGTGTTTCGCCCTCATTCTGGGCTCATCAGGCGTACACACTCCACTGCACTCCCTCTCGGGAATCGAACCTCGGACGTCAGCGCCAGAGGCGAGGGCGAAACACGTGTCGCGTACTCTTTGCATTTATTTGACAGTAAACTATTTCAACCATTCTATGATCTGCTCTTCACAAACTGAGGGCACCGTGGCGGATGTTAGCAGATTGCTGGCCAACCACAAGCGTTACCTGGTAGGTAACCACCCATACAATCAGATTGTGACACAGACTTCGAATGCCATCCATCCATCCATCCATTGTCTCCCGCTTATCCGAGGTCGGGTCGCGGGGGCAGCAGCTTGAGCAGAGATGCCCAGACTTCCCTCTCCCCGGGCCACTTCTTCTAGCTCTTCCGGGAGAATCCCAAGGCGTTCCCAGGCCAGTCGAGAGACATAGTCCCTCCAGCGTGTCCTGGGTCTTCCCCGGGGCCTCCTCCCGGTTGGACGTGCCCGGAACACCTCACCAGGGAGGCGTCCAGGAGGCATCCTGATCAGATGCCCGAGCCACCTCATCTGACTCCTCTCGATGCGGAGGAGCAGCTGCTCTACTCTGAGCCCCTCCCGGATGACTGAGCTTCTCACCCTATCTTTAAGGGAAAGCCCAGACACCCTGCGGAGGAAACTCATTTCAGCCGCTTGTATTCGCGATCTCGTTCTTTCGGTCACTACCCACAGCTCATGACCATAGGTGAGGGTAGGAACATAGATCGACTGGTAAATTGAGAGCTTTGCCTTATGGCTCAGCTCCTTTTTCACCACGACAGACCGATGCAACGCCCGCATTACTGTGGATGCCGCACCGATCCGCCTGTCAATCTCACGCTCCATTCTTCCCTCACTCGTGAACAAGACCCCGAGATACTTGAACTCCTCCACTTGGGGCAGGATCTCGCTACCAACCCTGAGAGGGCACTCCACCCTTTTCCGGCTGAGGACCATGGTCTCGGATTTGGAGGTGCTGATTCTCATCCCAGCCGCTTCACACTCGGCTGCGAACCGATCCAGAGAGAGCTGAAGATCACGGCCTGATGAAGCAAACAGGACAACATCATCTGCAAAAAGCAGTGACCCAATCCTGAGCCCACCAAACCGGACCCCCTCAACACCCTGGCTGCGCCTAGAAATTCTGTCCATAAAAGTTATGAACAGAATCGGTGACAAAGGGCAGCCCTGGCGGAGTCCAACTCTCACTGGAAACGGGTTCGACTTACTGCCGGCAATGCGGACCAAGCTCTGGCACCGATCGTACAGGGACTGAACAGCCCTTATCAGGGGGGCCGGTACCCCATACTCTCGGAGTACCCCCCACAGGATTCCCCGAGGGACACGGTCGAATGCCTTTTCTAAGTCCACAAAACACATGTAGACTGGTTCGGCAAACTCCCATGCACCCTCCAGGACCCTGCTAAGGATATAGAGCTGGTCCACTGTTCCGCGACCAGGACGAAAACCACACTGTTCCTCCTGAATCCGAGGCTCGACTATCCGACGGACCCTCCTCTCCAGGACCCCTGAATAGACTTTTCCAGGGAGGCTGAGGAGTGTGATCCCTCTGTAGTTGGAACACACCCTCCGATCCCCCTTCTTAAAGAGGGGGACCACCACCCCGGTCTGCCAATCCAGAGGCACTGTCCCTGATGTCCATGCGATGTTGCAGAGGCGTGTCAGCCAAGACAGTCCTACAACATCCAGAGCCTTGAGGAACTCCGGGCGTATCTCATCCACTCCCGGGGCCCTGCCACCAAGGAGTTTTTTGACCACCTCGGTGACCTCAGTCCCAGAGATGGGGGAGCCCACCTCTGAGTCCCCAGGCTCTGCTTCCTCATTGGAAGGCATGTTAATGGGATTGAGGAGGTCTTCGAAGTATTCCCCCCACCGACCCACAACGTCCCGAGTCGAGGTCAGCAGCGCACCATCCCCACCATATACAGTGTTGACACTGCACTGCTTCCCCTTCCTGAGACGCCGGATGGTGGACCAGAATCTCCTCGAAGCCGTCCGAAAGTCATTCTCCATGGCCTCCCCAAACTCCTCCCACGGCCGAGTTTTTGCCTCAGCAACCACCAAAGCCGCATTCCGCTTGGCCTGCCGGTACCTATCAGCTGCCTCCGGGGTCCCACAGGACAAGAGGGTCCTGTAGGACTCCTTCTTCAGCTTGACGGCATCCTTCACCGCCAGTGTCCACCAGCGGGTTCGGGGATTGCCGCCACGACAGGCACCGACCACCTTACGGCCACACAGACTTCGAATGCCGTGAATATATATATATATATATATATATATATATATATATATATATATATATATATAGATATATATATATATATTGTCAAAGGTGGCTGGGTGTGGTCAGCATTCGGTTGCCTATAAAAGGGTCCGCCTCCCGACAGTCAAGGCTGGAGTCGGGTGAGGAGGTGGACGAGGTCGGAGAGGAGGCGGCAAGGAGAGGCCTGAGTGTGAGGAAAAGAGAGAGAGAGACGACTAGTGAAGAAGCCTGGACTGTTGAGAGACTGTGGGGGGTGTTTGGTGGCAGTGCACATAGTGACTTGTAGATATTAGGATTGTGAATAAACGTGTGGTGATGGCTACAAACGTGTCCTCCTGTCTGTGTCCGGGCTGTACCCTTTCACAATATATATATATATATATATATATATATATATATATTGTAAGGTGAATGTTATATAGCACCTGACCCGACACAGATTGGACATGGGAGGCACGTGTAAAATAAAACAAATACTTTTTATTTTCTTCCCCTGTGGGCGCACGTCTTCCCCGTAACCCACAGGCAATACACAGTCCCAAGCACACCACTAATGCACCGCACTGTCTCTTCCTCCTTGGCACCACCACTCCTTCCAAGCAACCTTGTCCTCCTCCACCCGACTTTGGCTGCTGAGTGGTGGTTGCTGGCTCTCTTTTATTGTGTACCCAGAAGAGCTCCAGTGGTTGATTATCGACAACCGGCTGCACTTCCAGGTGTGGCGAAATCAGTGCCCTAAAAGTGTCAGCCGCTCCTGTTGCAGCACCCCCTGGTGGCGCTTGCAGAACCCCACAGAGCTGCACAGAACTCCAACCCCCATGAAGCCCTGGGGGAGTCAGAGGCACCGCTGTAACCCAGGGAGGCTGCCATCTAGTGTCCAGGGGGAGATACTGGGCTTACCACCCTTTTCCCCCTTGCAGATGAGGTGAAGGGGCATCCCGGCCAGGCATGGGCCCCAGCCATCTGTCACAATATATATATATATATATATATATATATATATATATATATAGTGATAAAAAGCAGAGAACAGACTAAATAATGTTTGAAGATGGCCACCCTGTATACTAAAAAATAGCGAAAAATCAAGAAAACACGGTTTACAGAGCGAGTACAAAATGGAACTGACTAACATGAAAATTACTGGGCTTAAATATGGAGAAGAAAAGGAAGAAGTGGAGTCAGGATGGCCGGAACAAGAACTGATGTGGTGTTAGAGTGGATTCTGGGAATGGAAAATGATGTAATCAATGGGTGGAACGCTGGTGATGTCATCAAGAGGCCAAGTCTTTGGGTGAACTGCAGAGGAACAAGAGAAGAAAGGATTAAGTGAGAGTGTCTACCTTCGGTCTGGCTGACAAATATCAATATTTGAACCTGCAAACTGCCCCCCATGCACATGTGTGTGACAATTTATATATATATATGTAACATTTGAATATTAGAACAATTGTGATGAGCGCAGGCCATTCAGCCCAACAAGCCTGCTAATCCTATTCTCTGAGATTCTCCAAAATAACAAGTTGAGATTCTACAGTTCCAAAAGTTCTACTCTTTACTTAGTAAATTATTCCATTGTCTGTGGTTCATTGGGTGAATAAAACATTTTGAATTTTATGAAGTGAATCTGTGTGAAATTTGCCCTTATGAAGTTTTCAGCTGTGTCCTCATATTCTTGGTCAAGAATTTATTTTAAAGTAACAGACGTGACCCTTTCATAATTTTAAATGATTCAGTCATGTCACTTCTTAAACTCCATTTGCTTAAACTAAAAAAGTTCAATTCAGCTCATTTACTTTTCCTTATAACTTACTAGAAGCATCACTGGGTGTTCTAAGGGTAAGTAATTTTAAGCTTTAGTCTATTTGTCTGCTAGTCTGGCTTTAGTCTGTTCTGGTGTTTCAAATGCTCTGAACCACAAGGTTGCACTGTTATTCAAACTATAGTAAAAAGAAGAAACAAAACCCAAAGATACCCCCATGGCCAAAATTTTGGGCCAGAATATACTCTACAGTCTTTCCATGATGAAATGAAGGAGGTATGCAAATTTTGGTTGAAACTGGTTCAGCAGTGTGGATTGTGAACTGGACATTTTATATTGTATATCATATTGTAAAATAGAAGACGAGAGAGGAATGAAAACATTTGGCATTCCACCCTGTATACTTGAAATTAAACTTGGCAAAAATTGGCAATAAACACAAAGAGTAGTCTTTCAAGACTGTGTCCAATATGGGACCATCAGGGAGAGGGATCTGGTGGGCTTTTATAAGGAGGAGGGAGGAACAGCAGTGTCTTCGGAGGTTGCTGGAACTGATATCAGAGGAGGAAGTGGAGTCTGTGGAGGAACTCGACGAGGGTTAGAGCAGTTTCCCTTCTGGGGATCTGTAGGGGAAGGAGAAAGAGCATTAGTACATCCAGTCAACCCCTGTCTCAGCATACAACATTCAGTTAAGCCCTTTGATGCCTCTTTTGTGCATGTGTGTGACAATATATACACACATGCACAGATTTTCAGTTTTACAGTATATATTAGATACTTCTCTCTTATTTCCAGAATCGGCCTAGTCATTCTCCTTTGGACCTTCTCTAATGCTACAATATTGTTTTTGTAATATAGAGACCAAAATTCTGCAGACTGAAGAGGCTTGATTTGTGACTTATATAACTTAAGTATAACTGTGTCGTATTTTTGAATGGGCGTATAAGTCGGGGTCTGATTTTATGATCGATTTTTTGGGCTTCGAGACGCGACTTATTTGCAAGTATATACGGTACTCAATACCTTCATTAAGCAGTATATCATAAATGTTACCTGGTCCTAGTGATTTGTTAGTTTTCAGTCCTTTTAACCCAAGCAATACTTCTACTTGTACAACTTCCAAATAATTAAGTACGTCCTGTAACAAAGAACACAAACAAACATAAAGGTTAGGGGCACCCGCAAGCAAACCCTGTATAAATGGAAAAAAAAACGGAAATTATAAAAGCATTGAAAAGAGGAAAAAAAAAGTCTTTTTATACGCGAGTCTCAAAGTGACTGTCCAAGATGGCGATACTTCTGGGTAAGTACAGGCCAGTCAAAAAGAGGCGGGTCCAGAGGGATGGATTCTGGAAGTGACATCAGAGGTGGTCGAGCTGTCAATCATCCGGTCTGTAGAGAAAGGAAGAGAAGAGGCATCCGTAAACACTGTCATCTTGTGGATTGGTGACAATTCACCACTAGAGCCTTTAAGATGTCCTCAAGGTGCACATGTGTGACACTCCTTAGTAGTTCCCATTACTTTTGGGAGGTTATTGACTCCTTCACATGTGTAAACTTCAGGAAAAATGCAAATTAAAGCATTTGTTATTTCGCTCTCTGTACATTCTAGCTTACCCTTATTGTTCCTAAAACACTTCACATCCTCCTTGACTGTCCTGTTACTACTAGAATATTGACATAGCCCCTTGGGACATTGTTCTCCTTTCTGTAATTATCTCTATGAATGCTTTTTAAGCTTTCCTAATATCCTTTTAAACATTGCTTTCATATGTCCTATAAATTACCACAGAAGTTATTATGTCTTATCAATCTATTCTTCCTTTGTAATTTCTCTTTTAGCTCCTTATTTATCTTTTACAAAGTTCTCTTTGTTTTCTTACCCATTCAAAAATGTCCAACATTATATTGCAGTGATCTCGGGTATTAGAGACAGAAGAATGGATAACATTGGTGGTAATTGGCGGTTACAATGACTGTTGGTACCTTCATAGTCAGACCCACCTTCTCCTTCTTTGGCAGGGCAGCAATGCCATTCCTATGTTCTACGGCTCTGCATGCTCTCAGGTGACAAGCCCTGAGCATACATGGTGCTGGCTCTGCCTTTCACTTTTCATCTGGGATCTTTGAGATATGGATGAGAAACAGGCATAAGCAGAATGTATGAAGTCTGGTTCAGATTTTAAATGCTTGCTCCTGAAGCTTTGAGGCTGAAGTACTCACCACTTTTCCTACATATCATCATATGCAGTTTGTACTATATGTGTCTTAAATATTTTTTTATATCAACGCATTCAAACGCTGCCTATTACATGTTAAAAACCATACAGTTCAAAATGAGACCTGTACAACATACATTTTTTTAGTGTTGACAATTGTACCAGCATGAAAAAACAGCTAACCGTCATTTAGAAATTTGACAATTTCAAAGTTAAATTAAGCTGACCTTTCAGATCTAATGACATGGTTGTCACTTTCTTCTGCATTGTGCAAGGACAACCTTAACCATTAAATAGCTGCTAATTCAAAACTTAGCAGGGTGTTTCTCCTACCAACAGGGGCATGATTTCTAGATGATGGTAACAATCTGCAAGTCTCAGATAATTGCTGCCAAATGCCACTGTAGAGCTGGCCTCCTAGGCTTCTTAGCAGAGAATTTGTAATTGTCATGGCAGGTAGTTGGATGTGAAGTTTATAACTGATTTTTGTTTATTAGAGTTCATGTTGTTTTAGTCACGATTGGAAAATGGCTTTGAAATAATGAGCTTTTGAAATTTCTTGAACAAAAGCTTTAATCAGTGAAGGCAGTGTTAGTCATTGAAAACAACACCTATAGTAATACTGCATTAAATACCTCTTAACTCAAAGTGTTCTTTACGTAAATGAATTGTAGAAATTATTAAAAGTGTATCAGATCACCAAGGGGCATCAGGGTGTGCATTTAAAACAATCAGAGCATATTGCCACCATTCTGACAGCATGTTTATTCTAAGCCTCCCTTCCTGTGAGTTAAAAAGAAGCTTTGCGTGGCTTCTGTCATGGAAACAATAAAATCATCAGGCAGTGCTAAAAATTAAAGATGACTGAGACTTTGGTAGTCAGCCATATTCATTCCTGTTTACTCATAGCCAATTTCATGTCAAGCTGGAACATCTCCAAGACAGTCCTGAATGGAATATCAGTCCCCATCAGTGCACAATCATACTCATTTACACCATGTCAGAATAACATCACCAATATCATCCCAACAGCATGTCTGAGCAAACTCACGTTTAGTTCATATTGAAGGCATCACAAATTCTATAATTATTTTGATTTTCAACCTTCAAGAGTTTATCTGTTTATCTTCTAAACCCATTTTATCCTGAGCAGGTTCAAGGGGAAACTGGAACCTATCCCAACAAGCATAGGGAGCAAAGCAAGAACAATCCCAGTCCATCAGAGGGTAAACAGAGAAACACACACACATGGTTAGTCCATGTATCCTGGAAGTGTCTTTGGTCTGAAGCCCATACAAGACATGCAAGCTCCACGCAGGGAGAACCCAGGACCTGAACTTGGGTCTACCACTGCAACACTGTGCCACCCAGTCCAAACGTGTTAGGATTCATATTTTTAATAATGACATTTTATATCCTGCGCCTCATTACATATGATTTTTACATTTCACATTGGATATGTTTTTATTAGTGTCTTCCCACTGGGCCACACTGCTGACCCGACAAAGTCTGTCAATAAAGTTGTTTTTTTGTTGTCACTTCAAGGTGAGAAACTGATATTCATCTTTGCCTCATTTTTGAGAAATTCAATAAACTGAAAGCAATTTCAGATTTAATCCATAATGCTATTTATCAAGAACATTTGCTCACCAGGCCACGGTGACTGAAAGACTGCTGAAATTGTAACCTCATATGTTTCAGAATAAAGAGTTAATCCTTGTTTGATATTCAAATGCATAATGGAGCTCTTTTTTAACATCTGTATCGTAAACAATAATGTCTGTATTAGAGAGTATCATGAAGCAAATGTAGGTGGTGATGTTTCTATTTCTGAGAGTCATCTGGACGGACTGGATAAAAAGATGTAAGGCTTGTGTTTTAGAAGCAAACCTCTACAGACTGCATTCTTCATATTAGCAGCTGGTAGAAAAACCTGCAAAAACTAAACAGTTTCAGCACCCTGACATGCTGGGCACATTTAAATAAATCCTTGCCTTCTTCATTGGGTTCTTTACATGTGTATGGACAGCAGGGACATGCACAGCGGGTTGACTATGGTGACCCCAGCTCCTGAACCTTTACTCCAGTTGTCCCAGCTGCCATTTTCTCCTGGTAGGAGCTAACACAGCAAAAATGCACACAGTGGCCCCTATGGGTAGACCATCCCAGCAAATATGCAAACATTGGCCCCATGTGGGCAGACTATGGATTGTGTGGGCTAGGGCAAACCCAATAAAATATAACACTGGGCCAATATGGGGGATGCTACAAGGGCCCCCTTAACAAAGTTTCCCTAGTAGCCCAAAATGGATTAATCGCTGGCATTAATAGATCCCTCATTGGCCTAATGATAGTTTAGTAATGCTGGGCAATTAACTCACTACACCTTAAAGTACATATCATTTTAAAAGAATTGCTTTACAAACTTGATTTGGGACATGCTGTGTGATAAACTATAATAATGCATTTGCAAAAAAATGTTGAAAATAAATTATAGGCTTAAGAGAGAATATAGAGAATATATATGACGCCCCCACCCAATTTCATTGCAAAGTTTGTGAATGTGCCTCTTGAATTGCGGAGGCAGTGTGGACTCAAGAAAACCCAATTAAATACCATTCTGGCCTAATGTGGGGGTGCTACTACAAGGGGCCGCACCAAACATGCACCAGGTGACTATTACACTGGTTCAATGAGAGGGCTGCTACAAGGGGCCACAGCAAACATGCACACAGTGGTCTCCTGTGAGCAGATCATGGGCAGTGTGGGTTTGGGAAATCCCAATTAAATACAACACAGGCCCAATGTGGGGGCTTCTACAAGGGATCCCTAAGCAAAGTACCCCTATTGGCCAGAATATGGATCAATCACTGGCAGTACAAGTTCAGTAAGTCATGCATTGGCCCAGTGATGGTTCGGTAATGCTGGCCAATGTTATCACTACTCCATAGCTTATCTCTTTTTAATGTTGTTGTAGAATTAGTGTAGTGAATTAATATTTTCAGTGGGTTTTAGATTTTGATTGTAGAAGGATAAATAACAATTTGAATGATTTCAAACAAGGATTGTTTTTATATTGGCTAAAATTGCACAATTTTTATATATTATTGGTAATGAAGGTGGCAGAGTTAAAGATGTCAAGATTTACAGTGGGTGTGACGAGGATGGATAGGATTAGAAATGAGTACATTAGAGGGTCAGCTCAAGTTGGACATTTTGAAGACAAAGTCAGAGTTTTAGAATGGTCATGTCATACCAGCTTGCCGCCATGTCCTTCAGGAAGCGTTGAACCTTATCTTTCACCTCTTCATCGGAGCAGAATCGCCTTCCGGACAAATGTTTTTTGAACTTAGGGAACAGGTGGTAGTCACTGGGTGCAGAGAGCATCCAGAGTGAATTCCGGATTCAATTAGCGATGAATTTCAACCGGTTTAATGCCTTTTGTGTTCAAAAATCGAATAACTGTGCAGACTTCGCAATTGGCAGTAGCGTTCAATGGGAGCTCCATTTTCAAGGGCTGCCAAGCCAAGATTGAGTCATCCCAGCGAAGCCGCGCATGCTTGTTTGGGAGTGGAGGAAGCACCAATCACAACAGTGTGGCCAACAGCCGTACAAACAGTAAAGAACTTTGAGCTACATCATTTGTATGAAAATGTGGTATATAAATAAATGTTGTTGTTCACCTTGGTATAGGCTGGTGTCCTGACCAGGGGTTGGTCCTGCTTACACCCACTGCTTGGTGGGATAGGCTCTCCAAGATAAAAATTTGATGGATGGACAAGTAACATACAGAAATTTTTTCAGGTTCATGGCAAAATTTGGGCTTGCTTTCTGTTTTCCCACAATGGGCCATTGTTTTTTGGGGCATTGTTGCCCCAATGTGCAGTGGCCCAATTATTGGCACCACATAGGGCCAATATGTTTGCCCACACTAGGCCTGCACTGGCCCAGTGTCAGTTTGTTTGCTGGATATTACTTCTTTTTCAATGTAAATGAAAAAGCAGTAGTAAGTAAAGTGCTTTGTAAACACTAGGTAGGTTACAGTTCACCATACCACATGGAAATAAAGTATGGTCTATGATAGTTATTATTATTAGACCCACAAAAATGAAAAATAATTATATTTGTGTTGGTTATGTTAATTTGTATCTCATTAGAACCTGTAAAGTACTGTGCACACACAGCAAATATTAACTTTGCCACACACCAACTTTCAAAAAAATATGAGAGACTTTAAAATTACCTGCTTTTGCACAGTACAAAGGATTTACTTTCTGTCAACTCAAGTTCATTGCTACCAAGTAAAGCATCATAAAACCAACAGCGTCTGTGAGAATAGGTCTCCATGTCTGCATGTGTGCCTGCTTGCTGAGAGAGCTCAGGTTTCAGATTTGTTCAGTACCAGTTGAGCACAGCATATGTCTGCCCACAGAATGGTGCTCAAGCAATGATGGGTATATGCGAAGAGACCGAAGCTGATTTAATGTGTCCATCGAAGTCTAAAGTACTGAAAATCTATGCTACATTGCCTGTATCAACAGCAACTGCTGAAAGTTTTTCTTAGCTCAGTTTGGTCTAGGGTTACCATATTTCTCAAGCCTAAAAAGAGGACACAGAAGAAAACACTTTCTCCATATAAGGGGAGGATGGAGTTTGGAGTTTCCCTCGATCCCAGCAAACAAACTGACATTGGGCCAATGTAGGCCCAGTGTGGGTAAACATATTGGCCTTATGTGTGCAGCCAACAATGGCACAATTAGGATTTGCACATCAGGGCAACATTGGCCCCAAAACACTGGCCCAGTGTGGGCAAACAGACAGGGAGCCCAAATCTGGTCATGAACTTGAAAAAAGTCCATACCTTGCTTGTCCATCTATCAATATCCAGGGTAGGGTTGCAGGGCACGAGGAGCCTATCCCAGCAAGCAATGGGTGTAGAATGGGACAACAGCCCATCACAGGGTGAACACACTCACACACACAGCATAAAGCTAATTTAACACCACCAGTCCACCTAACCTGCACGCCTTGTAATAGGAAACCAACATGGACACAGGGATAAACATGCAAACTCCAGACAGAGAGGACTTGGGATGTGAAACTTCGGCACCCCTTATCAGTCCATTGCTTGAAACTTTTTTTATTGTTGCTTGTTGTATTAAGTGTATAAGTTTAATATGTCACTGTGCTCTGTGCAAATACATTTAAACCAATAACGTGCAGTAAATACACTTGACTTGGGCATTCATAGTTTTCATACTCTTTCTCTGTACGTTTAGCATTCATTTGCTCAGAGATTGATGTGGTTGCTGCTTCCTGAGCAGCTCTTCTTTCTCCACTGTAGCAGCCCACTTTCTCTCTTCTTTCGTCTGCATCTTTGTGTGTTAAAACTGATTAAGTCAGTGTCTGTCTTGCAATTACTTAGTATGTTTTCTTTACATTTTTCACTTAAGCTGGCACTTAAGTCTTCAATCTGCCTCAAGAATGATTTAAGATATGAAGAGGTAGGGGAAGTGATGGCGAAGGTGGTGAGGAATGAGAATGGCGCCTGTACGCATGCGCCGCACGGTTGCCCTGCTGGCTGCTGCAGAGAGTTGATTCTACAATAAATTAAAATAAAAATAAAAAGAGGAATAACCTTGGAGGCCAATCATCACCCCGAAAGCGGACAGTAGAGTTCACGTAGTATATGTGTACCAAATTTCAAGTCAATAGGTCAAACGGTTTGCAAGCTACAGGTGATTTAAAATCCTGGAGAGACAAACGAACAGCCACGGTAGTGTATTATATATATATATAAATCTGCCTTTTTCTGCTCGCATGCACAGTTGACACAGAGCCAGATTTAGCACGGGGGTTCACCATATAAGAACTGCTGGGCAAGCATTATAAAACAAGACAGTTAGGGACTACTGCGAAATGGGCAGTCAGACTGATGACCATTGTATACTATTTTTGTGTGTCAAAATCAGCATGATATAGTATCCTCATTTGCCTTGTTTGGAATGGCATGATTTTCCTAAGTGGGGGCCTGCACATGAAGAAAGAGTATAAAGCCTTGGAACATTGCCCGATACACCTTTGAAGTCGATGGACAAATGGAAGATAACGTCATCTGATCCTGAAAATCCTTCCACTGCATAGCTAAAATGGCAGACTCTACACATCGGTCCCCAACTCCCAAACTGGGTTCTTGCCATTGGCTCCCTTGTCTGGTATGCAGCATAAGCCATTATTAAAGAAAGCTCAGTTATTTCTCCTATGTGATTTCTTACCGCCATATCACTAAGGGAGGGGTGTCACCTTTTTATATTATATCTACTGTATATACTGTAGATTTGGGTTAAGTAACACACCGCAAATGCAAAAGAACTCATTCCAAGGAAACTAACGCTCCCTTCTGGGTACACTTGTTTTTTTTTTTTTTTTATAAATTAAATTATGTGTAATTATGAAGATTTACAATTTTTTCTTTGATAAAAAAGGAAAACAAAACATAATACTAATGTG
This sequence comes from Erpetoichthys calabaricus, assembly GCF_900747795.2. Lineage (NCBI taxonomy): Eukaryota > Metazoa > Chordata > Cladistia > Polypteriformes > Polypteridae > Erpetoichthys > Erpetoichthys calabaricus. The sequence continues at coordinate 179,093,314 of NC_041398.2, forward strand.
GCTTGAAACTATTTGTTCTTTTTAAAACACAAACAATAAAATTATGTGTATTATAAGGATTTGCAATTTTTTATTAATAAAAAAGGAAAACAAAACGCAATACTAATGTGGCTTGAAACCTCTTACAAAACACAAACAATTAAATTATGTGTAATTATAAACATTTGCAATTTTTTATTATAAAAAAGGAAAACAATATTAATGTGGCTTTAAACTATTTGTTCTTACAAAACATAAACAATTAAATTATGTGTAATTATGAAGATCTACAATTTTTTTTCATTAATAAGAAAAGGAAAACAAAACACGATACTAATGTGGCTTGAAACTATTTGTTTTTATAAAACACAAACAATTGAATTATGTGTAATTATAAACATTTGCAACTTTTTATTAATTAAAAAGGAAAACAATAGTAATGCGGCTTTAAACTATTTGTTCTTACAAAGCACAAACAATTAAATTATGTGTAAATATGAAGATCTACAATTTTATTATGAAGATCTACATTTTTTCTTCATTAATAAGAAAAGGAAAACAAAACACAATACTAATGCGGCTTTAAACTATTTATTCTTACAAAACACAAAATGCATTTGTATTTATTGGGACTATTCTGGATTTCGTTTTTTTGTTTAGTTCTTGTATGGTGTTACAACCCTGAACATGAAAACATTACCAATAATATATAAAATATGTACAGGTTTACCCAAAGTATGAAATAATACATTTCAAAACACTCAAATTTTTATTTGAATTTCTTGATGTACTATTTCAAGCCTCATAATATGTAACAACATTAAAGAGTGGGATACAGTAAGGTAGTAATGACACACAGGCCAGCGTTACCAAACCAGCACTGGGTCATTGAGGGACTTACTGAACGTGTACTGCCAGAGATTAACCCATTTTGGGCAACTTAGGGAACTTTGCCAAGGGGTCTATTGTTGCAGCCCTCGTATTGGGCCAGTGGAGAATTTAATTGGGTTCCCAAAGCCCACAGTGCCCATGGTCTGCCCACAGGGGACCACTGTGCACATGTTTGCTGGGAAGTCCTGGCTGGATGTCTGGGTGAGGGTATCTACAGAGCTCTAATCTTCTGCTTGTGTCAGTAGACCAGGATATCAGTATTACCAAAGATGAAGACATTGCAGTTTAACAAGATTTTACTATAAACCCCAACAACTGGCAATCACCTACTTTTATTATTTTTGCTTTGTTTTTGATACTGAGAGTATAATATTCATAAAATCATTTTACACTGTACTTCAACATTCTGAGGATAATAATTTTACTTTTCCCTGCAATACACAAGTCTAATACGCTAAAGGAATGGTGACGTAACGTACCAGATGATCAGTTTGAGTGGCTTCCTGAATATCTGACCCATAATAGGCAGTTTATGGAGGAAAGAAATCTTTGATTTGATGTGCCACAATGTAAATTCTTGCTGTTAAGATGGAAAGAAATAGCATTTGGTATTTCATTTAGATAGATAATAATTCTTGTATTTGCTGTTTCATCTAGTTTAGATGTGGTATATTAATAAATTAAAGTGGATGTCCAGCAGAGGGTGTATAATGTCTTTTCTCACAATTTAACATAATCATCAAACATAGACACACTTTTTGTGAAGGATGTGTATATTATAATGCCTCTTAACCCTTTCGGACCTGGATTTTCTGTTTTTATGGGAAAAATTATTTTGTGAGATCTACTACCTTTGGGGTGTTTAGTAAGCTCAAAAATGAAAAAACAAAAAATGATCACGATTATTGTAGAATAGCTGCCTAATACTTCAATCTTCTTGAGGAAATAAAACTGAAAGTGGAGCTACTTACTATGTGGTCCAGAAGCATCCATTTTCACTTCTGTGTTGTGCAGACTGTATGCCATTCATGCCCGGTTCCAACAGCTGCAAACGTACCTGTGCTTTACAAAAACGGCTGCAATATTTATGTACTAATAATAGGATGTCAGGGCAGAAAGGGTTAAGTTACATCCAAATTTTCATTAAAATAAAAAAAGTACAGAAATACACGTGGGCACTATTTTGTGTTCAGAATTAAAATGTAACAAATCGTATCCTAGTGAAGTGCCCTTTCTCCCCTTTTGAGTCACTGCCCACCCAGAGGTCTGTGCATGTTACAGGTGTGCAATGCCATGAAAACAAGAGCTGTACAGTAAAGTCATACCATTTTTTTAAAGAGCCTTCCCATCACAAATGGGCAACAGTTGGTAAACATGAGAGTACAAAGAATCATAATGGAGCAAAGCGAAATGTTACCTAGTAAAGAATAAAAGGAATCTGAAGCTGAAGAAGTCCTGGAGGAGAACTTGAGAATCTGCTAAAATTCACAAAATATGAGTGGGAGTCAAGCTAAAGCTAGAAAATGAAACGAACCTTAGTCATTTCTCAATGTTTTTTCCACCGTTCTCAATGTACCTGTGCCACCTGTCTAGAAGTGTCTGGATTCCACCAGAATACAAGGTTTTGTTTTGTCCTCGCAACCACTCATGCACCGCTTTCTTCACGTCGTCCTCTGTCTTGAATCGACGACCACCCAGATGTTCTTTTAGCAGTCTGAATAGGTGGAAATCACACAGTGACAAATCTGGCGAATGAGGAGGATGTGGCAATACCTCCAACTTCAGTTTCTCCAGACAAGTTTTGGTGTTCTTAGCAGTACGTGTTAGGGATTTGTCTTGTACCAAAAGGACTCCTTGCAACAGCAGTCCCCACCACTTGGATTGAATAACAGGCTTCACATTGGTCTCCAGCAAGTCACAGTAACTTGCACTAGTGACTGTAGTACCCCTCAGCATGTAGTGTTCAATAATAACTCAGGTGCACAAGTGGGTGGGAAGACAAGAAAAAATCTTTTATTCTGCTGGAATCCAGGCACTTCCAGGCAGGTGGCGCAAATGCATTGAAAAGGATGGAGACTACATTGAGAAATGACATTATCAGTTTTGGTAAGGTTCGTTCCATTTTCTAACTTTAGCTTGACTTCCCCTCGTAGTTTATAATAACTTTCATTAGTAGTACTAGGGTGTTGTACCATGTTAGCCATTGTGAATGTAGTGAGAAGTCAAGCAAAATGACACCTTTTATTGGCTAACTAAAAAGATTACAATATGCAAGCTCTCGAGGCAACTCAGGCCCCTTCTTCAGGCAAGATGTAATCATAGTCTTGAGGCACAGCCAGCCAGTGCCTCAGCTAACCACCGAGTAAAATGCACTCATGCACATCTGCACACAAATGGATCCTGCACCTTCTCGGGGTGCGATTATTTATTTAAAATTGGCCACCTATTGTTAAACAGCGGACCTGCTATACCACAGCTACCTAAAAAATAAACATTTTCATTTTTTTATTTTATCACCTGAAAACGAGGAATGTTTATAACATAGGCAGATTAAAATCACTTTTGCTCTGCCGATATTAATATATAAAGCTTATTTCACAAGCATAATTACGCATCTGTGTTTCATCTTCTATTTTTTCTCCTTATTTAAAACTTCAGTTTTATGCTTACATTAGCAATAAATTCTTTGTGTAATAGATACTTGAAAATAATAAGCAAAATAGTCTCTTTAGTTAATTTATTAACTGACCTTTAAAAAGAAAAAAAGCAACCAGCTTAATATTATGCACTATCACCTCCATACCTAGTGTGCTAATGGCTGATGCATCTGAGCAGAGAGATGTGGCAGATGAGGTTTAATGTCACAAATTATAAGGTCATGCATGTTTGACACAACAGTGTGGACTACAGGAGTCAAGATTGCTTGACAAGAACATCATTTTACATGCGGAAAACAAGAATATAAAATATAACTGCAAAATGGGAAATATGGTGACTTTCAAATTGGATTTTTTTACATTTATATGACTGTGAGAATAACTCCATTGCTTTAAACAAAAAAGAGAGAAGTGCAAAACTTTAAAATATACAACTTATTAAGAACTCAGTTGCCTATAATTAATCACACATTTTCAGAACCTATAGATTCTATTATATATAGCATACAATATTAAATAATGTATGGAGAAAACTATTTGTAGTTTATTGTTGTTTAATGAAAAGAGTCCAGTTTCACTGTAGTGTTCTCTCTCTACCGTTGTTTCAACTTTACCTTCATTTTCAGACTTGCTTTCACCTGCAGTACAAGCAGTGGTGTTAGATCACTCCCTTTGACTGATGTCCTTATCACTATAAAAGAGGAAGAAATAAAACCAATACATGAGTAAAGGCTGCCATGTCTCATTTGGAAAGGAAATGTTGTTGAAAGGGTGCCTGATGCCAATCCATTAAGTGGAATGTTATCATGAGGGTCTCTTGAGTTGATTGAGCGGTTGTAATAAGTACTGGGTGTTTTCTTTAGGTTATTTACTGCTTCTCTGTATTCTTTGAAATGTTCTCTGTCTCTCATTGTAGAGTCAGAGTCAACTTTAGTTTACTGTAGTGAAGTTAGGCCACCTGATTTAAGATGAATCATTGACAAAGTTTCAGGAGGTGTTTGTTGGAGAGAGGAGAAGTGGAACAGGAGAAGAGATTACAGAGCTGTGGGGATAATCTAATGAATACAAAGATCAAATTTACCACCCAATCGACTATTTTAAAAATACTGTATGAGTTGGAGGGTGCTAAGGAGGCATGCCGTTACAGGAGCAACCTTTATGAGTTGTTGTTGTTGAAGGCCATGCCAGAGTGAGATGAGAGTGCATAATCTTCATATTTTAGAGATTTATACTCCTTACCTTTAACACTGGTAAAAATGTATTACTTGTGTTAATTCAAAACACTTGCCATGTTTACTATATTGTTTTATGTTGTATATATTATATCAGTGAATTTAAGTATCTTGTTGTAGATATTTCTTTCTTTGTTATTTATTTTGCAATTACTTACTTCTTGTTTGGCTGTGTTTTATGCAAAGCAATTTACTTGAGAATCTGAAAGGGCTGGAAAACAGATGGAGAGGTAAGCTCTCTTTATCTCAGATATTCTACTTTATATAAACTTTAACTTCTTATATTGTGGAAAAGAAATAGTCAAACCTCGGATCCAGAAGAAGCAATGCAATTTTTGCATTGACTGTAAAATAGTAGGCCAACTGTTTGTCTCTGCAAATATTTGAAGGGTTGAGTTTCCAGTTTGGCTTACATGTTTTGTGTGAACTTTGAGAAAGCTTGTGGCTATGTGTTCCCATATTTGGTGTTAAACACAATTCCAAGGAACCTTTGATAAGGGATCATCTTTTCTTTTTTCCTTCAGACATAATGTCAATGTACAGACAAAGTTTAAAGAGTGTCCAGTTTAAAAACCTACAGTAAGTATAGCATTACTTCTATTTGAAGATGTTATTGACCTGTAGAAATCAATCATTCCGGTATTTTGACACGTTGAATAGATTTGCTGCCAACCGTCATTCAGTTGACATAAGAATTAGTATCTCCAAATACAACATCTTAGCCTTCTCTCAAAAAATGCATCTGGCTACCTGTTGGTGAAGAGAAGTAGCTGGTGTTGTGATCTGAGTCCAATAAACTCAAGTTTGAATACTTAAAGAAGGGACTTGGACCACATTTAAAACACTCAAAAGGAAGAGGGAAACTGCCAAAGCTAAGAGAACATCAAAAATCTAATGCAATGATTCCTGCAGCACACAAATGGCAAAAGGTGAGGCCTTCAAAAAGCCCTCAAAATGCAAACTAGAATCCTAACCAGACTGCCCCAAAAACAGAGCCTGACTCTAGGAAATGGGGACACTTCACGTCTGTCTAGACCTCAAAATAGAGAACAGGCTTTTGAAGTTCAAAATGCAAAAATCTTAAATATCACAAAATATATCTTACAATAGGGAGTACCATGGAACTCCAGCTTGAACAGAGACAATGTTTATAAAATAAGATTTAATGACAAAAATTGCAAAAATAAAATACTCAAGAAAATATCATAAAAGGAGGCAAAATGGTATTGCCTAAAAGGCAATCCTCCGCAAATAAGTCCCAACACAAAAACTACAAATCAAAATCCTTACAACAGTAGCAGAAGTCTCAAAAGCCAGTGAATATAAATAATCAGATAATTAAAATGAGAACTCACAAAACTCCCAAGCATGTTCACAATGAACAGCAAGGGACTGCATTTCCTACAAGGCTTTATAGGGCTGGGAACAATCTTTCACAATAGATGGACAGATGGACCCCAAAATACAAGGAATATCAGAGAACATATTCTCATAAATAGAAACTGCATACAAACTAAATAGAATCAAATTAACAGATAATGCACAATTAGGCTGTGATGGACAGCCAGCTCTCTTTCCCAACTGGGACACCTGTTTTACAGAAGAATCGGAAGGGTTAGTGGGCTCAGGGCATTATCTCCCCCGGATCGCCAGATGGCAGCAACCCTGTAGTGCTGCAGAGCCAAAGATTCCCACAGGGCTTCATGGAAGTTGGAGTTTGGTGGCTCAGCACTATTGGGGTCCAGGGGTGCAGCTAGGGGGCGCTGCAAGCACTATGGAACCCTACTTTGTCAGGCTCCCACCTCAACCATAAGTGCTTCCGGATCATGCTGATGGGCCACCTGAACTACTCCTGGGTGCAGTATAAAAGAGGCCAACTTCTTTCATTTCAAGAGCCAAAGTTGGGAGGAGAGTGATGAAGCTTGCTGGACAAGGAGTGGAGGCAGATAGAAGAAGAAAGAAGAAGAGTGAGAAAAGAAGACTGAAGAAGAATTCTACTTTATTATTCGACTTGGTGCTTTGTTGTACTGTGCAGGTGTGAAACTACTGGAAAGAGTTTCCCATGGAAAAATGAAGCCTGTGTGTCATGCTGGACTTGTGTCTGCAACTGCTTGTGTCAGGTTGGGTTAGATAGAGAACAGCCTGCAGTCACATAGACAAATAAATAAATAGAACAATATTATAAAAAAAAAAATAACCAAAAACAATTAACAATAGTTAAAAGGAGACAAAAAACACTTCAAGCAGGAGCCAGGAGAGGAATCCTGGCATGACCATAGTATCTCAGAACTCAGACATTTTCAAAAATACAAAATAACTAAACTAAATACTAAATTAACAAGAAATCCAAAAGGATACAATAGAAAATAGCAAAAGGCAACCCAAAATAACGACAAATCCAAATCATAAAACCAAAGATCAAAACTAGAACACAATAGTCAAAACAAAGGTCAAAACTGAAAAAGTGGTCAAATAGGGAAAGTATTAAAAATTACAAAAACAAAAAAACACCACAATCCTAGTCCAGAAATGTCAATTTCATGTTCATCCTAACCTTTTCATGTTGTGAAGCCCAGGGGCCTCATGTATAAACGGTGCGTACGCACAGAAATGTTGCGTACGAACCTTTCCACGCTCAAATCGCGATGTATAAAACCTAAACTTGGCGTAAAGCCACGCACATTTCCACGGTAACTCATTCCTTGGCGTACGCAATTTCTCCGCCCGGTTTTGCAGACTGGCGGCACCCAGCGTCAAAGTAGTGCTACTGTTCCTGTGTGATCACCCTTTCATTCTTAAATCCACATTCCTGGCGCGGCTTTATAAATACACTGAAATTAACTGCATATTGTTTGTTAGTGTAATGCATCTGATTGTAATTAACCTGCAGCAATATAATGGTCCAGGGAATAGCCATAGTATTCTAAATACCATAACTGCTTTAGCGTTGTAACTCTCACTGCATCTTCTTTCAGCTGATCCCGTTAAGGGTTGCCACAGCAGATCATCTTTTCCCACATTACTCTCATTGCACCACTCGGAGTATTTATGTCACTGTATCTGAGTGGGAAATCGCAGCAGCAGCTGATTGGAAAGAGAATTATCGGTATACAGAATGAAGCAGATGCTGCCTGAGCCACAGCAAACGCTTTAGTCCCTGTATGGACTTCGCGGTTTAGAAACAGTTTCTTCCCAAGAACTCTAAACACATTAAATCAGTCCATCAAGTGCTCCTTGTAGAAATGTTTGGACTTATAAGTACAATTACCTCACTGTAAACTTGCACTACAGTTATAATATTGCACAACCTGCGCCACTTTATAAAGGGCGTATTTACATGTGATGACGGTATTCATTTCTAAGACGAAATGCAGCAAAACATGTTGATTATATTATACAGATAAAACTTTAACTTCATTTAAATAATCTGTATTGTTTATAATTAAACATGTGAGGACACGGTGCCGCAGCGCTAGCTAGTTCAGTAATTGTTCCTGACTTGCGCTGTATTCTTGCTGGTGCTGACGCGACACTGGAAAGATAGACGGATATAATAATTAAACACGTACTACTAAGATATTTCAATGTTCCTTAAAAGTTTTGAAGAATCGAAGTTCTAAGCTTACAGATGGCTTCACGTCTATTACATAGCTTATTGTGTGGCAATTGAGTTTTTGGAGAAAGAAAAGTAAGGACAGGAATTGGAGGTTAGTACGTTTGAAAGAGACAGTACTGCTGTGATAAATTATTTCATTGAAGGTCGCACATGGCGCAGCAAGCCTCTTGCGTGAGACATGAACAAGCACTGCGCCACCGTGTTCCCATGTTTAATAACATGCTTTCATTCCTATCATCATGAAAAAGATATCACGTATACATCTCAGTATTTTAATTATTCAGAGAGCTGTAATATCACGAATGTAATGGATTCTGTGTCCTGTCGGAGAAAGAGAAAGCCCGTTTAAAAAGCAGGTAGTGATTCATACACATAGAGCACATAGAAGATCAAATACAGAACAAAGCATTTAACATACCACTTTAGTTACAATGGGATTTGAGAAACTAGTAAATTAAATGATTTTAAGATGAAGTTTATGATGTTCTACTTTAATGGCAAAATAAACTACGTGATTAAAGTGGAAATTTCGAGATTAAAGTTGACATTTCGTGCTTTTTTCCCCACTGTGTGCCTTTTTTTTGTTTGTACCCTAACAAGCATTCATATGACACTCAGACGGTGGGCTACGACTCGCTTTTTCACGGCGACTTTGATATGTGATTTCTTTTTTATTTCGGGCACTGTGCGACTTTGTGAAGTTGAGCCTTCGAGTTTCTCCGACACTCTGTCACTCGATCAGCTTCCTTTTGTTGATTATACCACTGTTTAAACCAACAAATAGTACGTTTTTCCTTTGCCTCCACTTGGTATTCGCTGAAATTCTTATATTTTCTCCCGTGCTTTTCTCATTGTCTTTTCACAGAAGGCTGTTTATATTTATTTGCATATTCAAAGAGGCGTAATTCTGGGAGGAGTTGGGGCGGGACAGAAGGCGCGTGCACGTGCGTTACTTTCACGCAAATCGGGATTTATGTAGTGGAAGAACGTGAAAGTATGCGTGCGCACAGATTCCTGCATCTGGATTTTTCTGTGCGTACGCACAATCCCGCTTTTGTGCTTACGCCATGTTATAGTGTGAGTTCTACGCACGGCGTTATACATGAGGCCCCCAGGAGTGTACAGCCACCTTAACCCCGACACAGACAGGCAGGAGACAGGTTTTGCACCCAGCACACGGTTTATTTACAATTCTCTGCCACTAGTCCATCCACTTCCACTCCTCCTCAGGCTTTGTCCTCTTCCTCCCGACTCTGGCCATTGAATGGTGGGGACTGGCTGCCTTTATAGGGCACCCATAAGGACTCCAGGTGCCCAACGAGCTTCTTCTGGCCACACTTCTGCCCTAAAAATGTCCATGCATCCCCTGGCAGGGGCCACGAACCCCAGCAGGCTTGAGCTCCCATGCTCATGACCCGTGGCCCCGCTGGAAACCAAGGGTGCTGCCCTTTGTCTGCCCGGAGAAGAAAATGTCCTTAAAATACTCTCTCCCCGGGTCCTTCCATACTCTGGGCGTCCCATCCGTTTAATAAGAAAAGAGAAGGAAAAATGTAATATGCATCAAGGTTCTTCTGCTGCTCATATAGTATGTCTGCTATTTGGTTGGGTGGCAGCTACACCAGGTTTTTCTAGAAGCATTGGTTAGTGAGGAAGCGTTACTACTTGTTGCTGAAAGTGACATTTGATGAGAAAGCACTGAAAGTCTTCATTTTGGGAGGCTTTGAGAGTCTGGTCCTTAAACAGTTCTGACCCTGATTACAGACCAAATGAGTCTCCTGCAATTTGCCCAACAGACACATACAGTAGATAATGTTCTGCTTTGCATGGACCACAGAGAAATCTCCCTCATGGACAAAGCTGGTACTCTAGCTAGCAACATTCTCCTTGATTTCTCTAGTAATAATAATAATTCATTCCATTTATATAGTGCTTTTCTCAGTACTCAAAGCGCTATCCACACAGGGAAGAACCGAGAAGCGAACCCACAATCTTCCACAGTCTCCTTACTGCAAAGCAGCAGCACTACCACTGCGCCACCTGTGAGTGAATTGAACATTATTCAGTCTCTCTAGTTGAGAAATGCAGGTAGGTGACCTCACAGTGCCCTGGATTACATAATAATTAACTAACAGGAGATAGTCTAACAAGCTCAAGGGATGTATTGGAGATGGAAGGTAGCAACAAAGGGACACCTAACGATGCTTCTCTGTCTCCATTCTGTGTACACCACAGATTTTAAGTATGCCTTTATAAACCCTCACCATAAATTAACTAAAGAGACTGTTTTCCTCTGCGGTGGGTTGGCACCCTGCCCAGGATTGGTTCCTGCCTTGTGCCCTGTGTTGGCTGGGATTGGCTCCAGCAGACCCCCGTGACCCTGTAGTTAGGATTCAGCGGGTTGGAAACTGGATGGACTGTTTTCCTTATATTATCTATCAAAGTTCACAGTCTCCATTGTAAGCTGCATCAACAAAGGTGATAAGGAAAAGTATAGAAAGGTGGTGGAGGACTTTGTCTTATGGTGCAGACAGAATAATCTGCTACTGCACATTACCAAGACAAAAAAGTTAGTTGTGGAGTCCTAGTGTGCCAGAGTATTCATAAGTTCAGTCATAACAATACAAAAGGAGGTGATAAAGACCTATAAATACCTGGGGTTCCATTTGAAACATAGACTGGATTGGGGGGACAGTACAGATAACTTCCATACGATGGTTTCTCTGCAAGAAAAGACACAATTGTTATGACTTTGACTTCAGAACGAACTACACACCTTTATTTTTGCCCCTATCTACACACAGAGCCCCAAATTCCTTGTTTTGTCAGATGCCTAGCCTTACATGGCAAGATAAATCAAAATAAAAAATAAAAGCACCCCTCTCATCATTTACTTTTGTTGCTTCCTCCCTCATCTAAACCCATGTTGACTGCTCACTAACACACACCTGTTCTTGTGACATGATGCTCAATCTTCTCCTTAATCCTTCATCTTCATTTCTTACATTCATTACTGACTCTACAGGTACTTGTATCTAGAGATGGACCCCAGAATGGCCCTGTTGGGGCAAAAGGGTCAGGAGGGCCATCATGAAAATTGAACCAGTTGAGTTTTGGAACCCAGGTGCACTAGTAAGAATTTTCAGGACTCCTGACGGGTCAGCATTAGCCATAGTGTAAATGTGTTCATCCTGTGGTTTCTGTCTTGTGCCTGATGCCAGCTGGGATATGGTGATAATGTTTCAAAACACTGATTAATCTCTGAATATATCGCTAAGTAGGACAAGAAATGTTTAGTAATTGTAAAGGAGACATAAAGAGAAGTTTCTTTTGAGTTTTAGGAACATATGAATTAAACTTCGAGATGTCTTCAGATTGCACAGGAGATACAGTATGTACAGCAACAGTTATCATTTTCTGACCCCATGGAAAAACAAGCTGTGATTCAGAACCCAATATGCTGGAAAGTATGATGCCTATATGAGGTAATTAAAGCCAACTCTGTACCAAAAAGGTTGATAGTACCCAACTAATAGTTAGTGCCCCCCTGCAACTCTTGAGTCAAATCTAAAGAAAGTAAAGATGAGTCAGCAGTGAATGAAAAGGGAAAAACATGGCAGATGGATGAGGCACTACAAGAATAGCACAGAATAAGGAGTTTGAGAAGAGACGTGAGAGGCTGAATATGGCAAATCATTTCCTGATGTTTTGACAGGTGCATCACTTTTGAAATGAAAAAATAAAGAGAGCATATATGTTGTACTGTATGCGGTTACATAATGTGCTAAAATGAACAGATTACATTGTAGTTTTAGTTCAGCCTTATAATGCCTGCCATGTTTAAAGTCACTGATTGCATGAACTACTACTAATAATATAGTGTGTTGATTTTTTCCATAAATTAGAAACACACAAATATAATAAAGGCGATGAAGGGGTAATGTAATTATTTAGGGGTAATATAGTTATTTCACCATGCAGTCCCTACATTGATGGATTGAAGGCCAGATATCCACATGGCTATCATCATCTAATTCTTCAACATGAAGCCTGTAAACCATGAGGACTGATTTAGATCATTTATGTTAGGTAGAATGTCCATTGGGGGCTGAGCAGTCTCATAACCTTGGAACCCCTGCAGATTTTGTTTTTTTTTCTCCAGCCCTCTGGAGGTTTTTTTTTTTTTTTTCTGTCCTCCTGGCCATCGGGTCTTAGTTTATTCTCTGTTACTTAGTATTGCCTAATCTTATTTTTATATTGTTCTTTTTTCTTTCATCATCTTGTAAAGCTACATCATTTGTATGAAAACGTGCTATATAAATAAATGTTGTTGTTGTGTGTGAAAAAAGAAATATATAGCATTTGTCTTAGAAATATAATGAAGAGACTGCTGAAATGGTTAAATAAAGAGACAGGATTGTTCTAGGTGGTGGTTGAAGACATTGGCTGATGTCATGTACCCAGTAAAGACTTGAGAATTGTCATGTATATACAGGAATTTCATAGAATGGCAAGAGCTGAACTTAAGTGATATTGACAAGGACAAAGAATGTAGCAGAACAATACTTTTATTTAGGTGTATAAAAAGTGTGTAAGCTAATGAACCAATCAGAGTGAATGTCAGTTGTTGTGTAAGCATTAATTCAGCATTGTTATGTAAATTTAATTGTTTATAGATATGGCACTGCAACTTTGCTCTGGAACCATTCTGTGACATCTCTGCTCAGGGAACATTCTCTTAAGAGGCTGCTGTGACGGAGTGCTCCCTCTTCATGAAGAAAAATTAAAGAAGCATGAACAAGCTTCCTCCTGTCTAGTTTATTGGGTTGATTTTATATATATATTTTGACTCAAAGGAGTCTTAGGGCATCAGTTTGTTCCACAGGTGCCACAATGTATTTGCTATGACTGATATCTTAAAATTAATTACTGAATGCAACGTGGAAGGACATGTATTTAAAAGATGTCATTAAGTCTTAAGTATGAACCCTCCAACATATTCAAAGTATTATACACTTTTTTTTTGCATTCAAGAGAGTCATTAGCAAATTTTATTGGAAATTAAGATGACTATGTGGAAGACATCAGCATGCATTGATGCACTATTCTGCTTTAAATCACAGTAAAGCAATTAAAATACACATCTTCTGGAGTTTAGGTTACATTTTCAAGTTGTCATTTGGTGCTCTTCTTGCTCACTTACGTAATGAGCACTTCATGTTTCAGAAAAGTCAGAACTGCCCTAAGTGAAAAGTGTAATAGTAATGGCTACTGATTTTAGCAAAAGGCCTATAAAAAACAACCTATAAGCAGTAGTGTTATATCTGTGTTGGATTATAGAAAGGAGAGAAGGGAAGGAAAAAGTGGTATTGTGCAGGGCAGGAGTAAGAGAGTGAAAGGTGATTTGGGCAGTAGTACAACGGGCTAAAGCAAAGACTGCACTCCCATAAATTATTGTTACATGTCTGATTAAAATTCAACACATAACTCAGTCTTCTCTGATTCTCCTTGAAACATTTTATAAGTTAATGGTGACTGAATTCTAATCTTAGACTTGTGATCATCTACTCATTTTTCTTTCGCAAAAACACATATAATAATAAATGAACGCTTAACATCGTGCATTGAAAAAAAATGTGAACACATGATCAAAAAACGTTTTATTTTATTTTATTCTTGCAGCCTCTAAATTTTAGTATGATGTATATTTGTGCAACTATAACACTCCTTCTAAAGTCCTGTTTATGCTTCATGCATCATCTGCTCTTGTGTGAGGACCCTTGAATTGGGACCATGCCTCCAGAATATTGTAGCCACGTGGCCCAGTGCGTGTTAACTGGGCATGCACTAGACAAGAAAACATGCTTTCATTGGAGGAACAGATGTGTGAAGGGACCTACACAATCCAACATTGAAAGCACACATTGATTGCCAAATGTCCACAAATTCAAGACGAGAAATCTCACAGACCCTGAGGAAAGATTAAAATTTGTATGGGCAGAAAAGATTGATGTGTAAATGCAAAGCCGGAGGATTCTGCTACCACGCAGTGTCACACACTGAACACTTGAACTATAAAGAGACCAGTGAACACATCCAGTGTGTCCTCAGCTTTCTGTGCCCCAGTATTAAAGAGCTTTAATAGCTACCATATATTCAAATGGCTCTTCCATAACAGATGTTAAAACGTTTGAAACATAAGATGAATTGACCTTGTATTTTCTTTTAACACAGCAGAACACTACAATCATAACAACCACGTAGGGAGAAACTTTCATGAACTTTAATTAACTTGGAGTTGCAAGATATTTCACTTAATCTCTTTTAGTTTTGCTTTCCTGACAATTACAAATTCTCTTTTCTCAGTTCCCTTACTGAGAGAGTCATTTTCATTACCTTCTGCCAGTCCTCTTAAACCATACTCTATGTACGACTATTAAAGTCCACATTCTTTATCCTATGACTGTACTGGTTTTTGAGAGTGATATACAGTATTTGCAGTTCACATTACAGTAGAAGGCCAAACCAACAAGAAATCCAACGCACGAAGAAGGCAGCCCCCCAAAGATTTTCTCATTTATATTTAAAACAGAAAAGAAACACAATAAAGCAAACCTCTGTGTTCAGTCTTATGATACTTTTTTTTCACTTAATCTTACTTTCCCAAGTGTGTGTTAAGCAATTATTTCATTTATATTTGTTCAAATGTTGTTAGTACTAGGGTGTTGTACCGTGTTAGCCATTATAAATGTAGAGAAAATCCAAGCAAAATGACACCTTTTATTGGCTAACTAAAAAGATTACAATATGCAAGCTTCGAGGCAACTCAGGCCCCTTCTTCAAGATTACATCTTGCCTGAAGAAGGGGGCCTGAATTGCCTCGAAAGCTTACATATTGTAATCATTTTAGTTAGCCAATAAAAGGTGTCATTTTGCTTGGCTTTTCTCTACATTCAAATGTTGTTAAATATTGAGATGGCTGCCTTAGCATGGAAAAGGTTTGCAGGCAGGAAAGCGTGACACTGAGTAAGGTCTAGTGTTACAACCAGGTCCCTAGGACTAAAGAATTACAAAGTTTGTAGTCTTTGTGAAATGGACGCTATATAGCGCCCGACCCGATACAGACTTGACACTGAGGGACGTGTAAAACTCAACAAAAGACTTTTATTTCTTCCTTCAGCTGGAGGGTATGTCTTCCCCGTGAACACTCCAGCCACAACAGTAACACAAACCACAACCCTTCTGTCTTTCACCATCAATCCTCCACAGCTTTGTCCTCCTTCCACCTGACTCTGGCCGCTGAGTGGTGATCGCTGGCCTTTTTTATAGCCCACCCGGAAGTGCTCCAGGTGATTGATCACCTGTTCCTGATTGCACTTCCAGGCGGGGCTGTAGAGTTGCCCAGGCTGGCTCCGGGATCCATGCAGCACCCCCTGGCGGCCACCCCAGATCCCCACAGGACTGTGGAGAACTCCATCTCCCATGGAAACTGATGCACCATCGTCAGCCATGGAGGCTGCCACCAAGCATCCCGGGGGAGGTATTGAGGAGCCCATGGCTGCTCCCCTGTAACATAAGTAGAAGGGGCGTCCCAGCTGGGCATGGGACCCGGTCGCCCGCCACATCCCAAAAATGCCCACTAATGGGGGAATACCTCTAGGGAAAACAAAGACTTTTTGTTTATTATTCCTCCAAAGAAATACTCAGTAATGCTGTGAAGCCCCAAAGATCAGAAAAACCTTACAATTCCCGTTCAATCAAAGGCACATCCAAAACCAAATAAAGTTCCAAAACATTATCCAAAGAAAGGTTAAAAGACAGAATGATACAATCAATAAATCTAGAAATCAAAAATAGCACAAGCACAGTGAAACCACAATAAACTCACCGACTTCCTAGCACATTTAAAATGAACTGCCAGGAGCTGTTGAGACTCTCCATATTAATAGTTCTGGTTGACAGATGGCCACCACCCCTTGGGGGACCACCCACAAAACACATGGAACATAGTACAGGTATAGGGAACAAAACAAATAACAGATGAAAGTAGTACTAGCTTAAAACAATGACTCAAAAGTGAACAAAAAATACATAAAACAAAAATAATGAACCCCATCTGAGGGAGTAACCCTAACCTAAATATAAGCTTGAAGTGACTCTGCATATTTCCATGCCAGGACAAAAGGAAGGTACTGCCTATGGCTGGTAAGCCTTACTCTGAAGCCCAGAAGTACTATAGATTGGGGCATCAAGGAGGGAGTGACTGAGGTGCAGTCTACCTTGAAAAATATATTATTCCCACAGATAACATTTAGACTCTTTCGCATTATGTTTATCGCTGGAAAAAACGAACGAAAGGCATCTCATGTCTATCAACAACAAAAAATGTTATTATGTGTAACAGAAACATGTAAATTGCAAAATGTCAAGATAATCATAGTAGAAAGGGTATGTCTAGAGTCCACTGCTGTACTGATGCAGATTTAGTATACATGCTTCATGTGATATGTTTTGAAACACACACAGGCACTATTCATTCGAATAGATACCGAAAGATTTATTTGTAATATTCTTTCTGTTGCTTGTGTCGGAGAGAGTAGAATGTTAGAGCCTAACCTGCATGATTGAAACCACCCATTGTGTTACTGTAGCCTACCACAGCAAAAGGAATAGTGATTTCCACATTTCCCCAACATGAACACTGACAGATGCTGTATTGTGAACGGTGTTTAGGAGGGAGATGTCCTCCACTTGATCACAATCATTTTGCCTTTTTGGCACACAGCTACTGCACCACACTGCTTGATGTATTTACGCCACTGGAGTCACCACATGCATCAGTTTTTCTTTGAAGTAAAATCTCAAGCAGTATAAATGAGGTATAGAAACTGTTCATCATTACACAGTTACCTTGGTCAAGAAATGTATCCACCAGTGACAACACAGATGATGTAGCAATGCCGTATTCACTGTACATCCCATCCCACTTGGTGTAAAATATCAAGCTCCAGATGTCTTCAGAGCTTGCTTTGGACAGCATGTAGCACTTGATGAGGAATCATACACATTTTAATGCGATGTATTATATTCACAACAGCCTACCTTGGTAACCCATGAGACTTTTGTCAATACTTGCGTCACAATCAGGAGCAAACACCTTCTTCATATTTTAATTATTGCCTGATACACATCGCACAGTTTGCACAATTTCATTGCTGAGTGATTGGCTTCATCATAGTCATCATTATTAGTAAAATGCATGTGTTTCAGAATGAGTGGAAAATGACACTCACTCATAACTTTGCCTAAAATGTGTGTCTGCAACAGCCAGTTTGTGGACAAGTACCATCCATGTAGATGTTTTCCCACTATGCACTGCAGTATGAGGAGATTGAAAACACCTACATGGCATCTGCAGCGACAGGCTGAAAGCGATGGCAACAAGCAAATGGTTTACTTTTCTGACACTGCTCAGCATAGCCAGTTCATTTTAACAACTCCAACAGAGTATCTTTGACAAATAAATAAATATTCAAGATAAGCAAGAACAACAGACATCTTTAAACAGGGGTCACCCATAAAAGAGCAAACAGGAACATCATTAAAACTTGGCAAGTCAGAATCTACAGAACCAATGTTAGCTTCACTATCTGTGTTAACATCTGATGACCAATTCACATCATCAGTATTATTGCTGCATTCAAACAAAGGTTCACTTTCAGATTTTTCTAAGCCAGGCATTACAGGTTTAATTTGCCATTGTGTTTTTCAAACCCAAGTCATGCTCTGGACTAATGGCAAGTTGATCAAGCCAAGGTGAGCCAGCAGTTGTTAGTGATACCTGACCAGATATTAGAAGACAGTGTGAGGCTGTAGGAAGCTGGGAAAATAGCATAAAGCCTTCAGGCCAAAAGAGAGCAGCACCCAGCCCCAGGCTATTAGGACAGGTGCTGAACTATCCTCTTAATTCGATGGCCAGCTGCAGACCACTTTGGAAATGTGGCAGAGACAGCTGGGATCATTAATGGTGCTATGAGTTTGCTAACAAAATACAAAAGGAAATAGAAACCATTGTGAAAAAAGCACTGGCTACTCAGAGAGAACTTCATTAACAGAAATTATGTTAAGGGAAGAAAAAATAGCTAAAACAAAAGGTACTATTATGGCAAAGAAAGAGAAACAAAGTTGAAAAATTATAATGATTAATGAAAATGCAAAACTAATTCAGACCTTTCAAAAACGAAACATTCACAGACATATAAATACTATATATGTACTGTATTTATATATACGGCATACTGCACGATAACCTGCAGTGAATACACTTGACTGGAGCATTCCTAGTTTTCATATTCTTTCTCTGTACGTTTACAATTCGTTTGCTCAGAGGTTGATGGGCTTGCTGCTTAGTGAGCAGCTCTTGTGTTGTCCATCCTAGAGGCCTGCTTCTTCTCTTCTTCCATCGGTTTCTTTTCGTGTTAAAACTGATTAAGTCAGTGTTTGTGCTGCAATTACTTAGTACATTTTTCTTAATTTTTCACTTAATCTGGCACTTAAGTGTTCAATCTGTCTCAAGAATGATTTAAGATATGAAGAGGTAGGGGAAGTGAGGCGAAGGATGAGAACGGCACCTATACACATGGGCCGCACGGCCGCCCTGCTGGCCGCTGACGAGAGTTGATTCTATTGTAAAATAAAATAAAAATAAAAAAGTAATAAAAATCATCACCCAAAAGCAGACAGTAGAGGTCACATAGTATATGTGTACCAAATTTCAGGTCAATAGGTCAAATGGTTTGCAAGCTACAGGTGATTTAAAATCCTGGACAGACAAATAGACAGCCACGGTAGCATACTATATAAGAAGATAGTAATGAGAGACAACAAGCATACATTTTTGGGGAAATCATCCCCATATACTTGAAAATAGCGAAGACTTAATGATGGTCTTATGAGACTTGAGTCCAAAACAGAACTGAATAGGTTAGCAGAATATGCCGGAATTATAGTCAAGGAGTAGGAAGAGGAGGAGTCTTGGGGCTGGAATTGAGAATGATGTCATCAAGCTTCAAATTTCAAAAAGAAAAGAAAGGAGAAGAAACAAAGAATCAAAAGAAATTTAGAATTAATATTACTGAGTATCCATCCATCCATCCGTTATCCAACCCGCTATATCCTAACTACAGGGTCACAGGGTCTGCTGGAGCCAATCCCAGCCAACACAGGGCACAAGGCAGGACACAAACCCCAGGCAGGGTGCCAGCCTACTGCAGGGCACACACACACACCAAACACACACCAAGGACAATTTAGGATTGCCAATGCACCTAACCTGCATGTCTTTGGACTGTGGGAGGAAACCAGAGCACCCGGAGGAAACCCTCACAGACATGGGGGGAACATGCAAACTCCACGCAGGGAGGACCCGGGAAGCAAACCCAGGTCTCCTTACTGCAAGGCAGCAACACTACCGTTGCACCACCATGCCGCCATTACTGAATATTACAACAAAAAATTCAAGAGAAAGGTTATAAACATAGAAAAGCAATTCACAACACAAATCCAGAACTAAAAAAGCCTTTCCAAAATCTTTAATTCACAACCTACATACAGAGGCAAAAGCTAAAAACAATAAATGATCAAAAGATCTAAAAAAATCAAACAGGTAATCAAAAACACAATGAACTAAATGCTATAATGCCACTTCAGTTATGAACAGGTGTTCCAGGCATAGTGAAAGGGAGCTGAGGTCTCCAAAATGAGGCACAAAGCGGACCAGAACCTTCATCAGTCTGTCTTAATGGAGCCTCTCCCCCTAGGCAAACAGTCCCCAACTGCAGGCAAAATTGGGAACTAGCTTAAAAATTCTAAATAAAATCAACATCCCAAAATATATCAGAATGTCTTACAAGGGTGGGTAAATCATAAAACTTTGGCATACTGTAATGAGACCATACAAACGGGAATCATAATAAATTTAGAATTTGTTAATCAAAATGTAAAAATATGAAAAAGAAGAACAAAAAAGGCAAAAGGATTTGCCTAAAAGGCAATCCAATGTAAACAAACCTAATCCACAATCTGAAAGCAAAATAAATAAAATTCAAAGAATCCAAATAAAAAACAATGCACACAAACAACTCCTTACAAACTCGGTGATCCACTGCTGGTTGCCTCTCTTTAACCTGAATGTAAAGGCAGAGGGAGGACCCAGCAGCAGTGATATCAGGGTGGTCCGACCGTCTGGGGTTCCATTCACAAAGTACAAAGAATGGACAAACATTTAAAGCGATAATAATAATAAGCATATATAATAAATAAATTTCACGCAAATGTGAAAAGTAATAATTCACAAATAACAAAAATAGTAAAATAAATATATTGCAGGGAAAAAACTCCTGTCTGTACAACAACAACTTCAATCAAAGAAGGGCAAGGCAAGGTATTTATGCCCCTCAGATGCTGTAGATTGGTGTAATTGCCACACATGAGGACAATTGCTTAAACTGATGATTCAACACAGAGCTTAAATACATTAACAAATAAGGAGCAGTAAGGAGCTTAGTAACCAGTTTTTATAACTGCGTCTGTGATGGTTTACAAAATGCTGTAACAAACCCATATGACAGGGATGGCTCCTTCAGAACACAGAGTTAGTGCAAGGTTTGACGTATGCTGCCCAAATGCTGCTGAATGGATATTTCAGATCATTTTGATCCACATCTAATGACAAGCATTCTGTTCTTTTTCTGTTTACTTTATTCTTCACTCAGTCCTCTTAAGAAAAGCAAAAAATCAATCTCATTCTGTGAGTTTTCAAATGCTTTTCTAATACATATATTAGAAAAATTATATAATTTTACATTTTACATTTAATGTGCCTCCTTCTGTTCTTTATAGTCTGAGTTTAATCCACCTGCCAATACAGACATATTATAGAAACGTGTCTCTGGCACAGCTACTGGAACGTATAATACTACAACAAATTACACCAGAAGAGTAGTCATTGGTCAGTGATGTACAAGCTGGTTTCAGAAAGTTAAAAGTACATGTGTCACCAGCTCTTAGCTCTAACAATATTTATTTAAAATGTTTTTTACAGATCAAGAAGAAAACAGTCACTGTGGTTCTGGATCTGGCAGCAGTAAGTTATGCCATCTGGTGTAAAGTCTTGCTAGTGAAACTATCCAGAAGTTTATATAGAATTGTTTGAAGTGGTAAATTTATTTCTAAAATAGAGATTTTTTGTAGGATCAATAGTACATTAGAGGGTGAGCTCAAGTTGGACGGTTGGGAGACAAAGTCACAGAGGCGAGATTGTGTTGGTTTGGACATGTGCAGAGGAGAGATGCTGAGTATATTGGAAGAAGGATGCCAAGGATAGAGCTGCCAGGGAAGAGAAAAAGAGGAAGGCCAAAGAGAAGGTTTATGGATGTGGTGAGAGAGGACATGCAGTTGATGGGTTTAACAGAACAAGACGCAGAGGACAGAAAGTCACAAGGTGCCCTACATAAAAAAGAAGTGGTCACAAATCAAAGTCGAGTCATAGCCCACTGTCTTAAAAACAAGGTCTATGTCAAGATTAAAGCATGTAGCACAAGGCAGAAACGATCCCTGGTTGGGGTGCCAGCTCATCACAGGGTGAATGTGAGCACACACATACAGTACACTAGTAGCATCAATTTAGTATTACCAAATCCCCTAACCTGCATGCTTTGGAAGGAAACTGAAGCACACGGAGTAAACCCACCAGGAAAACATACAAACTCCAAGCAGGGGACACCTGGGATGTGACCCCCTTACTGCAAGGCAGCAGTGCTTTCACTGCACCACCATCTCCCCACATGTTTAATTATTAACAGTATACATTATTTAAATGAAGACAACAATTTATCAGTAAAATGTAATATACATACTTTAATGCATTTCATCATAGAAATGATATCAAGTATCTATATATATAATTCTCTAAGCCGCCGCCAGAGCGGCACGACACCCATGAAAGCACGCAGGAAGGAGCCATATATAGATTCTCTAACCTGCCGCCAGAGCGGGCAAGACACCTATGAAAGTACGCAGGAAGGAGCCACGCCCACCAACTCTAAGACCATTGGATACAACGAAAACTCGCACAGCCACGCTCACCAACTCGGACGCGACGCCTCGGAAAACATGCCATCATTTCTGTTTGTCTGTGCCACACTCCACATGCAGCTCTGAGCCACAATGACTTTTCATTAGTCAACCTTAGTGGAACCTTGGTTCACACAGAGGCAGTGCCAGAGAGAGACGGAGGCACACACACACAGGCAGCGCAACAGAGAGAGACAGACGCGCACACACAGGCAGCGCAACAGAGAGGGACAGACGCACACACACAGGCAGCGCAACAGAGAGAGTTGCGCAATCCTTTAAAACTGAGGTTAAAACACAATGAAGGAAGCAGTCTTTAAAAACCAATAAGCCCTGTGCATCTTTTTCATTAGCGTCTCACCTGCTTCACCGATGCAGGCCCTGCAACAGTCGAGACGCTCTCTCAGCAGCTGACCTTCTCTGTGCCTGACTCCACTATTGTCAGTCGCCTGATTAAAAATGGCCTTTTGAAGGGAGCTATGGACCCGCTATACCACAGGAACACATTGCCTTCGAGCCTGCTCTCGCTCACTCTAACGTACCGGCTTTCTCTCTCTCCTCACTCGCTCTCACACTGCACAGGGGAGAAACGCCCGCAGCACGACTCCACCCGGAAACCGTTTCAGCCACACTTCCATGCCCCTCAGTATGCTGTGAGCGCGGTGATTATTTATTTAAAAATGGCCTTTTGAAGGGAAGCTGTAGACCCGCTATACTACAGGAACACCTGTGACATTGCCTTCACATTGTTTTCCTTTTATTTCTGATCCCGTCGAGCAAATCAGACACCCAGGCAAACAACACTGAATAATCAATAGCTGCAACTACTTTGCCCGCCCCAACTCCTCACCTGAGTCGGTTTCGTCTGTGTTCAGCAGTGTTTCCCAAACTCGGTCCTGGTGAACCCCTGTGGCTGCAGGGTTTTGTTCCAACCAGATTCCTAATCGTTAATGCCGGTAAAACTCATCCGGGATAAGTCGGTTTTTCAAACGCAGCCGTGTAGCAGATTAGTCTAGCTGGATGCAGTAATCCGAGATGAATGCGCGCCCCTGCACTGAGTGAAAAGCCAATGTATATTGAGTCTAGAAAACATGATCAGCAAGTCTTTGATAGGCTGCAACAAAATGATGAAAGAACGGGCGCATTTTTTTTACACAAGCTGTGTGTGTGGGTGGGTGGGTGTTAGTTAGTTAGTTAGTTAATTAGTTACTCGAAGGATTTCAAGATTTAATATGCACAAGCGGTAACACTGCAAAAGCAGCCCAAACCAGAAAAGACGGCTGGCAAAAAGTGGCCGACAAATTAAACTCGTGTGCATTGTACTTACTGAAAGCAGCGTTACGGATTTTGCAAATGTTCATTTTTTTCCCTCTGCTTAAAAACATTAAAAAAGCGCCGCGATTATGCGGCGTATACTACGCCGCGGGTTGATATGCAGTGTGTAAAACAGTTTGTTTGTTGTGGATAATTTGCCTTTTACTTTTACACGAAGACAATTTCCTGTTAGATTGGCCTTTGCGATGACAATTAATAAGGCACAGGGCCAAACTTTCAAAAAGATATGCATGTATCTGCCAAAACCAGTTTTCAGTCACGGACAGTTGTATGTTGCTCTCTCCAGAGTTCCATCTTTTCATTCACTTACTGTTGTATCCTCAAACCCACCCCTTTTCGACAACTGTGTCTTTCCGGAACTGTTCAGCCATCAATAAATAATTATGCGGTGTATGCTTGCAGGAACACGTGCAGCAAGTGAGCGAGAGAGAGAGAGCGAGTGACACACACACACATACAGGCGCGCGCGAGAGAGAGAGAATGCTGGATGCATAAGAATAATAATAATACTTCATTACATTGATATACCGGTGTTTTCAGTATTCAAAGCGCTATACACACAGGGAGGAACCGGGAAGCGGTTCCCGGTACCACTCACAGCGGTATCCTCAAACCCACCCCATTTGGACAACTGTGTCGTTCAGGAAATGTTCACCCATCTATACATAATTATGTGGCGTATGCTACACCGCAGGTTGGCTAGTATATACAGTATATATATAGTGGTAAAATCAACCCTGGTACAGATAGGCATGCAGACTCACAAGTCCCAAAGCACACACTGTTTATTTTTCTTCTAATTTTCAGCACCGCATACAATGCCCACAGTGCTCTCACAAATAATACTCAGTCCTTTTCTCTTTCTCTATTTTTGCTTCTGCCACCTCCACTTCTCTCCCAGCTAGCTCTGTCCTTCACCTCCCAACTCTGGCTCCTTGAATGGAGTGAGGAGGTCCTTTTTATGTTGATGTACTCCAGATGCACCTTGATGATTTTCCTGCAGCACTTCCTGGTGTGGTGGAAGTGCTGCATGGGCACATGGAAGCAGACCAGGTGCACCCAGATTCTCTTCCGGCAGCACTTGTGTGGCGGAAGTGCTGCAGTGCAGGTGCCCCCACAGGGTTGAGCTTCCAAGTTCTGCAGCTGTCCTCTTGTGTCCTACAGGAGATATTGTTTTGTCTCCAGATCCTTGCATTCTGCAGGCGTCCTAACTAGGTAAGGAACCCAGTGATCCGCCACAATATACATATACTGCGGTGGACTCGCGCCCTGCCCAGGGATTTGTTCCTGCCTTGTGCCCTGTGTTGGCTGGGATTGGCTCCAGCAGACCCCCGTGACCTTGTGTTCGGTTTCAGCGGGTTGGAAAATGGAAGGAATGGATATATATATATATATTCACGGCATTCGAAGTCTATGTCACAATCTGATTGTATGGGTGGTTACCTTCCAGGTAACGCTTGTGGTTGGCCAGCAATCTGCTAACATCCGCCACGGTGCCCTCAGTTTGTGAGGAGCAGATCATAGAATGGTTGAAATAGTTTATATATATATAAAGAAGACATATGATAGAGTACTCCAGCAAGAATATATATATATAAGGATCGTTAAGGATATACAGTATAAGAGGTGATAAGTAGTGCAGGGATAACAGATGTATTTGCTATTAAGGTTGGATTACATCAAGGATCATCATTAAGTAGTAGATAGTAGTAGATTTGACCCCATGGTGCATGCTATTTGCAGGTGAAATTGGGCAATGTAATACCACTAAGAATATTGCTAAAATGTAGCTGGAACAGTGAAGAAGAGTTATCAATGATGGAGGCCTTAAGCTTCAAAGGAAAATGCATATCTAAGATTTAAGGACAACAACAAGTTGGAGAAGTTAACCTCCATAGAGAAAAACATGAAAGGGTGGAAAAGTTCAACTATTTCAGATCAACAATAACAGAGGATGGAGAGCTGGATCTAGAAATAAGCCAGATAATGCAATCAGGTTGGAAAAACGTATTGGGTGTGTTATGTTAGTGAAGAATCAGGGTCAGAATGAAAGGTATAGTGTATAAAACAGTATTGTCTGAATCAGAAACCTAAGCATTTAATAAGGTAAAAGGAATGCAGAAGCTACAGAAATGAGGATGATGAGATGAGTGTGGAGTAACAAAGCTTGATAAGATCAGGAATGAGAGAATTAGAGGTACAGTTTAAGTTGGGGAAATCTCAAAGAAAATACAGATAAGAAAGTAAAAGTGGTATGGGCATGTCAGGAGAAGACAGATAAACAATGTGGGGAGATAGATTAGATAGAATGGATGACCTTTTGTATATTTTTAACTAGTACAGCAAAGAAAATTAACCCATCAGCTTGATTTTTACAGCCATTTTTACTTTAAAGGTAATTATCAGATTTGTCAAGCAAAAAAAAAAAAATAATAATGTTATTTTGCTTTCCTCTTTGAAGTAGATGTAACCACAATTTGTAAAAAGCATATAGCTAAAGGTGAAGAAAATAACTTTAAGTGGATCGGCTTAACAATTATAATGGAACGAAATAATGTGTGTTGGGTAAAAAGCTTACTCAATATACCAAAAGACTGAATGCACTTTTAAACCTATTACAAATGTTCCAACAAATCTTTTATGGATAGCTTTGAACAGTATGTTCACTTTCTATAGTAGTAGGAGTGCCGAAATTCTAAGCAATTGAGCACAGTAATTGGAAAACTAATAAGGAAAGTGTCAGAGAGCACAGGACTGTTTGATTTAATCACCTGACAGAAAATATTTTTATTTTTGACTTGCATTTTAACCCTCTCTTTGAAATATTGCATTGACTGCATTTTTAATAAGAATGGGTTTCACATATTGTAATGTGACTTGCATAACATTATATGTCTGATTGCTTGATTAAAACTATTTTGTTATATATATTTAAATCATAGTTTAAAAAATATCCAAAATTTTCTCCTTAATTTTAGGAAGTAGTACATTTGAGCGGTGGTTAGTGTTGATGCTTTAGAGATCTGGCATCCTGGATTCAAATCCAGCGGCTAGTCTCTCTCTCTGTGGAGTTTGAACACTCTTGTCATTTACTTATAAAAATTTCCTACTACATCACGTAAGGTGGAGGCAAACTAAGGAAATGTGACATTGTATTAGATAAAAGTAGCAACAGAAAATCTAATGATGGGTGGAATTCTTGGAATCATAATCAAGAAAAAATATATATCCTACTGTGACCTGAAGATATGAAAAAAGGCAAATGCCTATTACAATTTGATTAACCATTATGGAGTGCTCAAACATTTCAAAAACTTATCAGCTCAGCTTGAATTAGCCATCTTAATAAAAGGATGTGTCCATGTTTCAACTATGTCTCTGTCATACCAACAGATGGCTGTGACGATGCGGGTTCCACTCCATGCTCCCATCCGGCTTCGGGGAGCTCTGAACCCAACACCGTTGGTAATGTCACAGATGAGCTAGGCAGTGAGGCACAACAATGAGCAAGGTGATGGTGCAAAAAGTGCAAAGTGCTTTTATTAAAATCAGCAAAATCAAAGTGTTCAAATAAATAGTGCACTCAGTCAAATAAATAATCCAATAAAAGCTGGGTAAAAACGTGGAGATTAAAAATCCAATAAATAAATCCTTTTAAAACACAGTGTATTCTTCTACTGGTGACTCCCCTGCTTCTCCCATCCAGGCTATGCACCAGGGGAGCCACCCTACCTGTAGCTGACCTTCTTCACTTGACTGGACTAGAAGATTTTCGGTCCCTGACTCCGTTCTGCTCTCACTAGACCGAGACTTGGGCTCCCCAGTGACCAGGATGCTCATGCTGTGGCTTCCACTTCCCAAGTCCCTGACTCCCGCTATCTTCACTGTGGCGAACCAACCTTCTCCCTGTCACTCTTGCTCCCAACAAATGCTCAGCAGGTATGACCACTACCATCGGTCCCAGGTGTTGGCCATACACCTGCTAGGGCTCGTCTCTCCCCGCTGCCTGATTACATCCGCGAGACTGCGCTCGCTCACTCACTCGCTCTTACCAGCTTTCTCCGTCCTGCTTCCTGCCACCATCCTCACCCTTAACCTCCATTCATGTTCTTTTATCGTCTCTTCTCCCCTCTGTTTCCTCTTTCCTTCTCTCTTCCTAGCTGCCTCGAGCTTCTATTTATTACGGGGATGTGGATCAGATGTGGCAATTAGCAGCTCCCGCCACCAATTACGGATGCAGACAACTCCTCACCTGTGCACTTAAGTGAGGACCTTCCGTATCACGCATCACCCGGGAACAGCTCGGCCACACATACCACACCCCCTCTCTAAGCTGCGAGTGCGGAAATTATTTATTTAAAAAGTGGCCTTTTTGACGTGAGCTGTGAACCCGCTACATCACAATGGAACATCACAAACATTTGTAGTAATAAAATGCATTGCATTTGTCATTCCAACCAACAGATGGCACATCACAAACATTAACTTTTTCAGGGCTGATGTTGACTTTTGTTGAAAATTCAGGAGTAGAGGACGGTAATTGGCTGTAAACTGTGACAAAACCCACCCTTACGTTTTAGTTCGACTCTCTTTGCTTGAAGGAAAGTTACGTAGCTTTGTTGATTTGACCTCGATTCTCTGCGTGTGAATGAGTGGTGAAGAGTAAACAGCCTCTAAAATGGCATCGGCATCTGGCGAGACTAAAGTAAATGTGCAAAGCAAAACACTCCATGGATGTTTTACGTATTATCGATGAATCGGAGTCTGACTTTCTGAACTCTGAGTTTGATGCAAGTGATCTGGAGATGTATATTGAAAACAAAAGTGCCAGCATCAGCCTATCGGTCCCCAGCTGATCATGGTGCTGAACACGTTCATGAAGCTGATACACCTACAGCAGCGTTCACCTAGGAGGACCACCCATTTGATGATAAGATCTACAAACCATATTGCGTCACACTATGACTGCCTACGTTGCCCACCTGCTGTGCGAAGACAGAGAGGTATCCGGCCAAATGGGCATTCCTGCTGACCATCGAGCCACTCCTGTGCAGCCACTGCTGCCAGAGATGCTGAACAGGTGCCAAAAGCAGCCACAGCACGTAGCGACAGATGTTTTATGGCGATTTTATGTGTGAAACCAGTGCATTGTGTGCTTTTCAGAAATATTCAGCCCTCAAAGAGTTAACACTGCTTTTATGGATCCCACACCAAATGATATATAACAGAGACATAAGCACAGCATTTGTCATTCCAACAGATGGCACATCACAAAAATTGTAGAAATTTATTTTATCAGTACAAATACTTGTTATCCACCATCTGTTGGTTGGAATGACAAATGCAATTTGTTTTATTACTACATGCATTAAAAATACATTCTGTACTCATGGTTGGGCTTAAAGTAGAGAAGGACAAATTGATTGTGATTGCCTATACCACACTACTAGCATGTAGACTTATCTTGCTCAACTGGAAGAATCCCAGCCTACCTGTTATAAGTCTGTGGGTAGCTGATGTTCTATTCTGTTTGAAATTGGAAAAAAATCATTCTCACTTAAACGATCTGTTCAAAACTATTTTAAGATGTAATTAATCAAATCTTAGAATAAGCATTTATATTGGGGAAAAGGACATACTCCTCTCTTTGTGTGTGTTTTTTTAAAGATTTGCTCGTGTTGTAGTCTGTCCTCCCTTTATCTTGAGTCGGGTTTGAATTAAGGTTTGTTAAATTTGACATGATTGTATGGGATGTTGTTTCTTCAAATAATATCAATAAAATTAAGCAATACTAAGCTGTTAGCCATTATGAATGTAGTGAGAATTCAAGCAAAATGACACCTTTTATTGGCTAACTAAAAAAATTACAATATGCAGGCCTTCAAGGCAACTCAGGGCCCTTCTTCTGGCAAGATGTAATTGATGTAGTTTGATTACATCTTGCCTAAAGAAGGGACCTGAGTTGCCTCAAAAGCTTGCATATTATCATTTTTTCAGTTAGCCGATAAAAGGTGTCATTTTGCTTTACTTCTCACTAAAATTAAATAAAAAATGCATCCTAATAGATGGTGCACGGCAAACATAAATGCTGAGATTTCAACCTGTCTTAGACAGGAGGCAGAACTAATCCATGTAATCTTTTGTAGAATGGGTAAGCCCAGAAATTAGTGCATGGATTGCAATGATCACATTTCCTGCAGATGAAATCAGGAGTTGGAATTGGCCACGCAATTTCTCTAACAGTGATAGTAGTAAAAACTGATTAAAACATCAATTTTTTTAGAATAACGGTGCTCACTTTGAGATCTAATTTTACTGAAAAACACTGTGATGAAGATGAATGCAAGCAGTTAGACTTATTCAGTCATTTTACAATCCCACTTATTCCAAACCAGGATTAAAGAGGCAGTGGGAGCTCATAACAGAAACATTATGTACAATGCAGAAATGAAATTGATCACAGGGTCCTACATGTCCAAAATGTAATCATCACTGGCCTGGAAAGTGGGGGAGGAAATCAAACAATGCAGAAAAGAAACACCCAGACTTGGTCAGAATATGTCTGTTGTTTGAGTTTGAGACATTACCCTCGTGTGTCCAGAATACAAAGAAATTCTACCTGGCATGTGTGACCAACATGTAAAGAGCATAAAGCTAGTAGTCAAGAGTTCAGACTGAGGCCTAGAAGGCAGCATCAGTAACCACTGCATCACTGTACCAAACCCACACATTTCTTTAAATAGCTAGTGTACATATGTGGTGTAGCGGATCAAAAAGGCCAGTTTTTTTTATATAGATAATCACCGCACTTGCAGCTTAAAGAGGGGCCATGGTAGTGTGGCCGGAGCGGTTCCTGGGCGCATCCGTGATTGAAGCTGGGACCTGCTAATTGCCACACCTGAGCTACGTCCCCGTAGTAAATAGGAGAAACGTGAGGTGGAAGGGGGAAGAAGAGAACGGTAAAAGACTGGAGAGCAGAATTGGTGGGTAGTGCAAGAGAATGGACGAGCTAGTCAGCTGAGGAAGAGGAAGGTCAGCGCAGTTGGGGATCCCGGATAGAGCCGTGCTCACTGACTATGTGGAGGAATGGGTACGATCAAGGAGGAGTCCATTCTAGGGATCTGAGGGACAACCATGTGTCCGAGAAAGAAGACGGGAGGACAACCAACCCCGAGCGGTCTAGCAGACGCCTATGGAGGCAGCTAAGAGGAGTTGGTAGAGAGGGGATGGCAGCGGCTGAAGTTTCATTGGCTGAGCAAACCTAAAGTGAGTTGAAGAGGCTGGGAAGGAGCTGTGTCTGGTTGGTGTAGCCCCAATGTCTGCTGCTGTTTTAGCCTTGTTTTAACCTTTGGGGATTTTTACCTATCGCTTCCCGGGTCCTCCCTGTATGGAGTTTACATGTTCTCCCCGTGTCTGTGTGGGTTTCCTCCGGGTACTCTGGTTTCCTCCCACAGTCCAAAGGAATGCAGGTTAGGTGCATTGACGATTCTAAATTGTCCGTAGTGTGTGCTTGGTGTGTGAGTGTGTGTGCGTGCCCTGTGGTGGGCTGGTGCCCTGCCTCGGGTTTGTTTCCTGCCTTGTGCCCTGTGTTGGCTGGGATTGGCTCCAGCAGACCCCCATGACCCTGTAGTTAGAATATAGCGGGTTGGATAATGGATGGATGGATGGATGGATAGATTTTTACCTTTATAATGGATTATTTATTTAGTTATCATTTGACTGCACTATTTATTTGGACACTGTTGATTTTGCTGATTTTAATAAAAGCATTTTTTTGCACCATCCCCTTGCTTCATTGTGTCTCACTGTCCAACTCATCTGGTGACATTACCAACGGTGTCGGTTTCAAGAGCTCCAAAATGGAGATACAAGACTGGAGCAGAACCCGCATTGTCACAACATATGGTACACAGAAACATATGATTCAATCAGGCAATATTTAATTAAGAGGCCACAACTACTAGATATACCAAAAAAAAAACAAATACAGTAAACATTATATATTGAATAGTTCAATAATCTTCCTCTTTGTGAAAAAACGTACAAACATGCCTGAAGAGTAACCTGTCAACCATTTATTCGATCTTTGCTTATTTAAAACAGCAATTCGCAATAGTGAAATATTGCAAATGGCAAAAGTGACATTTTGTGTTGTTAAAATAACCTGTTCTCCTCATTGAAGTGATATCTGTTCTTGTATATTGACAATCATAGTATTGCAAAATGTCATGACCTTTAAAAAAGTATAGAGCAACACACAAAAAAACTACACTAGTTGGCAAACAAATTTCACATGACATCCTGCTGTGGGCTCAATCGCCAGCTACATGCTGTCCAATTAACCTCAAAATATTCTGTGAAATGATTCTTCATGATATATTCTATCAATAGAGCTGCTCTCTGACAACTAATTCATTTCAAAACCAGTTTGATTCTTTTTAAGGAAAACCCCTTGTTTCATGGGGGTCGACTGTTATATAACCCTTATGTCTTGGGTGCCATAGCACTTAAACAGAGGATGATACCATTAACATCTATATAATACCGACAGCAAAAGGGGATGCAAAAGACATTTGTTTATTGGTTTATCTCCCAGATAACCAGCACACATATATATATCTTTATACAACACATTTTGTCACAGACTTAGAGAGATCCAAAATACAGTGGATTGTGTATTAATTATAATACAGAATTATATATAATACATTAATTATAATTGAAAATAATTCATTCCTAAAGGATTTTAGAAACTGAATTGTTTGAAAACTGAAACCATTTTCCCCATAAGAATTAATGTAAAATGGATTAATCCATTCCCGAACCCTGGATGATTGTTATTTAAACCTTTATAACAGTACTTCATGCATTAAATCTTACATTAAAAATTAAACACCACAAACAGATAAAATATATTCAAAAAATGACGGTACGGAGAAGAGTTTTTTTTTTTGTAATCAATTTTTTATTGATGTTAAACAAATACAGTAATAACACAACAAAAGAAGGGAATAACATTTTTGTTATCAAATTTTGAAGAAAAATCAAACAAACAAAAACAAACCTCCCCCCCACTGGCATCCACCCAAAACCCAGCCAACATGTACGGAGGAGAGTTGATGGTGTTAAGTGGAAGGCGGTGATGAAAGGAAAGGGAGAGATGTTATTGTTTGGAATGGGAGTTCCCTTCCATAAAAACATCAGGTAACTGTCCTTCTGGGCACCATTCAACTCTGCTTGTGACTCACTGGCCCACTTTCTCACTAAAAACCTGTCCAATGAGATTTGTGTTTTAAAATGTTTCTGAAGTGAGACATGGCATTTTCATTGAAAAGGTTTATGACATGCTTTGATACAGCTTTGTCAGGGTGATATTTTTCCACAAAACTTTGCACTTCACCCCATTTTGCACACATTTCGTCGATTAAAGAACTTGAAACATTTCCCCCTTCCTTCCTCAGTCAGAAGACATCTTCCCCACCACTGTCTTTTGCTGCTCCTTCTGAAGGTGTTCCAGTTCTGGTGAGCTCATTCCTCCACATCAGAATTGTCAACTGATGTTAAGCCCATGCTATTGCCCAGAGACACAATATCACTGACAACAGCAACAGGCTCAGCCTCAAAGTCCTCAGTGTCTGTGTCTGCTACACAGTCTGGCCACACCTTCCACCAGGCTGAGTTCTTGGTCCTGTAAGTCACTTGCCCCCAGGCTTTGTCAATGAGACTTAAGCAATGGAAGATCTTGAAGTGATTTTTTCCAGAATTCTCTGAGTGTTAATTCTGTGTCTGAAGTCACTTCAAAACACCTTTGAAACAGTGCTTTGGTGTAGAGTTTCCTAAAGTTTGCAATAACCTACTGGTCCATGGGCTGGATTAGAGGAGTTGTGTTAGGCTGCAGAAACATTACAGTGATAAAATCAAACTCCTCCACCAAGCCTGGAGGATGAACAGGAGCATTGTCTGTCACAAGAAGGCATTTTATTGGCATTTTTTTTTTCTTGAAGGTATTTTCTCACACTTGGGGCAAAGATGTCATGGATCCACTCAATAATAAAATTGCCTGGTTACCCAAGCCTTACTGTTAGCCGTCCACATAACAGACAATTTACTTTTCATTACGTTATTTTTCTTAAAAACCCTGGGGTTCTCAGAGTGGTACACAAGCAATGGCTTGACCTTGAAGTCCCCACTTGCATTTCCACATAGCAAATGTGTCAGCCTGTCCTTCATTGGCTTGTGTCCTGGTAATGTTTTTTCCTCCTGAGATGATGTAGGTCCTCCTTGGCAATTTTTTCCAAAATAGTTTCATCACAGTCGAACACTTGTTGGGGAAGAAAACCCTCAGCCTTCACATTGTCACTAAATTCTTGCACATTCACTATATGGACAAAAGTATTTGGACACACCTCTTAATTATTGAATTCAGGTGCTGCAATCAGACCCACTGCCACAGATGTATAAAATCGAGCACCTAGCCATGCAGTCTCCATTTACAAACATCTGCGAAACAAAATAGGTTGTTTTGAAGAGCTCAGTGACTTCAAGCATGGCACTGTGATAAGATACCACCTTTGCAATTAGACGGTTCATGAAATCTCATCCCTGCTGGAAATTCCACAGCAGAAGTGTTTAGGATCAACAGCGGCTCATCCATGAAGAGAAAGACCACAAAAAGTCACAGAGTGGGTTCAGTGAATACTAAGGTGTGTAGTGTGAAAAAGACTCCAGTGCGCTGAGGATTCCATAGCTGAAGTGTTCCATACTTCCACTGGCATTAATGTAAGCACAAAAACTGTTTGGCAGGGGCTTCATGGAATGGGTTTCGATGGCCAAGCAGCTGCATGCAAGTCTCACATCATCAAGTCCAATGCCAAGCATCGGATGGAGTGGTGTAAAGCTTACCGACCACTACTGGACTGTGGAGCAGTGGAAACGTGTTCTATGGAGTGATGAATCATGCTTCTCTATTTGGCAATCAGATGGGCGAGTCTGGGTTTGGCAGATGCCAGGAGAACGTTACTTGCCTGACTGCATTGTGCCAACTGTGAAGTTTGGTGGAGGAGGAATAATGATCTGGGGCTGTTTTTTAGGGTTTGGGCTTAGCCCTTTACTTCCAGTGAAATGCAATCTTAATGTTTCAGCATACCAAGACATTTTGGACAACACTATGCTTCCAACTTTGGGAAAACAGTTTGGGGAAGGCCTTTTTCTATTCCAGCATGACTGTGCCCCAGCGGACAAAGTAAATTCCATAAAGACATGGTTGGAGGAGTTCAGTGAGGAAGAGCTTCACAGGCCCGCACAGAGTCCTGACCTCAACCCCACTGAACACCTTTGGGATAAACTGGAATGGAGATTGCGAGCCAGGCTTTCTTGTCCAACATCAGTACCCAACCCATGCTCTACAGAATGAATGGGCACTAATTCCCATAGAAACTCTCCAAAGTCTTGTGGAAAGCCTTCCAAGAAGCTGTTATAGCTGCAAAGGGATCTGCACTGGCAATTGGAAGGTTGCCGGTTCGAATCCCGTAAAATGCCAATAGGGACTCTGCTCTGTTGGGCCCTTAAGCAAGGCCCTTAACCTGCAATTGCTGAGCACTTTGAGTAGTGAGAAAAGCGCTATATAAATGCAAAGAATTATTATTATTAAAGGGGGGATCAACTCCATATTAAATCTATGTATTTGAATGTAATGTCATTTTAAAGTCCCTGTTGGTGTAATGGTCAGGTGTCCCAATACTTTTGTCCATATAGTGTATTTTTCAGCAGGTTCTTGTTTCAAACTTGCAGCCTCCCCATGCTTAACCACGCTATGTATGCCACTTCTCCTCTTAAATTTCTCAAACCACCCTCTACTAGCTTTGAAGACATCAGTATCAGCACTTGTACCAGGGTTTTTCTTTAACAAGTCATCATATAATCGCCTTGCTTTTTCACAAATTATAGCCTCAGAAACACCATCACCAGCTATTTGTTTCTCATTTACCCAAATCTGCAACAATATTTCAACTTCTTCAATTGTTTGTGATCTTTGTTTAATAAGAATTTTTACTGCTTTTGCAACATCAGCTCCCTTGATCACCTCTTTAGATTGTTGATTTCACCATACCAAACTGCAT